>NC_091453.1:23207295-23516110 GCF_964237555.1 Oryctolagus cuniculus
CCCCTTGACCTAGGATAACGTGCAGGTCCCTTGGGAGGGTCTGCACATAGAGGCCACTTAATATTACATGGCAAATATTAGTAATACAGGCTTAAAGACACAGTATACTGTGGGGAGCAACTCGGACTAGACTGTTACTGGAATTAAGACTTATTCTATGCATCTGCTCTCCCACAATATGGCGCTGGGAGAGGAGTAAACAGCTTCTACGCAGCTGCCTCCAGTTCAACCAATAAGCAGCAGGACCTGCTCCTGATTAGAGGAGAGCAGCGTACTCAGCGTGTGGGTAGCAGAGTTGGGATTGGTGGAAGAAGACTATAAAGGAGGAGAGAGACAACATGCACCAGGAACATCTATCTGAAGGAACACCTGTGCAGCCCCCGAGAGAGCCGCGGTGTGCCGCTCCCCCGCGGAAGTGGGGAAAGTGGCAGGGGGAACCGCCACGGAGGTGGAAGGGATGGTAGCCAACCCGGGAAGAACCAGCAGCAAACCCGGGGAGGGCCGAGCAGACAAAAGAACAGCGCAGGGTCCTGTGTCATTCCTCCACTAAGACGGGGAGCGACAGTATACTTTGCCATTTGAGGAATTTTTTGTTACAATGTTATAAAACAAATTCATTTTAGAAATTAATTGGATGAAATAAAACAGCACAGATCCTAAAACCTGGGGTTTATAGCAACATTATTTCTTCACTTAAGATTTATTTTCAGTTTTGTTTAACAGCAGATCTGAAGATAGATCTTATTTGTCATTTCAGAGCCATGGTATGCTTTTGCATCCTACTTGGAACTTAGGAGACCTGGGCATGTCAAAAAATTATTGAGGTAGCAACAAAATAGAAAATCAGAGCAAGGTGAACCAGTAATTTTTACTTCTCATGCTTTCATTTGCAGTTCTAGCTAGAATAATGTCACTTGTAAATTTGTAAACAACTTAAAAAAATTAAAGCAGTTGAATTTTTCCTCCAAGTTCATCATCATTAAATACATTACCCAAATTAAATTTTTCCAATATTGTCTATTTTAAGAGGACTAATAAAGCTATGTTGTTGATAATAATTTTATTCTCTCTCAAGAAAAACATGATCCTACTTTGTAACCAAGAGTTTATAAAGTTCAACAAGCCACTAAATAGAGTATTTTCCAGCTAGGGTAGAGAAATTGACAGGTGAAATGGGCCACTCCATCAGTGAATTTTTTTTTTTTTGACAGGCAGAGTGGACAGTGAGAGAGACAGAGAGAGAGAGGTCTTCCTTTGCCGTTGGTTCACCCTCCAATGGCCGCCGCTGCAGCCGGCGCACCGCGCTGATCCGATGGCAGGAGCCAGGATCCAGGTGCTTTTCCTGGTCTCCCATGGGGTGCAGGGCCCAAGCACCTGGGCCATCCTCCACTGCACTCCCTGGCCATAGCAGAGAGCTGGCCTGGAAGAGGGGCAACCGGGACAGAATCCGGCGCCCCAACCGGGACTAGAACCCGGTGTGCCGGCGCCGCAAGGTGGAGGATTAGCCTATTGAGCCACGGCGCCGGCCTTCCATCAGTGAATTTTCAGAGAGCATCTGTGAATACAGATGGAAATAAAGGCTGCTTTTCTAAAAGATTTACTTATTTATACATTTATTTATTTTAAAGGCAGAGTTGTGGACAGAAAGGGAGACAGAGAGAGAAATGGTTGCAAAAACGTTTGCAAAAGCCAGGACTGGGCCAGGTTGAAGCCAGGAGCCTGGAACTTCTTCCATGTCTCCCACATAGGTGGCAAGGGCCCATGTATTTGGGCCATCTTCTGCTGCTTTCTCAGGTGCTTTAACAGGGAGTTGGATCAGAAATGGAGCAGCCGGGACTTGAACCAGCATTCATATGGAATGCTGGCATTGCAGGTGGCCACTTAACCTGCTGCACCACAATGCCAGCCCCAATAAAGGCTGTTTAGATGAGTAAATACCCAAACAAATAAATGGCAGCTAGAACCCGTCATTTTGCAAAATGATTAACCAAATAATGATTTGGGATCTGCCCAGATCTAATTCTCTGTGCCCCTCTGTATCCTGGGAAGATGAGCCATGCAATGCACATGAATAGGGCTCCTTTATCCTCTGGATTCTGCTAGATTTGGTCAAGGGAAGTTGCCAGCAGGATCCTGAGGAGGGGACAAGAGGAAAGCAAGGCCATAGAATTTATTCGTCTCCCCTCTTCCTGGCTTAGACTGTTCTGACAGTGTCTGTACCCTTCAAGAGACACAGTTCTTTACTATGACCCCTCCTGCAAGGCTCCTACTCTCAATCTGCTACCAAAATCTCTCTCCTATTCAGGTGTAGTAAAGGTTTCTGTTGTTGTAGGGCATCTCAACATCCCTCATGGGCTTTCCCAACCCTGTCCAAATCTCTATAAATTGCTCTACACTGATATCAGCCGCCCAAAGAAGAATCAGCTTGTCAATTGCCCTTCCTGTCTTTTAACATAGGAAATTTGTCGGCTATCTTCAAATTAGGGTTAGGGGCCAGGATTAGGTACAGTGGATTAAGCTCCTGCTTGCAGTGCCATATCCCATATGGGAATGTTGTTTTCGGTCCCAGATAACTCCATTTCTGATCCAGCTCCTTGCTAATCAGCCCAGGAAGGCCGCAGAGGATGGCCCAAGTACTTGATTCCCTATCACCCACCTGGATGGAGTTCTTGGCTCCTGGTCCAGCCTGGCCCACAGCTGGATGTTGCAGGAATCTGGGGAGTGATCCAGCAGATCTCTCTCTCTCTCTCTCTCTCTCTCTCTATATATATATATATATATATATACAGAGAGAGAGAGAGAGATATCTCACACATAAATAATAAATAAATTTTACAAATAGGACTAGAATTTAATTAGAATTTAAATCTCTAAACTCCCAGTCTGGGTTGTACCCTATCTTACTTCTCTGCCTATTTATTGAGTCATCTAGGAAGAGTCAATGGGATAGCAGCTATGGGAATACGAGAGAAGGTCATGGCACATCCATAAGGGGAAATGGTGAAAGGGCATGATAAGAATGGCACAACCAGAGCAATCATGTTGGTGTCAACAGCAGTGTCTGAGGCCTATACTACCCTTTGATGTAGAGACATGCCATTTTCTTACAGAAAAAGGACTCGTGCAGACTTCATGCTTCTTCCTACAAAGGTCAACTCAAGTTCCACCTCACTGAACAGAACCTCTCCTGGAACAGAACCCACCAGACCAAGTGGAATTCCAATAAAGTTTACTGGATGTGATGTTGTTGTGAGGATCAAAAGAGATAATGTATATTGGAATGCTTTGTAGAAAGTGACAAATTTACAGTATTATTAATGAGAACACTCAGTTAAAGATGAGAATCCTTGTCTCCTAGACATGTTTCATGTGAAAGGTAACATGAAAGACATGCTACTACCTTAACCTGTCATTAATATTTCTTAACTTTATTCACAGGACTCAAATCAAAGGGCTCTATGAGGACAGAATCAATAAATTGGCATAAGAATTTCGGCTTTGATCTTGGCTTATACACTGTGGCCATACTGTATAGTACTCAATTTTCCTTTATATAACAAACTAAGGAAGAGATGGTCTCTACAACCTCTGAAAGGGTCTCTCTATAGATAGTGACAGAGTTTTTCAGGCTGTTGCATTCTCAGGATGTAACTAGAACCTGAGTTGCCCATTGTTGAATGGATTACATCATTTCCAATAGGATTTTGACAATCCTCCAATGAGGAGGATATATATATATATATATATATATATAAAATATAAAAAATGAGGATTTACTAATTCATATATTTCAAAGGAACCATCTGACTGAGAACTAGTACAGTGAGCTCTAAGAAAGAAGGAAAAAAGATCTTTCCCTGAACTAAAATACAAAAGTAGCCAATGAACACTTTGAAATAGCTTCACAAAGAGTGTATGGCCTCCATAGCCTCGGAGAGATGTCAGGATCTCTCATACAAATAAATCTCTAACTGTAACCAGCAGTTGGGTACCACTTTTCCATCTCAGCTGAGGACACTGAAAAACTCAGAGTCTGAACAGTGAACTTGTTCACTGAAGTTAAATTTCCCCTTTAGAGCCTCATGAAGAAATGGAGGCTTTAACAGCAGCCAGATCCTTCTCTCAAATTTGCCCTGATGAAATTCTGCAGGTGAGTGGCTTTGAGCATTGAGTGGCTGCAGAATCATCTGCAAGATGCTCTTAGGAGCAAATTTCTTACATGAAGACAAAGTGCTTTTCCTTAAGTACCTGCCACTATCCACCAAAACACTCCAATGCCATTCTGCAGAAAGATCTCAGTTAGACAATTTACAGAGTGAAAAATAGTAGATACAGTTACTGCCTGCAACGTTAAGGTGGGCACAGGATGTATTCAGCTGCAACAAGCAACTGGACAAACAAGCATAACATTATCTACCGGGACAAATTCATGTGTTTTCATTTACATAAATCTTCAGCAAGTTCAGCATGTTTGAAAGAAAGTTGGTAGGCAAGTCAAGGTATTTCTGATTTAGCAAAGATAAAAAAGCACAATTTTCTTTTGCTTAAAAGGACTGAAAAACAGCACTGATTCTGAGTTGAATAGGAGAGTGGGACTGTTTAGTTCAGAGACAGACTTTTAGGAAGTTAATCTTCATCTAACCTGTGTTGCTGGTATGTTCAAATGCTGCATTAGAGTTATCTATCTGGGTAATGGACACTGGAATATAGGACTTGCATTATAACTTAAGAAAATATCTACTTTTAAGACAGCAAAGATCAAGTGAATTTTACAAGCTATATTAGAGGAAGGCTATCAGAGATCATTTGGCCATTGGATTGCTAACCATATAGTAATATTTTGTTTTTAAAATGTTGTGGTCTGAGACCGCAGCAGCCCACCACATTAATTCTTCCCAGAAACTTGACATCATCACAATGTGTCTGACCTTAGGTGCCTAAAAATCGCCAAATCTCAGGGCCACTGTTTGGGTTTGAGTCTCAGCTCTGTTTGATTTGAACTTCTTGATAACATACACCATGGTAGGCAGCAGATGATGGATCAAGTAGTTGGGTCCCTGACACCCATGTGGGAGATCTAAATTGAGTTTCTCGCTCTGGCTTAAGCCTGGTCCATTCCTGACTGTTGCAGGCAATTACAGAGTGAATCAGCAGAAGGAACATCTTTTTGTCTCTCTGTCTCTCTGTTTCTGTCTCTCTCTCTCTCTCTCTGAATGTGTGTGTCAAATAAAATAATTTTTTTAAATCATGAAATATTAAGAAATTCTTCACAAAAAACTTAACCTAGGGCTTTCAAGTGAGGAAATACCATTGCATAAACCCCTTGTATGCCACATCTACTGTTTTCATTGCAATGTATCTATAGATTCAATTCAATACAAATAAATTTCCTAGCCAAGTATTTTGTGTTACAGATAGTTTGCAACTTATAAGGGTTTGGCTTATTAGTTTTCAACTTTATAATTATCTAACAGTGATACCCAGTTAATTGAAATTATATTTCAAAATTTGAATTTTGATCTTTTCCTGGGCTAGTAACATGCCCTATTATGCTCGACAGCAGCATTGAGCTGGAAATCCCAGTACAAGTAAGCTTGGTAATAATGAAGCTAAACTACTGACACCCCACAGTGTACTGTGTTGCTAAGCTGTGATGTTGGCTATGCTAGATGTGTTAAATGTATTTCCAACTTAAGATATTTTCATTTTATTAGGGATTCATCTTAAATTTTTATTTATTTATTTGAGAGAGAGCAAGAATGAAAGAGACAGACGAACAAACACAACTAACAACCACTGGTTCACTTTCCAAATGTCTGCAACAGCTAAGCTGGATTAGGCAAAAGCCATGAGCCAAATCCACAATCCAGGTCTCACAGAAGCCAGGCCTCCCTCATGGGTAGCAGGAACCAATTACTTTAGCCATCACACTGCCTCCCAGGATCTGTATTCTCAGGAAGCTGTGGTCAGAAGCTGGAGCTGAATATTGAGCCCAGGTACTCCAACATGGAATGCAGGCACCTTAACTAGCTTCATAACCACTAGGGTAAATGTCCACCTCAGATGACAGGGAAATCAGAAAGTAACCTCATTGTCAGTTGAGGAGCACCTATATTCATAAATTGATTCTAAAGTGTATATGGAGAGGCAAAAGACTCAAAATAGCCAACACAAATTAAGGACTGACAGTATCCAACTTCATAACTTACAATAAAGGTACAGTAATGAAGACAGTGTTATTGCCAAAAACCAGAGAAATAGACCAGAAGTAGACAGAATAAACAGCCCAGAAGTAGACATACATGACTAGACTCAATTAATCTTTTACAAAGCAGCAAAGGCAAACAAATGAAACAAGGAGAGTCTTTTCAATAAAGGGTTTTTGGAAAACTAAATACCCAGATGTAAAACTAAATCAAGGGGGCCAAGATAGTGGTATAGCAACAGGATGTTCCGAGTCATGCAGGGCAAAATAGATAGTTAATGAGGAGAGGGGATACAAGCCATCAACAGAGTCGTGAGAATTTCGCACAGAGAAGACCAGGAGACTGGGCAGCTTCATGCTAAGGGAGCAAAAAGAAAGGGAAGTGGCGGAGGCACAGCAGAGGCATGGCAGAAAAGCCAAATGGAGAGACTGATGCCACCCCTCCAGCACACCAGGCGAGATGTGAGGTCGCATGGGGAGCTTGGCAAACTATGTTTGAAGTTCCAAGCAGGAAGAAAGAGAGGGTATAGGGGAACAAATGGAGAGGCAGGGCACACACCTGTCCATCTATGTCTCCTCCCTCCCACAACCACTTACAGCTGGCTGGGAGAATCCATATTGTTTGTTTAAATCTTCTAATGTAAGCAGAGGGCTACCGCATTTGCCTCCCGTGCACACACCCATCAATTGTGGGGCCCACTTCACAACACCCACCACCGGCGAATGAGGATCACAACATTTCAGAGTAATTTCCCCCAATTGTGCAAGGTGTACAACAAAGAGAAGTCCTAAATATCAAAATCTAAAGCTCATTTCATGCACCAGTGTGAAGCGAGCCCAGCCCAATTAGGCAGAGCTTAGTGCATTAGAGCTCTAGTACCCACCCCCATCATAACCAAGAAACGAGCAGGACTCCCAGAGGTGGGGCTATGTGCTTCCAGCTGCAACATGCAGACACATAGCAGCTCATAGCAGAGGGAAATCTCACCACAAGCACAAAGACACATTAAAGAGAAAAGCAACAAGAAATGCTGAAAAACAAAGGAAAAACCCTAAATAAGAAAAAGGAAAACACTATGAGCCCCCCAAAAGAACACTACAACTTTTCAGTAATAGAAGCTGAAGAAGAGATCGAAGATATGCCAGAAAAGGAATTCAGATAATTAATCATCAGATTACTTAGAAGCAATCAGAAAAAAAAAATTCACGATCTAAATGAAAAGTGCTCCCAAGAAATTGAGATATTAAAGAGAAGTCAGAAAAAAATACTAGAAGTAAAGACTTCAATAGATCAAATGAAAAATGGAGTAGAAACCTTAACAATAGAATAGGTGAAACAGAAGAAAGAATATCAGAACTAGAACACAAATTTCTGGAAATAAAACAGAGCAAACACAAGAAGAAGAAATTAGAAAATTAAAAAACACATTTGGAGATCTACAAGATTCTATCAAATGACCCAATGTATGGATCCTAGGAATTCTGCAAGGTGTGGAAAGAGAGAAATGATTAGAAGGCCTTAATCTAGAGAAAGAAAGACATCCAAGTTCAGGAAGTACACAGAACTCCCAATAGACACGACCAGAAAAGATCTTCACCTCGACACATTGAAGTAAAACTCTTCTCAGTGGAACATAAACAAAAGATTTTCAAATGTACATGAGAGAAACAACAAATCACATTCAGAGGAAACCCAATTAGACTCACTCTGGACTTCTCATCACAAACCCTACAGGCAAGGAGACAATGGCAATACATACTCCAAGTCCTAAGAGAAAAAAAAAACTGTCAAACCAGAATACTGTACCCTGAAAAACTCTCATTTATGAATAAAGGAGAAATAAGGATCTTCCACAATAAGCAGAAATTGAAAGAATTTTATAACTACTCACCCAACTCTAAAATAGATGCTCAAGGATGTGCTACACACAGAAACACAGAGACAGGAACATCACAACAAAAGTAGATGAACACAGAAAATGACCCAGCAAAAGCACAAATGAGATCCAAAATACATAAACAGGACTATTTATGGAAACATGGCAGTGCAAAGTTGGTACCTAACAATAGTCACACTGAATGTAAATAGTCTCCACTCCCCAGTTAAAAGACACAGAATGGCTGAATGGATTAAAAAAGAAAACCAATCTACTTGTTACCTACAAGAAACACATCTTACCAGCAAAGATGCACGCAGACTGAAAGTAAAAGGATGGAAAAAGATAATCCATGCTAACAGAAACCAAAAAAGGCTGGTATGGCCATCCAAATATCAAACAAAATACACTTTAACACAAAAAACTATTAAAAGAGACAAAGAAAGACACTATACAATGATTAAAGGATCAATTCAACAGGAAGATTTGACTATTACAAATGTATATGCACCTAATCACAGGGCACCTTGCTATTTAAAAGAAATGTTTAGGGATTTAAAGGGAGATATAGACTCAGATACAATAGTAATGGGGGATACGGGGCGGATATGGGGGAAAGAACCACTATATTGTACCGTATCGTTGTACCTATGAAATTTGTATTCATTAAATAAAAGCTTTCTTCAAAATTAAAATAAAATAAAAATGGAGAAAAAAACTAAATCAAGGGGTTAGAATTGTGCCACAGTGGGTAAAGGTGCTGTGTATAGCTTCAGAATCCCATATCAGATGCCATTTCAAGTCCTGTCTGCTCTGCTTCCAATCTAACTTTCTGCTAATGTGCCTGAGAAGGCAGTGGATGATCGGTCAAGTACCTGGTCCCTTGCCACCCATGAGGGAGACCCAGATAGAGTTGTTGACTCTATGCTTCAGCCTGGGCCAGCCCTGGCTATCGCAGGCATTTGGGGAACATTAGATGGAAGTGCTATCATCCATCTCTCTCTCTCTCTCTCTCTCTCTCTCTCTCTCTCTCTCTCTCTTTCTATCTATCTCTATCTCTTCCCCTCTGTATGTTGTTCTTCCTGAATAATTAATTTTAGAAAGAAAAAAACCTGATAAACACCTCACACTCTTCAGAATAGTTAAGTCAAAATGAATCACTAGCCTAAATGTAAAACTACAAAACTAGTAGAAGCTAATATAGGCAAGGTCTAGATAACCTTGAGATTTGTGATGCTTTCTTGATACTGCACTGAAGACATGATCCATAAAAGAACTAACAAATTGGACTTCAAATTAAAAACATTTGCTCTATGAAAGACAAAATTATTAGAATGGGAAGAAAAGCCACAGACTAGGAGAAAATATTTGCAAAACATCCATCTCATAAAGGATTGTTATCCAAAATATACAAAAGAACTCTTGAACTTAACAATAACAAAACAAAAAAAGTCAACTGAAAAGTTGGCCAAAGCCTTAACAGACATTAACATATGCTCAACATTGTATGTCATCAGAGAATTGCAAATTAAAGCAAACAGACACATTATATATGTATAGAATGGCCAAAACCTATAAAACTGTCAATAACAAATACAGGAAAGGATGTGGAACAACAGTTATCTCTGTTATTGCTCATGGGAATGCAAGATACTATTTCCAATTTGAAGAGAGTTTGGCAGATTTTTTTTTTCAATACACATACTCCTATTGTATGATCCAGTAGTCACACTCCTTGTTATTTATCCAAGTTGTTGAAAACATACTCCCACAAAAATCTATAGATACATGTTTATATCAGCTTTATTCATAGTTGCCAAAACTTATAAGTAGCCAAGACGTGGTATAGTAAATGAATTGATAAACTATGGTACAAACAGATTATGGAATCGTTTTTAGCCCTCAAAAGAAATGAGTTATTAAGTCATAAGAAGACATGGGAGAAGCTTCAATGCATATTACCAAGTAAAAGAGGCCGTCCTGCAAAGGCTAGATACTGAATGATTCCATATACGTGGCATTCTGAAACGGCAACAGTACAGAGAGAGTAAACAATCAGTAATTGCCAGAAGTTGGTGGGGGGGGGGGGAGTAGAACAAATAAGCAGACAAGAGAGGATTCTTAAGGCGGTGAAATTATTTTGTATGATACTATAGTGGTGGATACATGTCATTACTCATTTATCCAAATCCATAGAATGTACAACAGCAAGATTGTACCCAATGTAAACAATAGGCTTTAGGTGATAATTATGGGTCAATGTAGGTTCATCAACTGTAACAACTGTACTCTGGTGAGGGAGGTTGTGCCTAGGTAGCATAGTGCATATATGGGAAACTATTTTCCTCTTAATTATTCTTTAGATTTATTTTATTTATTTGAAAGGTAGAGTTATACACACACAGATCCTATATCTGCTGGTTCTCTCCCCAAATGTCTGCAACAGCTGGGGCTTGGCCAGGTAGAAGCCAGGAGCCTAGAACTTCATCTAGGCCCCCTACATGGGTGGCAGGAGCCCAAACACTTAAGCCTTTTGTGCAGCTTTTCCAGGAGTATTAGCAGGGAGCTGGATTGGAAGTAGAGCAGCCGGGACGCTAACCAGGAATCACAGGCAGTAGCTTAACCCCCTGCATCACAACACCAAGCCCCTATTTTCCTTTTAATATTGCTGTGAAACTAAAACTAATGCAGAAATTCAAAAAAAAAAGGTTTTAAGAAAACCTCAAGGAAGACCTCTGTGGGAAGTATTCATGTATACTATGTCTTCAAAAGATGAAAGCAAGCCAAGCATGTAAAGGACAGGAAGATTATTACAAAGGCCCTGAAGTAAGAACTTTGGATGTTTGACAAGGCTCAACACCTGAGATAAGCCCAAGGTCATAATCTGAAGACCTAACATACAGGGAAAGAAGGCCCTAAACACAAGCAACACCCATCACTCAAGCCTCTTTAGGTAGACGGATGGCCGAAGAGAAACAGACATCTCAAGACTAGACTCTAGGGCCATCATTGTGGTATAGCAGGTAAAGCTGCTACCTGCAACACAACCATCCCATATGGGCACCAGTTCGAGTTTCAGCTGCCCCACTTCTGAACGAGCTCCCTGCTAATAAGCCTGGGAAAGCAGTGGAAGATGACCAAGTGCTTGGGCCCCTGTATCCACGTGGGAGACCCGGATGAAGCTTCTGGCTCCAGGCTTCGGCCTGGCCTAGCCCTGGCCATAACAGGGAGTGACTCAGCAGATGGAAGATCTCTATCTCTCTCTCTTTCTCTCTCTCTCTCTGTATCTCCCTTTCTGTTACTCTGCCTTTCAAATAAATAAAATAAATCTTTTAAAACAGACCAAAGATTGGAAGCTGGAGGCCTATGACCCAGAATCCAGTAGGAATAGAAAGCCCAAGAAAGAAATTTTAATAACCTTAAATCCCAGCTCTTTTCTCTTTTATTATATGCTCAACTCAGACATTTCCAGTTTTCTCCTTCCAGTTA
Organism: Oryctolagus cuniculus; assembly: GCF_964237555.1. Taxonomy (NCBI): domain Eukaryota; kingdom Metazoa; phylum Chordata; class Mammalia; order Lagomorpha; family Leporidae; genus Oryctolagus; species Oryctolagus cuniculus. The sequence goes on from NC_091453.1 coordinate 23,218,867, forward strand.
GCTTATTTCCAAGAAGCCTGCTTCTTTTGAGATAGAAGTAATAAAGAAACATATCCTTAGATTGACAGTATTATTCATGGACCAGTCTTGATCCAGTTTTCATCACAGTTTTTAAACATCTGTTAAGGTTTTAGTGATTTGTAAATCAATTTTTCAATAAGTCTATTCTACTTGAGAGAGATACCAAAAATCAAGTCAATCTCTATCCTAACTTTTGTTATTCCACTCAAGAGTAGGCACCCATAGGTGATACTATATGTTAGTCCTCCCTTTTAATGTCAGAAGCCCTAGGTTCATGAGAAGAGGAAAATTATTGGGGAAAAAAAGTGGCAGGCTATCTAAAGAAAATATGAAGAGATGCTCCAGGGAACTGAGAAGAATATTATACAAGAAATGCACAAACGTGCCAGCCTTTTGAGAAGTACCAGCCAGCAACATGCTCCATCTTTGAGCTTAATTTCTGGCATATTTTCAACTACTGATTAAACAATAGGAACATCTACTTTATTACATAAATGAAGTTGTGAATAAATCCATTTTTAAAGGAAATGATTTCATCTCTGTCATTCTATATAAATGCCAAAATGCTAAGATAAATGGAAGGTATTTGGACTTGTGAATCATATGAAATCATAATCTCTGTTGAGTCTTTACTGTTTGAAAATCAAAAATCCTTGCTCAGCATGGGTGACCACCAAAAAGTAGTCTAAAGTGATCTTTATGTCAAAACTGATAAGAAGTGGGGAATATGATTTCCATTGTAAAATAAAATGTACTCTTTTGAAGGGAAGATAAAGAACTTTGGGTGTTTGAGGGAATGAAAAGATCAGAAGTGTCAGAGGGTCAGAAAGGGAGGGTGTTATCAGGGAAATGGAGTACAAAGAGTCTGTAGAGAAAGGCAGCGATCAGCTCTCAAAGGACTTTTTAAACATGTTTAGGATTTCAGATGCTATTTTAAATGGTACAATGGGAATTTCCTAGAAAGTTTTGGGGAGGAAACGGCACAATCCAGTTGACATTTTAAGGAAATCACTCTACAGTTTATGAAAAATAGATCCACAAACAAAAATGAACGGCATGTATTTCTATAAAACTAGAAGAGGTCATGAAATTGGGAATATTACCACACAAATTAGATATAGAATAGAATTTTGGGAAAGACACCAGTGGCTGGAAATATATCCATTTAGTTAATGACAGTAATTATATATTAGAAGCATTAGAATTCTAGAACAAATTTCCTAGAAGATACTGCATTCAAGAACTTCTTCATTTAGGTAAAGGTTCAATTACTTAAAATGTCTTTTCCCACTTGTTCACCTAATATTCTCATATAGCAAAGCCACACAGAGTTATCTAGATGCAATTTCACTGGGTGAAGCTAAAAACTTGAAAACTAATTTATATTGCCCATGTATTAATATATTTCCACATAGCTGTCTTGTGTGACTATCACAGTGAAAAATGGTACTCTTATATTTCAAACTATATCACCCAGAATACTTGTCATCAACAGTTGTCCTAATTGCTCTGTTAATTATGTACGTCTCATGTTCAGGTGTCACTATGTCTGAGAAACAATATATTCAGCACTTAGCATGTGATATACTGTTAGTGTCAAGTGTTCAGTGAATATGAATAACTATGTCATAGGTCCAATAGATGCTTTTTCAATTGTATGATTTTAATAACATAATTCGTTACACAGAGATTATAATTAAGAGAATAATAAAGAACCACTCTTTGCTAAATTTAGCTTTATACAAATCAGCAAAAATATATTTACCTCAGAAAATTATGAAATATTCTGGAAAATGTCTGTAGTCTTTGCTTCCCTTTTTGTACAGTTTTCATTTCCTTAAAGAATGAGAGCATATAAGTTTATATTCAGGGGCCAGTGCTGTGGCGTACTGGGTAAAGCCACCACCTGCAGTGTCAGCATCCCATATGGGCGCTGGTTCGAGTTCTGGCTGCTCCACTTCCAATCCAGCTCTCTTCTGTGGCCTGGAAAAGCAGTACAAGAAGGCCCAGGTCCTTGGGCCCCTGCACCTGCGTGGGAGACCCAGGGGAAGCTCCTGGCTTTGGATTGGGGCAGCTCCAGCCCTTGAGGCCAATTGGGGAGTAAGCCAGCAGATGGAGGACTTCTCTCTCTCTCTCTGCCTCTCCTTCTCTCTGTGTGTAGGTCTTTCAAATAAATAATAAATTTTTTAAAGAAAAAAAAGTTTATATTCAGAGAAGATTGATGTGTCCCCTGAATACTGGAATTCTCTTGCTATATATGCTTTGATCCCTTGCAAAACTTTGTGGAATGTTTTAAGTCTGAATTGTTATGGTAATTCAACGGGGAAACTCTCTTGCCTTCAAAGGAGCCTGAATTGTTAATATCTTATTAACATGTGATGACACATGAAATATAGTTTTATTTTGTACTTTAGAAAACTAATCTGTCACATTGGGCCTTTCTTTTTCTAAGGTTAAAATCAGAAATAAAATACACCCCAAAATAAGAAATGAATATAAAGTACAATTGGTTTGACTCTCTATAGTTTTCCATAACACTAATTCCTAGTCTGAGTTTTTAAAAAATCATTATAATTTTCTTCCTGTGAAATATAAAAGTCATTGGTTTGATTCATTCTTATGCATACTCATTCATGTATTACTTAGCAGAACAAAGTCAATCAGCAATTGAAGTAAATATAAGGTATACCAGTAAAGCAGATCCCAATTTAGAAAATGTCTCAGACCATTTTCAGAAATTATTTTAAGAGAGTGCCACCAAGAATTCCTATAATCCTAGTTTTTGTTTCTCTGTAATATAGAAAATTTAGTTTCTGCTCTCTGCCATCACAATGATGCAAACTATAAATAAAAGATGGCCTAAAGAATCTTCTTCAGTAGTATCCTGAATAACAGAAAACAAAGGAACCCCCCATAAATTTAATTCATATTAAACATGTAAAGGTGAGTGGAGAACAGGGGTGATTCAGGGATGAGAGTTAAATCAACAGTACTGACAGTTCTTTTGAGGGTTGAGACCATTTGTTGTACAGAAGTGGAGAAATAAAGCAAGATAAAGGATCACAGAGGATGGGCAGATTTGGTTTACTTTGGAAACAGCAGAAAGTCATGAAGATATAAGTGACTGGACTGTATTTATCTGAAAGAGACAATATGGGCTGGAGACTCTGGGAGTTTAGAAGCACTTCAGTAGAGGGAAAGGAAAGACTTTGATATGTGATATTGTTAAATTGCATTGATTTTTAAAAGTGTAAACATCCATAACCATCTCTTTAGAGACTAAAGTTTAGAATTTATAAACATCTCTCTAATTGGTTTAGGATGATGTCATAGTTGGTTCCAGCTACTATAAAAAATAATAAAGACTGGGTAACTTATAAACAATGAAAATTTGTTTTTCACAGTTCTGGAGTTTGGGAAGTCAAAGATCAAAGTGCCAACAGATTTGGTGTCTGGTAAGGATCTACTTTTTTACATATATGGCGTCCTCCCTGTGGACCTCACAGTAGAAGCAGCAACACAACTCTCTGGGGCCTCTCCATAAAGCAACTAGTTCTATTCATGAGGGTTCCACAATCATGACCTAATCACTTACCAAAAGCCCTGCTTCCCAATACCAACACCTACAATGGGGATCAGGATTTAGCATATGAACTATAAGGGTACACAAACTTTCAGACCATGGAGGAAGCTTGATTATTGTTTACCAAAGCAACAGTGTATCTGGGACATCTGGTGGTTTACCCATATATATAAATTACAATTATGTCTGAGTTAAATGTTTAAATGAGGATACTCTACCACTCTTACCTCCAGTTGAGAGTAGGAAAGTATAGTTTCAACTTATGATTGTGAGCTGTTATTAGACTTCTACATGATAGATGCTTACATCATAGATGCAAAGGTAATAACATTGCTATCATATATCAAAAACCTACTATGACCTAGGTTTTTTGTATACAATATTTCTTATTTATTTATTTATTTGGGAGGTAGAGTTACAGACAGTGAGAGGGAGAGACAAAGAGAAAGGTCTTCCTTCCGTTGGTTCACTCCCCAAATGGCCGCTACAGCCATAGCTATGCGGATCCGAAGCCAGGAGCCAGGAGCCAGGAGCCAGGCGCCTCCTCCTGGTCTCCCATGCGGGTGCAGGCACCCAAGCACTTGGGCCATCCTCCACTGCCTTCCCGGGCCACAGCAGAGAGCTGGACTGGAAGAGAAGCAACCGGGACAAGAACCCGGCGCCCATATGGGATTCCGGCGCCGAAGGTGGAGGATTAGCCAAGTGAGCCACAGCGCCGGCCCTGTACACAATATTTCTAATCCTGACAAAGTAATACTGTGCCCATTTTACAGATGAGGAAATTGAGGTAAAGACCTAATAATTGGCTTGTTCAGAGCCATACATCTATAAAGAAGGTATACTATAGATTTTAATCTACAATATATGGACCTCAAATTTATTAATTTGATATCATGTCACCTCCCCATGCATTCTTCCTTCTGAGCAGAAAAGGTACAGCAAGCATTCAGAAGAAAGAACATCCTGCAGAAGTACTAAAGATAGATAAGGAAGTTAGGGAGACCAAATATGTACAGGGAGGACAGTAGTGGAGGAAGAGTTTGATGGTAAACAGATAACCAAGGAAGATCTCACAAAATATGAGATATGGACTACAAAATTCTTCTATCTAGAAAACATAGACTTCAGTATAAAGTAGATCTTTTCACATGTGAAACTGATTTTATACAATAATTCCATTCACTATAGCACTGTAGGAGTTCCTTATTTTTTATTTGCGTCTTTTCTCTGAATGTATACAAAAATGTATTTTTTCTGTTTTGTTTAGATGTAGTATTTCAGATTGTACCTGCTCAAGAATTTAGCCAAATTTTGGTCCCCTAAAGCAAAAGCAAATGAAGGTCTGGAAGGTTTAGAGGATCTGTAGTGAAAATATGCTCTTACATTCCTTAAATCTAATATCTGATCAATGGCTAAGAAGATATCAGCATCTAAGAAATTACCCATGCTCATCTGTATCATATCACTCCTTAAAGTGAGCTAGGCCTGCTATATGCTTACCTCTGAGAGAAGCCGGTAAGAATTTTTCTCTCTTAGAAGTGGTTGTTCCAGTCCATGAACTTGTCAAGGCAGAATTTGATCAAGTTTCCACCAAGAGGCCACAGAGGAGAAAAATGCTGCCTGAGGTTGAAAATTTCATTTTAGGTGCTAAATGCCACTCTTTGCTAAGTCAGATTTAAGCATCAGTAAATGAGTGTGACAGGTTATCCAAAAACATGTGCCATAAGGTCTTCCCTATAACGTCCCTTAGAACCTGTATAAAATGAATAATAAGGCCGGCGCCGCGGCTCACTAGGCTAATCCTCCACCTAGCGGTGCCGGCACACCGGGTTCTAGTCCCGGTTGGGGCGCCGGATTCTGTCCCGGTTGCCCCTCTTCCAGGCCAGCTCTCTGCTGTGGCCAGGGAGTGCAGTGGAGGATGGCCCAGGTGCTTGGGCCCTGCACCCCATGGGAGACCAGGAAAAGCACCTGCCTCCTGGCTCCTGCCATTGGATCAGCGCGGTGCGCCGGCCGCAGCGCGCCGGCCGCGGCGGCCATTGGAGGGTGAACCAATGGCAAAGGAAGACCTTTCTCTCTCTCTCTCTCTCTCACTGTCCACTCTGCCTGTCAAAAAAAAATGAATAATAGACTATTCTAGGCTTCCATAACAATTAATTCTTGGGAAATTCTGCTACCATTTCACCTAACAAGTCTATATCTTTATATTTATTCCAATTGAGTGCTACAGATTTGTTCAATTCCTACTTGAGGACAAAATTGAATACAAAGTGGCAGTAACATTTTAAACTGGGGTAATATTTGGAAATGATTTAAAAAAACTGATTAATAAGAACACAGATTTTAAGATAGTGATTTTTTTAACTTTTATTTAATAAATACAAATTTTGAAAGTATGACTTTTGGATTATAGTGGCTTTTCCCCCCATAACCTCCCTCCCACCCGCAACCATCCCATCTCCCTCTCCCTCTCCCATCCCATTCACATCAAGATTCATTTTCAATTATCTTTATATATAGAAGATCAATTTAGTATATACTAAGTAAAGATTTCAACAGTTTGTACACACACTGAAACAGAAAGTATAAAGTACTGTTTGAGTACTAGTTATACCGTTAATTCACATAGTACAACACATTAAGGACAGAGATCCTACATGGGGAGTAAGTGCACGGTGACTCCTGTTGTTGATTTAACAATTGACAATCTTATTTATGACGTCAGTAATCACCCAAGGCTCTTGTCATGAGCTGTCAAGGCTATGGAAGCCTCTTGAGTTCGCCAACCCTGATCTTATTTACACAAGGCCATAGTCAAAGTGGAAGTTCTTTCCTCCCTTCAGAGAAAGGCACCTCCTTCTTTGATGGCCCATTCTTTCCACTGGTATCTCACTCACAGAGATCTTTCATTTAGCTCGTTTTATTTTTTTTCCACAGTGTCTTGGCTTTCCATGCCTGAAATGCTCTCATGGGCTTTTTAGCCAGATCCAAATGCCTTAAGGGCTGATTCTGAGGCCAGAGTGCTATTTAGGACATCTGCCATTCTATGAGTCTGCTGTGTATCCCGCTTCCCATGTTGGATCCTTCTCTCCTTTTTAATTCTATCAGTTAGTATTAGCAGACACTAGTCTTGTTCATGTGATCCCTTTTACACTTAATCCTATCATTATGATCAATTATGAACTGGAACTGATCACTTCGACTAGTGAGATGGCATTGGTACATGCCACCTTGATGGGCTTGAATTGGAATCCCCTGGCACCTTTCTAACTCTACCATTAGGGGTAAGTCCGAGTGAGCCTGTGCCGAACTGTACATCTCCTCCCTCTCTTATTCCCACTCTTTTATTTAACAGGGATCACTTTTCAGTTAAACACCTAAGAATAATTGCGTGTTAATTAAAGAGTTCAACCAATGGTATTAAGTAGAACAACAACAACAACAACAAACTTCCAAAAGGAATAAAGTAGTAAGTTGTTCCTCAACAGTCAGGGCAAGGGCTGATCAAGTCACTGTTTCTCACAGTGTTCATTTCACTTCAACAAGTTTCCCCTTTGGTGCTCAGTTAGTTGTCGCCAATCAGGGAGAACATATGATATTTGTCCCTTTGGGACTGGCTTATTTCACTCAGCATGATGTTTTCCAGATTCCTCCATTTTGTTGCAAATGACCGGGTTTCGTTTTTACTGCTGTATAGTATTCTATAGAGTACATATCCCATAATTTCTTTATCCAGTCTTCTGTTGATGGGCATTTATGTTAATTCCAGGTCTTAGCTATTGTGAATTGAGCTGCAATAAACATTGAGGTGCAGGCAGCTCTTTTATTTGCCAATTTAGTTTCCTTTGGGTAAATTCCAGCTGGGTTGTATGGTAAGGTTATATTCAGGTTTCTGAGGAATCTCCAGACTGACTTCCATAGTGGCTTTACCAGTTTGCATTCCCACCAACAGTGGGTTAGTGTCCCTTTTCCCCCATATCCTTGCCAGCATCTGTTGTTGGTAGATTTCTGTATGTGAGCCATTCTAACCGGGGTGAGGTGAAACCTCATTGTGGTTTTGATTTGCATTTCCCTGATGGCTAATGATCCTGAACATTTTTTCATGTATCTGTTGGCCATTTGGATTTCCTCTTTTGAGAAATGTCTATTGAGGTCCTTGGCCCATCTCTTAAGTGGGTTGTTTGTTTTGTTGTTGTGGAGTTTCTTGATCTCTTTGTAGATTCTGCTTATTAATCCATTATCAATTGCATAGTTTGCGAATATTTTTTCCCATTCTGTTGGTTGCCTTTTCACTTTCCTGACTGTTTCTTTTGCCATACAGAAACTTCTCAATTTGATGCAATCCCAAATGTTAATTTTGGCTTTCACTGCCTGTGCCTCTGGGGTCTTTTCCAAGAAGTCTTTGCCTATGCCAATAGCTGGCAGGATTTCTCCGATGTTCTCTAATAATTTGATGGTGTCAGGGCGTGGATTTAGATCTTTAATCCATGTTGACTGGATTTTTGTGTTAAGGTGTAAGGTAGGGGTCTTGCTTCATGCTTCTGCACGTGGAAATCCAGTTTTCCCAGCTCCATTTGTTGAATAGACTGTCCTTGCTCCAGGAATTGGTTTTAGATCCTTGATCAAATATAAGTTGGCTGCAGATGTTTGGATTGATTTCTGGTGTTTCTATTCTGTTCCATTGGTCTATCCATCTGTTTCTGTACCAGTATCATGCTGTTTTGATTACAACTGCCCTGTAGTATGTCCTGAAATCTGGTATTGTGATGCCTCCGTCTTTCTTTTTGTTGTACAAGATTGCTTTAGCTATTCGAGGTCTCCTGTGCCTCCATATGGATTTCATAACCTGATTAATAAAAACACAGATTTTTAAGATACAGTCATTAAGAGGCTTACTTTTTCCTCTTTCGTGTTTGAAAGCAGGTTTTAGATAATATTGTATCACACCAGTGCTGTGGTGTAGTAGGCTAAGCCTCTGCCTGAGGCACCAGCATCACATATGGGTGTCAGTTCATGTCTGGCTGCTCCTCTTCCAATCTAACCCTCTGCTAATGGCTTGGGAAGCAGCGGAAGATGGTCCAAGTGTTTGGGCCGCTGCACCTGTGTGTGAGACCCAGAAGAAACTCCTGGCTCCTGGCTTCAGATCAGTCCAGGTCCAGCTGCTGCAGCTGTTTGGGGAGTGATCCAGCAGATGGAAGATCTTTCCCCCTGTCTTTCCCTCTTTCTATCTCTCAAATAAAAATATTTTTTAAAAATCTAAAAAAAATTGTTTCAACCTGTTATAAAGTATTTATAGACAGCAATGCATACAATTCTTTACATGTCTCTTGAAGTGATAAAACACTTCTTATACCACATTGTTACAGAAAAGCCAGTGTTATTACTCATTATGTAATGATATTTATTGATGTTTACTTCCTTTAAAGTGGCAAATAACAGGTATTTAATACTGAAAAAGTTCAAGTGAAATAAGTATATTTATTTTTCAGATTCTTTACTATAGACTGAAATGGTTCAATATTTACCTTTTAAAATTCTATTTTTTGCAGTAATGTGGATGAAAAGAACATGTTTGCACTTTATAAGACAACCAGCCTTTACAGTATTAAAGAGCTCTCTCAAACTAAAAGTGAGGTAACAAACTGAAATTGGATTTTGCACTATATTTTTTAAGCATTCTCTGTACTCCTTAACTAGGGAAGTGGCTCTAAATAATTATTCACTTTCCTACTTATTAGCATATTGATGGATATGGTCCCTCAAACTAGGACTATTCAAATCAGTAGGCAGCAAAATAACTTGGCATTTCCACACAAAATCACAAACTGACATTCCTTACGTTGTTTGGTATGCAATATAATTAGAACAAGTCTCTCTTGTTCTAATTGTAGTGTCTCTGCTTAGCAAATGAAGACAGGATAATTTTATAAAATCTGTTCTATTACTCTGCTAGTCCTGATATACCAGAACAGATGCTAAACACTCACAAAACCTGTAAAATTATCACTACAAATGCCAGGCATTATGCATCATATAAATTGTTTCTTTAATCTTCACTATAACACAATGACTAGGTATCATCGTTTTTTACTAGAAACTGACGTTAATGAGGTACCAAAGGTAAATAGTAAGTTCTATAAAAAGTATTTCAATGTTAGTCTATTTGAATCTGAAAATAACTTTCATTCTCCTAGAAGATATCCCACTTTTGTTTACCAAACACCAGCTAAACTTTAAAGAAGAGTGAAACAGATAAGCTAAGGAAAAACTGAATTATTCATAGAAGACATCAGAATGAGATAATGCATTGATTTTTATATTTTTCTAATATTTTTTCACCTTTCTTTTGGATCTGAACAAGCTGACATTTTGAATTCTGACATGCTGTAGACATAGCATAAGTACTACCTACTTATTTACAGACTAATTTTAAAAACAAAATTGAATTTATTTGAAAGGCAGAGTGACAGAAAGAGAAAGCTAGGCTGAGAGAGAGAGAGAGAGAGAGAGAGAAAGAGGTCTATCTTCCATCCACTGGTTCACTCCACAAATGCCTGCAACAGCCAGGGCAGGGCCAGACCAAAGGTAGGAGGCCAAAACGCCATCTCAGTCTCCCATGTTAACAGGGGCCTAAGTACTTGAGCCATCTTCCTCTACTTTCTCAGGAACATTAGCAGGAATTCTGCATCAAAGTGCAGTACCGGGGACTTAAACCTGTGCTCCAATATGGCATGCCACAGTCACAAGCTGGGGCCTATCCCACAGCACCATAAACAGGGGTGCCCTACAGACTAATTGTAAAAAGTGGAATCTAGAGGTGAGAGCTACACTGAAATAAAATTTCTCAGAGGATCATTTATCCACTAGCTAACTCCCCTTGCACTGCTGACATTTAAGACCACCTTTTGAAAACCACAGAGAACGACCTAAAGTGCATTCTTCTAGTTGAAAGTGTGAGAAAAATGGCTCCAGGTACCCTTTCTACTTAACCCTTTTTAACTTGAGCCTTCCCTTCAACTAAGGTTGAATCATCACTATACTTAACACGTTTGATTTTGGTCCATTTTTTTCCTCATTGCACATGCCAGTCCTTTGGGCCACAAAGGAAGGGAAATTAAACACCCCAGTATCTAGTGAAAGAGAATTTTCTGACACAACAGATACAGTCCCTAACAGGAGAACACTAGAGAAGGGCTCCAAGCTACAACAGCTTTGAGACAGTTCATGTTACCAATAAATAAATAAATAAATAAATGGCAGAGAATTCAACAGTGCCAAGCACAATTGTCAATCAACAACCCCACTGTTAAGGTGAGAAACTGTACAGCACTCTAATTTGGGAAGGCAGTATCTCAGTAGACTTTTCATGAACTTCTCCTATCTTGTCACAAATGCCCCTATTCAAACACCAAAGGGTAAAAATCTCTAAGAAAACTCACTAAGAAACAGGCAAAGATGACTTAGGCTAAAATTTAGAATCCTGGAGGAAGTTTAGCTAATCAGCTGCAAGGAGAGCAGACAGGTGGTGTGAATAACTCCCTAGAATGACATCTGTTGCTCTCTTACACCTCTACACAAACATCCATGGTCTGCCCAAGTCAGCACCTAATTTATGGTTAAATACTAAGTGCTTCCATGTTCTACCTGCACCTCCTCCCAAAGTTCAACTATTCAGGGTAACCATTTTGGAGACTTGCAAATTCCATTTTCAATTTAGTTCCCAAGCACAGGGCACTCCACAACAGATATAGAAATGACATGTCTTGCTGATGGTGTTCAAGGACAACTGAAATTCCTCCAGGATGAGAATATGTTGGTAGGTATGCACTTGCTTTAGAGTAACCAAAATGTTTGACTTGTAGTTGTAAAAACAAAGAAATAACAATATTATAAATGCAGTCATGGGATGCTTGAAGCCCATGTACCTGGTCATTTCTTCACATACCTATAAATGACTAAAATTATATATACACATAGAGGAAGATTTGTGCCTATAGCTGCTTGCTCTTAAGGAAGAAGACACTTGAAATTGATGGGAAAGACACTGAAAATTAGTCTGGCCGGCGACGTGGCTCAATAGGCTAATCCTCCACCTAGCAGCACCGGCACACCGGGTTCTAGTCCTGGTGGGGGCGCCGGATTCTGTCCCGGTTGCCCCTCTTCCAGGCCAGCTCTCTGCTGTGGCCCGGGAAGGCAGTGGAGGATGGCCCAAGTGCTTGGGCCCTGCACCCCATGGGAGACCAGGAGAAGTACCTGGCTCCTGCCATCGGATCAGCGCGGCCAGCCGTGGCGGCCATTGGAGGGTGAACCAACGGCAAAAGGAAGATCTTTCTGTGTCTCTCTCTATCTACTCTGCCTGTCAAAAAAAAAATTAGTCTCAGTGAGACTATTACATTATTTTACATATTCCTTCCTTATGAGAATTTGACAGGTCCTTTTCCTCCAATGAATATAATATATGCATTTGAAACTAATCATCTTTCTCCTCTGGAATTCTTTGTCATTTTTACTTTCTCAAATTATTTCCTTTCTTTGTGGGTGATATAATTATAATACTAGGTACAGCTATAAATTAGCAATTAACTTGAAATGCATGGAATGGGAGTAAATTTGCCATTATTGACTAAAATCAACCTGATTCAATAATGTAATATACTTTAAAAATATAAATACTATTTAGAAATGATACCGTTTCATTTTTTTAATTTTTGAGATGTAGTATTATTTTTGTAAATGTCCTTTTTTTGAAAAGTAGAAACAGTATCAATTCATCACAATTATTTATAATATCCTATGCCCAAGAGTTTGGCATAATGCAAAAAGAAATGTGAACAATACAATGCACCATAATCTGGAACTCTCTTGATCTTATTATAAATGGTAGGCAGGTCTCATTATATCATATCACTTATATCAGAATCTTTCTGGAGTAGACCACAAGGTCAGAACTACAGCAAACAATAGACCTCCAAAGTCCTCTTTCTAAAGTCCTATTTCTAGAGAATTTTACCAACAGTTATTATCTGCTCACTGCAAGAAGTCAGCAGGTTTTTCTAATCTTTCAAATGACTGCTTTATTGTTTTTACTTCCAGGCAATCTTCCAGGCAATTTTTCGCTCCTCCATTCAGTTTCTTCCTCTCTGCCAGCAAATTGGTCTAACCAGCCCAGTCCATGTCTGAAGTAATCCCAGTGCCGAACGTCCTCACGTAGGAAGATCTCTCCAGGATCTGGGAAGACAAGCTCAACTGAAAGACCTCAGCCAAGCAGCTCTGTTCCTCACAGACAGAGCCTATTCTATATGGATGGTGGATAGTCACACTAAAGTGGAGCAAATCCAAACCATAAATAGCCTCATATCAGGTTTTTCTATCAAATTTGTTACAAACTTACGAAAATACCAGAGGACATCTCCACTTCCGCTCACTGAAAGAAGACTTAAAATTGACAATGGCCAGCAGCTCCCTGACAGTGGTAATTTGGTGATTGAACAATTCATAGAATTTACTGGCACATTCCAGAAACATTATTTTTCCCACCTTATCTGATCAAACCAGCCTTAGCACTTGCAAATTTCAACTACAAGCAAACATAGAGATGATACCTTTCCTGACAGATGGTAAACTAACAGTGCATTAACTCTTTATTCTTTTCAGACACTTCAAAGAATGGAGCATGCCTCCCCATCCCAACCCCACACCTGTTCCATTCTATTCCACACCCTGTATCTCCATTTGTGACATTATGTACTTCCGTGAGGCGCTCCTAAACTTTTCCATGGACCTTACCTCTTACACTGCTGACCCATTTTTCTGTCCTGATTCAAGCTTGGGGTTGCTACTTCCTTTATTTTTAGCTAGAGAGATGTCTTCTTGTCTTTTTCTGCCTACACAACTAATGTATCTAGTTTTTCGGAGATCCTATATGAAAGAGGCAGGCCAGAGTTAGGGACCCTAGCTGATAGCCTTTGCCCCCCTAAGGCCCCTGAGACAGAGGTGATCATGGTGATAACCATGCCTTGGCCTTTGTATGACATGACAAGGTAGGGACAACAAAGTCAGTCTAAAGATTCTCCAGTCAATCCTTCCTGGCTAGGAGCTCTAATTTCTTTCACAGTTCAATGAAGGCGCATTTTATCTCTCAGGTCTGAATCCATCTCATTCCTTAATTTTGTCACACATTTACATATATCTTTCTTGTCATCTTAGGAAAATTTTAAATGGAGGTTTTCATTCAATGTTAGCTAACTGTTGGAATTCCCTGTTCTACTTTTTCCACATTTACGGTAAATGCAGGTTCATTATTAATTACATATGCAATTTTGGAGCTAGCTATGTTAAAGGATTCCAAATTTCTCAGATTTATAAGGATACTGAAGTGCATATACTATACATTTGGCAACATCCAAAAGCATTAGTGGCTGCATATTTATTCACTCTACAGTTGGATAAATCAAAACCATCAATATTCTCACGTCACATTTCCCCATCAAATTAGTTTGTTACAGACTTAGAAAAACAAAACAAGAAAAGGGCTTTTGTTTTGAAAACTGTATGTTGAGACTGAAGACTAAGGGTGGTGGATTAGTACCGTGTTGTACCATTCTACAAATGATTGATAGAGGGGTTGAGTATAATAAGAGAATTTGATTTTCTAGTATATAGACAATTGTATGAAGCACAAAGAAAGCTAAATTAAACAATGGCTGAGAACAAAATAGAAAATTTAAGTAAAACAGGTGACAGATGGAACAGCAGGTTGAGGGACTTAATGGCAGAATGAGAGGCAAAAAAGATAAATATTGACTGCCTAGAAAAAGAATTTATTAAAGAGAAAGTGACAGAACTTGGAAAAACATTTCTTTATAACTTTGACAGAACAGTGAAGAAACTTTCTTAAAAACTGTTTTTGAATGTGCATTCTAAATGCACAACCTAAGTCCAGATGGAAAAAACAACAAAGGAGTCCTGTTACCCCAGTCCATGGCCCTGGTGTTAACACCTGCTAGTGCTGCAGGAGGAGCTGTGTTCCAGGAGGAGCGCTTGGCTTCTTTCTGGCTGGGAGGCCAAGAGGCCAGCAGGGAGCCGGCGGGCGAGGCCCTCAGGTAGGGGCAAGTAGCCCTGCCGCTGAGTCTCATTCTCCAGCTGCTGCTACTTGCATCAAAATGCGGTCAGCGATGGAAACCTGCGGCTCGGCGGGAAAGCAACGCTCCTGGGGCAGAGCAGGAAACCCTCGGTCCATGACGGTGTTTCCTAAAGGGGCGAGGGTCGTCTTCCAAATTCCAGATCTTAACCACTGTTGAGAAGGCGAAGGTCTGAAAACACCTTCGCGGCCGCCACTGATCAATTTCACGTCGTTTCTTTCCTAGCGAGGCTGGAAAGCCGCCTGGCCCACGCTGGACTCGCTCCCGCAGAGCGCCATCCCAATTCCAGGGGCGCGGGGTGGCCGCACGGAGCGCGGACTGCAAGGGGCGCGTGCGTGGGCGCCGGGGCCGCGTGCCTGGCCCGAGGGCGCTCCTCACAGCCCCACTCGTTTCGCACGCACCGGGGATTTGCCGCCTGCCCGCTGCGGGCCCGGGCCGGGTCTTTCGGGGGCCAAGGACGGCCCAGCGCCCAGGCTGGAGTCCGGCTTGGCCCGGGGCGAAGCCCAGCGCACCGAGGACTCCGCCAGCCCGCAGGGCGCCGAGCGGCGGCGAAGACACGGTCCGCCCGGCATCTGGGCGCACGCTCAGCCCGCGCTGGCGCCGGCGCTCCACAAACGCCCTGCAGCGGGGGCCCGAGGCCGGCGCGCCCAGGGCTCCGCAGCGCCGGCAGCGCGGGGCGAAGCGAGGCGACACGAAACAGGGGCTCCCGGGCCCGTTCCGGGACGGGGAGGGGGCGGCCGTCCTGGACGGGGAGGGGGCGGCGTGCCGTCCGTCACTTTTCTCCTCTCAGGACGGGAAAGTGCCCCGGGGTGGGAGCGCGTTACACGACTGAGGGCACCTCACCTTGCTGCGGGAGCCAAGCCTAGGCACCCCGGCCTCCACCTGCGACGCCGTCTAGAAAGGCACCTGCCCCTGCTCCCTAAGGAAGGGGGCCCACGTCACGGGGAGGGGGCGGCCAGGGCCCCGGAGCGAGCGCGGCCAAGGAAGGGCGGCCAGGAGACCCCGGAGCGAGCGCGGCCAAGGAAGGGCGGCCAGGAGACCCCGGAGCGAGCGCGGCCAGGGAAGGGCGGCCAGGCCCCGGCCGCGGGGAGAGGCGGGGAGCGCTCGCGCCCGGCTCCGCGCGGGGCAGGGCAGCGGGGGGCGGGGCGGCGGGGGCGGGCCCCAGCCTCGGCGCCGGGAGCGCAGCCCGACCCCGCCCCTCCCGCCCGGCACCGCCTCCCGCAGCCCGGGGAGGGGCCGGGGCGGAGCGAGCCGGGCCGCGCCGGGGCGGAGCGGGCGCGGGCGCGGGCGCTGGCAGAGCGCGGCGCGGGCCGGACGGGAGGGTCCGGGGCGGGATTGGCGTCGCCGCGGCTGCCGACGACCGCACCCGGCCGCCGCCTGGGCAGACCCGCGGCGCTGCGCAGCGGCTCGCCCGCGTCCCTCCTCGGGCGGTCGGCTCCCGGCTCTCCGCACGCGGCCGCGACCTGGTCTTCGGCGGGGCGGGCGGCAGCGGCGCCCGGGCATGGCTTCGGCGGGCAGCGGCATGGAGGAGGTGCGCGTGTCGGTGCTGACCCCGCTGAAGCTGGTCGGGCTGGTGTGCATCTTCCTGGCGCTGTGTCTGGACCTGGGCGCCGTGCTGAGCCCGGCCTGGGTCACGGCCGACCACCAGTACTACCTGTCCCTGTGGGAGTCCTGCCGGAAGCCCGCCAGCCTGGACATCTGGCACTGCGAGTCCACGCTCAGCAGCGGTGAGGGCCCCGCGCGCCGCGACCCCCGCCGCCCGCCCGGCGCAGCCCCGCGCCCTGTGCCGGGACGGCCGCCGCCGCCTCTGCCAGCGCTCCCGGTCCCCGCCCTGCTGCGGACCCCGCATCCCGGCCTCGGCCCTGCGGGTCTCCGAGCGGGCTCCTGGTCGCCCACCCCGGGGCGCCGGCCCCCGCCCTCCGCCTGCTCCCGTGGCCATTGCGCCCGCTCTGGAGTAACACGTATGCTACTTCGGGCGACTGTTGTCTTTGCAGGCCAGAGCCATGTGGTTGTGCAGAAGTGCTGCGCCTTCCACGCCGCGGGTGTCGGGCTTTTTAAAGTAAGATAGACCGGGCAGAACCGCCCCAACTCCACCAGGACGCGTGCGTCCCCTGCTCGGTCCTCCCCGCTCCGTTCCTCCTCTCTCCAGGAGGCGTTTGCCTGAGTTTACCCCTTAGAGCCCACGTTCCTGCCTGCTTTACTCCACCCCAGCTGGGCTTTCCCCAGTGAGTTCTGATTTGGGTTTTAGTTCCCTAAATGTTTGAGGGATTTGGCGAGTTGGGAGAGAGGCTTACTTTCCCTTGTGGTTATCTGTGATTTGCCCTTCATTCTCTCCAAACCTAACTGCCCTTTCCTCTCTCACCACACCTTTCACTTTTCCAAGAGCAGCTCCCAAATGCCTGGAACTTCATAGGTTATTCAGCCAGCAGGCTTACTCAAAAGCTAAAAGTGGACCCCCCCACTGCCAGAAATCCCAGGACAGAATTGACTCCTGAAATAGATCTTAGAGTGGAAACAAAATGCTATCAAGGACATTATTGCTATGATTGTCCAGATTTAATAGGGATTAGATAATATTATCTAACTGGATGATGTATTAGTATTAAATGACTTGATTTTAATCATTGATAGTGGGTAAGGAAAATCTTTTCCTTTTTGTTTTCAGTACACTGAAAGGGCATGTATTGGGTAAAGGGTCATAACAGGCAATTTTCAGATGGTCAAAACATGTGTAGGGGGAGAGAAAAATGATAAAATGAATGTGACAAATTAGTAAATATGGGTAAAGGACTTTTCTGTATTTGTACTGTTCTTGCAAGCTTTCGGTAAGCTTTACATTATTTACATCTTTAAATTGGAAAATATTGTTCACAGATTTAAAGTACTTTTACCACCATACATTCAACTAGGTAGTTGTCTGTCTTTCCAAAGTGATTGATAAAGTCTGATGAAAAGTTACTAGCTTTGTGAAAACCATGGAGTACCTCATGTTTATTTTCCTTCAAAAATACAGTGTGAAGAACCAGATTTTGTCTGTATTTTCAATATATGAGATGTGTTGTACTCTAAGCATTCTGTGATGCGTGGTATAGGTAGAGAGGGATTTAAGTAACAAGATGGCCCAAGTCCTTGGGCCCCTGCACCCGCATGGGAGACCTGGAAGAAGCTCCTGGCTCCTGGCTTCAGATCTTCACAGCTCTGACCATTGTGGCCATTTGGAGAGTGAACCAACAGAAGGAAGACCTTTCTCTCTGTTTCTCCCTCTCACTGTCTGTAACTCTGCCTCTCAAATAAATAAATAAAACCTTTAAAAAAAAGATAGCCAATTATGTTAAATCACACACATTCACCACAAAGTTATAAGAAGCATTATTAGGTTGAGACATAGACATGTTTGTTTGTCTTCCAGTATAAGGAACATTCTAAAAAGTATAGAAATTTGCATTATGAAACAACTGTGTGGATTTCAAAAACAATTTACAACAAAATAAGCCTATCTTTTCATACATTTCATTTCCTACGAACTTCTGGAAGGAATCGCACACATCTGACATCATGTGTTTAGCATCTAGTGTTATTTCCATTACCTACAGGACTGGATCTTTCTACAGTTGCTGCCTCTGGTATTGTAATTTCCAACTGTGAAGTTCTTAGAACTGACACCTCTGCCTTGTACTTTCCTGTCCTGAAGGAATGGGGAAGCTTTTTTTCTGAGAAGGGCCACTTGGATATTTTATGAAATTATTCTCAGGCCATACAAAATTATCAACTTAAAAGTTAGCCTGCTATGGATTTATTGGGTTTCAAGTCCTGCCTGTGAAAGCTTCAGCAGGGCCAGACCTAATGATTTTGAGGGCCTTAATCAGCTTGCTGGCCTGACGTTCTCCATCCCTGTAGGAAAAGAGCTGAAAAGAAGGATTTTCATGGAGCGGGAGGGAAGTCTAGCTGTGCCTTCTATATGAAAAGCAAAACATTTAAAACAGCATTAGCCTCCACTCTTTCACTCTGATCAGGCATGATAAGGTAATGGACATAGCCTTGTGCAATATAAATACTTCATCTTTGCCAGAATGAGAAATTTTAGCTCAGCAGAGTCCTAGGGCAGCAGGGCTGTCCCAAGACAGACCAGCACACATGAAATGAACCTACCTCTCCTACCCACAGAATATAATTAGCCAGATACCGCTCTCACAGTTCATCATAAAAGTAATTTTAATTGATAGCAATATTCAAACTTAGGGAATGATGATTTCAAATATATATCAAAAAAGTAAGCAAATCTGTGACAGCTTAATTTTTCTAAAATAATTACAGTTTTACTTTATTTTCAAAAGCATCTATGGGTTCCTTGATTGTGCAGACTTCACACTCACACTCAGTGTTGCCCTGTCTTATTTCTTCAGAAAGTCCGGAGCTCTTGGGTAGTGTTTTAACACGGTGTGGCTCTTTTCTGTGGTGAGGAAAACTGAGAGATGAGTGTAATCCTCAAAGTGTAATAAAAAAACTCATGTGAGAAATTAATATACAAGATGAAAACTAGTAGGTACTCTTTAGAAAACATAGCCAAATTCAGTCAGCAGTGAAGTAGCACTTAGCTCCAAACTCCTGCATCTTCTGTCTTCCTCATCACTTGAGTATGCCTTTTCAATAACAGATGCCTTGGGCAGGGACATGGAGATAATTAACTATGTCATATTCAGATTTAGCACCTTCATGTAAACCATCAGTGTTTGCATATAGCCATAATGATTGCACTAGTTATAGTCATGTCTGTAAGTGGCTACCTGAAGGCATTCTACTGTGGGGCAGCACAGTCTCTAGAATGTCAGCTTTTGTCCTTCTACCTAAGAATAAATAAAATGTCAATTGATCTAATAGTTTAATACAAACTTAGGACACTTACTTACATGAAAAGAAGAGGTGACAAAAGAACAGTGAGGAGTTAAGGAAAAGTTGGTCCAAATGCATTCCAAGGAAGAAATAATAATTTTGTTCTAAATGCAGTTTTGTTATGCATTATGCATTGGCTATGTCACACTTTAACATACCCCAAACCATTCCACTGTTCACAAAAAGAAAAAATTTTTCTGTGTGATAGAGATATTGCACATAAACCATCAAAATACATGCCTGAGTTACCTTGTGTGATAAATAAGGCAGTAACTATATGTATTCTGGGAAATTCTTTTCACTTTGTAATAAATTTAAGCTGTATTTCAGTTACATATTTCTGAAAGAAAAGTCTGACTTGTTTGGATGTATAAATATAATGCTACCAGAATTTAATCTCTATTAATATAAGAGGGTTATACAATTTCTTAGTCTTATAAACCTCAATATAAGAATTTCACTTACATTATAGACACTGCACGGTTTTATTTTATAGTTTATAATTTTAGAGCAGGGGTTCAACCCAGTGATTAATATGCCAGTATCCCACATCAGAGTACCTGGGTGTGAGTCCCAGTTCCAGCTTCTGACTCCAGCTTTCTACAAATGCAGGCGCTTGCAGGGGGTGATATTTGGCACATGCTGCTCAGCTTCTAATCCAGCTCCCTGCCTATATTCCTGGAAGGAAGTAGAGGATGATCTGAGTACTTGGGTCCCTGTACCAACGTGGGAAACCCAGGCTTCGGCCTGGAACAGCCTGGCTGATGCAGCAGCAAAATTTGGAATTGAAGCAGCAGATGAAAGGTCTTTTATTCCTTCCTTCCTTCTTGCCTCTCTGCCTCCCTCCCTCCCTCCCTTCATTCCTCCTCCCTCCCTCCTCCTCCTCTCTTCCTCCATACTTCCTCTTCCTTCTCCTCCCCCCTCCCCTCCCTTCTCGTCTTCCCTCTCCTCCTCCCCACCTTCTCCTCCCCCTTTCCCCCTCTGTCCCTCCTACCCCTCCTCCTCCTCTCCCTCCCTCTTCCTTCTCCCCTCCTCCTTCTTCTCCCTCTCCTTCTCCTCTTCCTCCCACTCCTACCCCTTCTCCTCACCCTACTCCTGCTCCTCCTCTCCCTCCCACCTCCTTCCCCTGCCCCACTTCTCCCTTCCCCCTCCTCCATCATTCCCCTCCCCCCCACCCAAGTTGTGTTCTCCAGGAGCCCATGAATTCCTTTCTTTCCCCTCCACCGGTGGAGATCTTGACCTGCTTATGGATTGGGCAAGGGGGGGGGGCGGGGCAGGGCCAAGGGTCAGATCCTGGCCACCCTTGGTAAACCTTCCTGGGAATTGGCCCTGTTCTTAAGGGTAAGAGTTTTGCACACACTCATCAACCAAAAACCTGTATTTCTTCAAGAACCATGTAACTTTATTGTAAACAATGTTCAAACTGAAGGGAAGAAACAGGTGAACCTGTGGGCAGTGCAGTGCACTCATTGGGCCCTGGAGCATCTCTGCGAGGTAGTGGGAACACCTTTGGCTCAGTTCTCCTTGCCGCCCTGGCCCAGCGTGAGCTTTTCAAAGAGGTACTCCACCGTGCTGACGTTTGGCGCCCCCATTTTGCGTAGGTTGGTCAAGTAGCCCCCCAGCTCCTCAATGTCCTGGACTTGCTGCTGCATATAGTGGGTCTCCAGGAAGTAGCAGAGGTGGACATCACCCATGCTGGTGGCCAGCTCGTGCAGATCCAGGAGGCTCTGGTTGACGCACTTGGCCAGGAAGATGGCGCTCTCCATGGCCTCAAGGGCGCTCTCCTTGTCGTAGTGGTCGGGCTTGTGGATTCTGGGGAAGACGTTTCGGCCTCCGCGCTTGTTCTGCATCCTCATCATCTTCTCCGCGCGCTCCCTCTCGATCTGTGAGCGCTTCAGGAAGTAGCTAGCAAAGTCCTTCAGCGCCACGTCATCGCGGTCGAAGAAGAAGGCCAAGGACAGGGCCACGTAGGAGGCGTAGAGCTGCACGTGGATGTGGTCGTTGACAGCGGCCTCGCATTCAGGGTGGTAGTTCTGGCGCACTTGTGAGGGCGTGGCGTCGGCCATGGCGGGCGCGGGCGGCGACAGTGCTGTGAAGCAGAAAGCAGAGACGTCAACGGTGTTGGTGTATTCGGGTGTGTCCCCAACTTGGGCAAGAGGGGCAACGGACAGAGGCTGCTCCCTGGGCCTGGCGTTGGTTACAGGATTTCTGAGGGAGCCACAAAGCAGGCTGTTCAGAAGAAAGGCCGTTCAAAAGTGACTGTTAACGGCTCTTCAGGGAGGGCGGGGAACCGGTTTGGAGGTCAAAGGTCACTAGTTGGCCGGCCAAGACAGGAAGTGTCACCCCTGTTGCGTCCCATCCGGGTAACACCGTACTGTTTGGCATCCACTCAGTTTTTAATTTTGCAGTAAAATTACCCGTGTCCAAGGTCCTACCAAGAAACAGCCTTTTCACGATTTATAAACCTCTTCTTTTTTAACATTCTGGGAATGTGAATTTTATAGTCAATTTCTCTGCTGTTTTCCGGTGTTGTATCTATTTTGCCCTCCAGAATTAGTTCTGTTCATCACAATCCCTGCTTTCCTAAAATACCGGTCAAACATTTGCTGATTCCTATTTGGAGTAAAGCACTTGGTGGAGGCCGCCGCCGCGGCTCAGTAGGCTAATCCTCCGCCTAGCGGCGCCGGCACACCGGGTTCTAGTCCCGGTCGGGGCGCCGGATTCTGTCCCGGTTGCCCCTCTTCCAGGCCAGCCCTCTGCTGTGGCCAGGGAGTGCAGTGGAGGATGGCCCAGGTGCTTGGGCCCTGCACCCCATGGGAGACCAGGAGAAGCACCTGGCTGCTGCCATCGGATCAGCGCGGTGCGCCGGCTGTTGGCGGCCATTGGAGGGTGAACCAACGGCAAAAGGAAGACCTTTCTCTCTGTCTCTCTCTCTCACTGTCCACTTTGATACACTGCCAGATCTGTGGGAGAGTTCTCCAGTTTTTTCAACATTTGTTCTCATTTGGCTGCTCTTCCTAGTCACATAATTTACTGTCATCAAGTGTAGCTTTAGGAGATAAAAGCAGGTGAAATACCACCTGTGCTTACTGCCCAACGTAAGCAAGAGTCAAAAAGTGTCAGCGCAGGAGCAGAGGCAGGTAGATTTGCTATCTCAGAGTTGCCCTTTCTGCTTTGCTTGGAATTTCTTGACTCTAACCCTGAAATTTCTCTGAATGTGCTCTAGTTTTCTATGGCAGATATTTTTAAGAATTAACCAATCTGATAGCGTCGTCTTTTCCTATCCTCCAAGAATTCCCAACAATTTCTGATTTGTTAAAGGCAATCTATGTGGGGGGGGTGTCAATTTCTGTGTCTAGTACACCTTTTCTTTTTTTTACTTCTTAAAAGTGAAAATAATACTTTCCTGAATAAGCAACACTTTCCTGCAGTTCAAAAGCTGTAATGAAGGGATATTAGGCATGTGTTGTGCACAGGCTGGCTGGAGGCTGACAAGGCAGAGGTGCTACTGGAGGCTGGGCTGAAGCCACAGGTCTCTGGGGATGACTGGGCGGTTGACTCCCAGAACTGCTTCTCTTGGGTGTCCAAGAGAAAGCTCGTGTTGATCTCCTCCACATCAGAGCTGGAGACTTGCTGTGTGCATGCTGAGAGCATCAGCCATGTTGCTGCTGCTGACATAGGGCCTGCATCTGAGCTGGCCACGAGAGCTGGAGTGGCAGCTGCCACATGTGCTGAGCTCTATGCTGTTCACCAGTCAGTGACTTCAGCGCTTAATGATGCCAGGGCTCTTCTTGGCCTTTAGGGGGTTGCTGGCTGACTAAGGCAGGAGCTCCAGCATGCCCGACAAGTTGTGGCTCTCAGCCGCACTGAGACGTGCCATGGCCCAGAACCAGGAAATGCTCATCCAATGTGATGCTATAGTTGTTGCAAGCCAACTGCAGGAGCTTGATGTGCAGGATCAAATCAAACTCCTTTCTCTTATTGAAGTTAATCAGCTACTGAGAAAGATAACCCTTCATGGCCATATCATGCATCACCAGGTTAAGTTCAGAGTATGCCAAGGCAGGGGATAGTGCCCTACATGACACCCATCTCCTTCTGCTGCCCATGGGCTTTCTAAGGGTTCATCTCCATAGTAGCAAACTTAGAGGTCACCTCCTTGATGAATAGCTCTCTGCTTAGTGAGTGGTTGTTTTCATTTGAGAAAATCTCCAGCAAGCTATCCCTGGACACTGCTTCCAGGGTCTTCCTCAAGATAGCATTGCTCTGCAGACAAGGTGGAGGTGTAGAGGAACAGGTAGTTGTTTTTTTTTTTTTACTTTTTTTTATTAATATTATTTTTGACAGGCAGATATTAGACAGTGAGAGAGAGAGAAACAGAGAGAAAGGTCTTCCTCTCCGTTGGTTCACCCCCCAAGTGGCCACTACGGCCGGCGTACTGCACCTATCCGAAGCCTGGAGCCAGGTGCTTCCTCCTGGTCTCCCATGGGGTGCAGGGCCCAAGCACTTGGGCCATCCTCCACTGCCCTCCTGGGCCACAGCAGAGAGCTGGACTGGAAGAGGAGCAACTGGGACAGAATCCGGTGCCCCAACCGGGACTAGAACCCAGGGTGCTGGCGCAGCAAGCGGAGGATTAACCAACTGAGCCACGGCGCTGGCCAAGGAATAGGTAGTTCTTAAAGAACAGACATTCCCTGGCCACCTTGAACCAGAGCTCCACAAGCCAGGCCCTGTCCTGGGTCTTCCCTGAGGCAGGTAGTGATAATGCAGTTGGCCACACTATTGAGCTGGGTGATGGTGGTAGGCATGGTGGGCACAAGGTGCCTCTTGCCCATCTTGTTCCACTGCTACCAGCCGGAGCCCAGGCTGTGGCAGGGCACCACGTTCTTGAACAGCTCCACATCTATCAGTGTAAACTGCTCTGCCATCAGCTCTGCAGGGAAGACGAAGAGATGAGGTTCCCCTTCATTCAGCCTGTCTGCTGCAGCCACAGAGGAAGGCCAGAAAGGCTCTGAGGATGGAACTGGCACTGGAGCTCTGTCCAGCTCCAGAGTTTGTGACAGAGCTGCCTCTAGCTCTGAAGCTAGTGCTAGAAGCTGGCTGTAGTTCCAGAACTGGTACTAGAGCTGCTTCTGGCTCTGATGCACATCCGGGCTCTAGCTCTGGAGCTGGCTGTGGACTGGCTGCAATAGCTGGTGCTGGGGGCTGGCTCTGGTATTGGTTTTAAAGCCAGCATTGCAGTTGATAGGGCCCGGGGTTCGGATTCACTGTGATCTGGTCTTCCAGTTTGGACGGTAGCAGGTGAGCACAAGGCTCCAGGTCTGAGCCAGGCATGTAGAACTGCTCACAGGCCACCATCTCTGTGAGGCAGCGAAATGCCGGGGGCTGACAAAAGTCCCCTGAGTACTGGTCCAGCCAGTGCCTAAGATGGAGGAGGTGGCATTTTTGAGTTGGTCCTGGAATCTGCCATCATCAGTGGAGTACAGAGGATGCCTCCATATCTAGAGAGGCCATGAGGGCATCACATCGAGCATACGTTTTTGAAAGCAGGTTCAAGACCTGCTGGATAATGGTGAGATCTCTGCAGGTACACAGAAAGACTGTGCGTTAGGAGAGCTCACTACCCTGGAATGTGGGCACCAGACACCCCACCAGCTATTTCAGTCTGCCTGCCTTCACGGTACATACTTTGCAGGTGTCATACAGGTTCCAGTCCAACTTGTTCTCACACCCGAGCCAGCACTGGCTCTTTGCTGGCTCTCAGCTGGACTTTGTGCCGGGATATGGAGTAGATGCCCTCATTGATCAGCTCCTTGCCCATCTCCAGGTGTGTAGAGATCTCCAGGTGTGCCAGGTCTGGATGGAGCTGCACAAAGTTGTGCAGGACTACTGGGCAGCTGTCGGGGTCCGTGTTGTCCTGAAAATAACGGCTCAGTGCTGCCCGCGGGCCCAGCTGCCTAGGTCCACATGTGCTGCACCATGGACAGCTCTTTGCAGAGTGGGGGAGGCTGGCCAGGCCACAGACCCAGTATGAGCATGGGGGCAGCCCACGCACCTGAACGCTACCTGCACTCTCGCAACATTTACTTATTTTTAGTGAGCTCAGATTTCTCAAGTGAGGAGCTAGCACAGTGGTGAAGCAGGTTAAGCCACCACGAGCACCAGTTCCAGTCCCGGCTGCTCCACTGCCAATCCAGCCTGCTGCTGGTGCTCCTGGGATGACAGTGGAGGATGACCGAAGTGCCTGGGCCCCTGCCACCCACGTGGGAGACATGGTTCCAGGCTTCTGGCTTTGGCCTAGCCAAGCCCCAGCCATTGTGGCCATCTGGGGAGTGAGCCACTGGATAGAAGATCTCTTTCTCTGTCTCTCCCTCTCAGTCTGCCTTTCAAATAAATAAGTCATTTTAAAAATTCAAAGAAATTAAAGTTCTAGGTGAAATGGCAGACACTTAATTTTAACACCTTTCCAATCCCATTCCATGTATGTCTTCCCCATGGGCACCAAGTTGATTGTGCTAGCTACACAGACACCAGGGTCCCAGACCAGCTAACAAACTAGTACACTTTATAAGGGGAGATGAATGTTGCATTTTCCAGGAGCCCATGGAACATCTTCCCCTCCACCCATGGATATCCTGAGGTACCTGTGGATTGGACAGGGGGTTGGCAGAGACTCTTGGACACCCATCTTCAACCTGCCTGAGGATTGGCCCTATTCCTCTAGGTGAGAGTTTTACACCCACAGAATCAAACAAACACCTGTATTGCTTCAAGAACCATATAACTTTATTGTAAACAGTGCTGAAACTGAAGGGAAGAAACTGAGGTGAGCGTGTGGAATGAGCAGTGCACCCATCAGGTCCAGGACATCACCCCTGTCAATGGGGGCAGTCTCAGCTCAGTTCTCCTTTTTGTCCGGACCCAGGGTGAGCCTGTCAAAGAGGTACTCTGTCATACCCCTGTTCTGAGTCCCCATCTTACGCAGGCTGGTCAGGTAGCTCCCCAGCTCCTTGATGTCCTGGACCTGCTGGTCCAGGTAGTTGGTCTCCAAGAAGTGGCAGAGGTGGGCGTCGCCCCTGTTGGTGGCCACGTCGTGCACATCCAGCAGGCTCTGGTTGATGCTCTTGGCCAGGTCGAAGGCAGCTTCCATGGCCTGCAGGCCGCCCTCCCAGTCGTTGCGCTCAGGCTTCTCGATGTCCTGGAAGACAATGCGGCCTCCGCGCTGGTTCTGCATCTTCAGCAGCTTCTCCGAGCGCTCCCTCTCGATCCACGAGCGCTTCAGGAAGTAGCAGGCGAAGCCCTTCAGCGCCACGTCGTCTTGGTCGAAGTAGAAGGCCATGGACAAGGCCACGTAGGAGGCGTAGAGCAGCATCTGGATATGGCTGTTGACGGCAGCCTCGCATTCGGGGTGGTAGTTGTGGCGCACTCTTGAGGATGCGGTGGCCATAGCGGGCACAGGCAGAGCAGGCGGCAGGGGCGTGGCGAAAAAGATGGTGAAAGCAGAGCAGCCAGGCGCCTTGGTCCTCAGGACAAACCAGGAGCGAGCTGGCGGCCTGTGGAGACTGCGCTTCGCACCAGGAGTCTGGCGTCAGTTGGCCGGCTTGTGAGAGAGCCGTTAGAAGTGGGTGGGGGCTCTACCGGAAGAACAGGATAGGACGGGGAGGTCAAAAGGTCAGGAGTTGGCCGTTGGATACACCGGAAGTGTCACCCCTCCGGTTTTGCACACGGGCCAACACTGGACTGGTTCATGTTTTTCTGTGGGGGGGGGACTTAATTATCTTTCAGGAAGAACCCAAGTTTTGCCATGAACATGTCTAGTGCCCAAAGACTTTCTCAGGTGCTCTGAGGAACTTTACATATATAATACTATGTATGTAACTATTTAATACAACTATATAATATAGTTACATATTAGAATGTTGCATGTCTAATACTATATATGTAACTATATAATATATAGTTATATATTGGAATTATATAATGTGGTTACATAATAGAACTATAAAATATTTTATAACATCCATCCCCCCCTCCCCAGGAACAGAGAGTTCTCTGTATACACCGTGTCTTTTTTAATAGTCGTTTTAATTTATTTGCATGAATTTCATAAATACAATTTTAGGTACATTGTAATCCTTCCCATCGTCCTCACCCTCCTACCCACACTCCCACCTTTCTTCCACCTCCCTCTCCTGTTCCCAGTATTTTTTTTTACTAAGATCTATTTTCATTTAACTTTATACACGTAGATGAACTGTATATTCTAGGTAGAGTTCAACAGTTTGCAGGAGGAAGGAAAAGAAAGCAAATACAAAAACAAAAACTGTTCCTCAAATATCCAGACAAGGGCTATTCAGAGTCATTATGTGTGGAAGATAATTTCACTTTCTTGGGGGTGGGGGACTTAATTATCTTTCATTTTTTTTAACTTTTATTTAGCAAATATAAATTTCCAAAGTACAGCTTATGGATTATAATGGCTTCCCCCCCATAACTTCCCTCCCACCCGCAACCCTCCCAACTCCCCCTCCCTCTCCCATTCCATTCACATCAAGATTCATTTTCAATTATCTTTATATACAGAAGATCAATTAAGTATATAATAAGTAAAGATTTCAACAGTTTGCACCCACACAGAACATAAAGTATAAAATACTTTTTGAGTACTAGTTATAGCATTAATTCACATTGAACAACACATTTTTTTTTGACAGAGTGGACAGTAAGAGAGAGAGACAGAGAGAGAAAGGTCTTCCTTTGTCGTTGGTTCACCCTCCAGTGGGCTTGAATTGGAATCCCCTGGCACATTTCTAACTCTACCATTAGGGGTAAGTCTGAGTGAGCCTGTGCCGAACTGTACATCTCCTCCTTCTCTTATTCCCACTCTTTTATTTAACAGGGATCACTTTTCAGTTAAATCTAAACACCTAAGAATAATTGTGTGTTAATTACAGAGTTCAAGCAGTAGTACTAAGTAGAACAAAAAATACTAAAAGAGATAAAATAGTAAGTTGTTCCTCAACAGTCAGGACAAGGGCCGATAAATCACTGTTTCTCATAGTGTCCATTTCACTTCAACAGGTTTCCTTTTTGGTGCTCGGTTAGTTGTCACCAATCAGGGAGAACATATGTTATTTGTCCCTCTGGGACTGGCTTATTTCACTCAGCATAATGTGTTCCAGATTCCTCCATTTTGTTGCAAATGACCAGATTTCATTGTTTTTACTGCTGTATAGTATTCTATAGAGTACATGTCCCATAGTTTCTTTATCCAGTCTATTCCTGATGGGCATTTGGGTTGATTCCAGGTCTTAGCTATTGTGAATTGTGCTGCAATAAACATTAGGGTGCAGACCGCTTTTTTGTTTGCCTATTTAATTTCCTTTGGGTAAATTCCAAGGAGTGGGATGGCTGGGTTGAATGGTAGGGTTATCTTCAGGTTTCTGAGGAATCTCCAGACTGACTTCCATAGTGGCTTTACCAGTTTGCATTCCCACCAACAGTGGGTTAGTGTCCCTTTTTCCCCACATCCTCTCCAGAATTTGCTTAGTGATTTCTATATGAAAGCCGTTGTAACTGCGATGAGATGAATCCTCATTGTGGTTTTGATTTGCAATTCACTGACGGCTAGCGTTTCTGAGCATTTTTTCATGTATCTGTTGGCCTTTTGGATTTCCTCTTTTGAAAAATGTCTGTTTAAGTCCTTTGTCCATTTCTTAACTGGGTTGTTTTTTTGTTGCTGTGGAGTTTCTTGATCTTGTATATTTTGGTTATGAATCCTTTATGAGTTGTATAGTTTGTAAATATTTTCTCCTATTCGGTCAGTTGTCTCTTCACTTTTTGATTGCTTCTTTTGCAGTGCAGAAGCTTCTTGATTTGATGTAATTCCATTTGTCGATTTTGTCTTTGATTGCCTGTGCATCTGGGTTCTTTTCCAAGAACTCTTTGCCTGTGGCAATGTCTTGTAAGGTTTCCCCAGTGTTCTGTAATAATTTGATGTTATCTTGTCATAGATTTAGGTCTTTAGTCTGTTTTGAGTGGATTTTTGTATAATATGTAAGGCAGGCGTCTTGCTTCATACTTCTGCATGTGGAGATCCAGTTTTCCCAACACCATTTGTTGAAGAGACTATGACTGCTCTAGGCCTTGATTTATCTCCTTTGTCAAAGATACTTTGGATATAGATGCTTGAATTGATTTCTGGCATTTCTATTTGTTCCATTGATCTAGCCATCTGTTTTTGTACCAGTACCAGGCTGTTTTGATTATAATTGCTCTGTATTATTTCTTGAAGACTGGTATTGTGATACCTCTGGATTTGTTTTTGTTGTATAAAATTGCTTTAGCTGGGGCTGGTGCTGTGGTGCAGTAGATTATTCCTCCACCCGTGGTGCCAGCATCACATATGGATGCCAGTTGTAGTCCCGCCTGCTCCTCTGCCAGTCCTGCTCTCAGCTGTGGCCTGGGAAAGCAGTGGAAGACGGCTCAACTCCTTGGGCCCTGCACCCGCATGGGAGACTGGGAAGAAGCACCTGGCTCCTGGCTTCAGATTGGCACAGCTCCAGCCGCTGCGGCCATCTGAGGGGTGTGAACCAACAGAAGGAAGACCTTTCTGTCTCTCCCTCTCACTGTCTGTAACTCTACCTCTCAAATAAATAAAATAAAAATAAATAAATAAATAAATAAATTTGCTTTACTATTCATAGTCTCCGGTGTTTTCATTTGAATTTCAGCATCATTTTTTTCTATATCTTGATAAGAATGTCTTGGTATTTTGATTTGTATCACATTGAATCTGTAAATGGATTTCAGAGGAATAGACATTTTGATAGAATTGATTCTTCCAATCTATGAACATGGAAGATTTTCCCATTTTTTTGTATGTTCTATTTCTTTATTGTTTTATAATTCTCATCATACAGATCTTTGACATCCTTGGTTAAATTTATTACAAGGTATTTGAGTTGGCTGGCGCTGTGGCTCATTTGGCTAATCCTCCGCCTACAGCACCGGCACCCTGGGTTCTAGTCCCGGTTGGGGCACCAGATTCTGTCCCTGTTGCTCCTCTTCCAGTCCAGCTCTCTGCTGTGGCCCGGGAAGGCAGTGGAGGATGGCCTAATTCCTTGGGCCCTACACCCGCATGGGAGACCAGGAGAAGCACCTGGCTCCTGTCTTCGGATGGTGCAGCCATGGAAGCCATTTCAGGGGTGGACCAACAGAAGGAAGACCTTTCTCTCTGTCTCTCTCTCTCACTGTCTAACTCTGCCTGTCAAAAAAAAAAGTTATTTGAGTTTTAGTAGCTATTGTGCATGGGATTGATCTTAGTAACTCTTTCTCAGCCATTGTCTGTGTATACAAAGGCTGTTGATTTTTGTGTGTTGATTTTTTTATCCTGCTAGTCTTCCAAACTCTTCTATGAGTTCCAATAGTCTTTTAGTGGAGTCTTTTAGACTAAATATATCAAATATCAAATCATGTCATCTGCAAATAGGGATAATTTGACTTCCTCCTTCCAAATTTGTATCCCTTTGATTTCTTTTTCTTGTCTAATGTCTCTGGCTAAAACTTGCAGTACTATATTGAATGGCAATGGTGAGAATGGGCATCCCTGTCTGTTTCTAGATCTCAGTGGAAATGCTTCCAACTTTTCCCCATTGAATAGGATGCTGGCCATGGGTTTGTCATAAATTGCCTTGATTGTGTTGAGAAATGTTCCTTCTATTCCAAATTTGCGTAGAGTTTTTATCATGAAAGTGTGTTGTATTTTGCCAAATGCTTTCTCCGCATCTTTTGAGATAATCATATAGTTTTTGTTCTTCAATTTGTTTTTTTTAAAGATTTATTTTATTTATTTGAAAGAGTTACAGAGAGATGCAGAGAGAGAGAAAGAGAGAGAGAGAGAGAGGTCTTCTATCTGCTGGTTCACTCCCCAGATGGCCACAATGGCCAGAGCTGTGCCAGAGCCAGGAGCTTCTTCTGGGTCTCTCACATGGGTGCAGGGGCCCAAGGACTTGGGCCATCCTCCACTGCTTTCTCAGGCCATAGCAGAGAGCTGGATCAGAAGAGGAGCAGCCAGGACTAGAACTAGCATCCATATGGGATGCTGGTGCTTCAGGCCAGGGCTTTAACCCACTGTGCCACAGCACCAGCCCCTCAATTTGTTAATGTGATGAATCACATTGATTGATTTGCGAATGTTGAACCAACCGTGCATACCATGGATAAATCCCACTGGATTCGGGTGAATGATCTTTCTGATGTATCGTTGGATTTGATTGGCTTGAATTTTATTGAGGATTTTTGAGTCTATGTTCATCAGGAAAATTGATCTGTAGTTTTCTTTCTCTAGTGTGTCTTTTTTGGGTTTAGTACTTTAGCTTATGCTGGCTTCATAGAAAGAATTTGGGAGGTTTCCTTCCCTTTCAGTTGTTTTGAATAGCTTAAGAATTGGAGTTAGTTCTTCTTTAAGTGTCTGAAAGATTTCAGCAGTGAAACCATCTGGTACTGGGCTTTTCTTTGTTGGGAGGGTATTTATTACTGATTCAATTTCTGTCTTGTTTATTGATCTGTTTAGGTTTTCTATGTTCATGGCTTATTTTAGATATCTTTCTCCTCAGATCCAAGCTTTTGTTCTTTTTTGTGGTGTGTGCTCATTCGGTACAAGTCTGGTTCGTTCCTGGTGCTTTCACTGGGTCTCCTGCTGGGGTTTCTCCAAAGCTTTGTCCTACTAGTGTATTTTATACCTTTTTAAAATATTAATCACACCTCATCTGAGTCAGAGCACCCTGTCGCTAATCTGCGAACTTGGACCCTCCTAGTGTCATTCTTACAATCTGAGAATAAAAGTCTTGTGGTAAATTCCTCTGCCCTGTATCATATCTATTTTGCCTCCATAGTTACTTCTTTTTGCCTATCACTATCTTTTCTTCACTTGCCTGACTTATGAGGTGAACTTCTTTCCATCCTGTTTGGAATAAAGGACTGATTAGATCAGCCTGAGTTATCAGCAGGAGTGTCATCTACAGAGATGATATCCCTTTTACTAATAAGCTTTTGTTATTAATGGAGGATCCATGTGTAAATTAGAGAGTGGTCTTATGTTTTGGAGTTTTCAGGTTGGTTAGCAACCATCCTGGATGCCAAAATCATGGCATTTCTAATACTATAGTATGTTTTCTCTTCCAACTAGATGTATACTTTCCCTTTGATGCACTTCTCTCTTGTTGCAGTTCTGTAGATGTCTTAAGATCTATCACTTGAGCGCTCTTACTGGACTCTTAATTAACTGTCTGGGCTCGGGTATGAAGCATCTGGCTTCTGGCATGGTGCTTGTGAGACTGGAAGTGAAGAGTGGGAGGGTAGGAGTCTAGTAAAGATGTCCAGGTTCATAGGTTCTGGAACCAGAGTTGGGAGCCAGGAAGGTGTAAGAGCTGAGTTTCATCAGCAACTGGTTTGACATTGTGTGTCATTTGAACTGTATAATACTTTGTAAAGTTATTTATGAATATTAGTGCAACCACATATTTTGGAATTAATCATCTGGATGATTATTTTGAGCACCTTACTTGAGGTAGTGCTTTACATGATGTTGTTGTTTCTGAGCAGTTGCAAACAGAGAAGCACAACACACTGGTAAAATTTGACAATCCTTTATTCCTGGCAGTGGAGAGTGACCTCATACCCTAAAGGACCCTCAACTCTGAAGCCCAAAGCAACAGGGTTTATAAAGGCAAAAAACACAAGGACAGGATAGAGAATACATGATTGCTAGGACGGGGGGGAATACCTGGTTACTAGAGTCAAGCTGACCTAAGGCCTATGCAAAACTAACATAAATTATAATCTTGACAGTACCAATTGTAATCTTAACCTAAAGCATATGTGAAACTAATATCAACTACAATTTTGACAACACCAATTGCAATCTTAACATTTCTGGCTATAATCTTGACATTAATCCAGTTATCAGCCTAAATCATACATGGGACATAGACAAATTACAATCTTACCATTAATCCAGGTGCAGCCTATCTGTTTTTAAGCTTGAGTGATCCTGCTATAGAGTGTCTGTGCTCTGCCAAGTGGGATGCAGCAAACTGTTTTTGTCTGTTTTATACAACACAATAATTAGTTTCAGACCAAAGTGTCATGGTGGGAGGGGGTGCTTGAAAATGGAGTCCCTACTATCAAGGTGTCACTTCAATATCATTAGTTATATGAGTTTAATATCAAAGTTTTATTGGAATAGCTGTTTTCCTCAGTGACTTCAATATCTATATCAAAATCTATATCATGACACTTTGATGATTTTTTTCACTTAGTTCCTGAACTGTATTAATCCCAGTGACCTGCACTTTTCTCTTTTTCATGATCAAGTACACATTTCTCTGACAACAGAGCCCCAACTCCAAAATCTCAGTGACTCTTTCCACCTTCCCTTCTTCCGCTTGTTTTGAACATATTTTTCACTTCCTTTATCCTCTTTAACCTTTCAGCATAATCCCAAAAACACTTTCTGTCATGTTTGAATCCCAAAATGCACAGTTTTAAAAAAAGGTTTTCTGAAAGAGAGCTCCCTTTCTCTGGTTCACCTACAAATGCTTGGAGTGGCTACAGCTGAGCCAGACTTTAAGACAAGAGCCTTTAACTCCATCTGAGTCTGTCATGTGGGTTGCAAAGATATGACCACTTGAGCCATCACCTGCTGCCTCCCACTGTGTGAAATACAAGTAAGGTGGAATCAGGAGCTGGAATAGATGACCAAACTCAGGTAGTTTAGTGTGGGATGCAGGCATGATAACCAGGTTCTTAACTGCTAGGCTTAACACAGTCCTCTGGACAATTTCAATATCTTTCCTAAAATCCTAGATTTGCTCACTCTCTTCTCCTAGGTTGTGAATTTTCTCATCTTGGGTATGTGCAGACTTCTGTTTTCTCTAATAAAACAAAGTGTTTAGTTGGATTCATAGAGAAAGGACTGTTAACCTTATTTGTATTTTAATAGCCACTCAGCATGACTTTAAAATAATTATCTGTTATGATATATGAAAGGAACCACATAAGCTATATAAAATATCATTTCTCCAATGTTCCGTAAATCATTGTTTCACTCAACTTTCCCATCATGTATCTCAAACCTCTTTTCATTTACTCATTGATTCAACAAATAGTTATTGATTTCCTAATATGATCTAGAAAATGATATATGATTTGAGGATATATTCATAGCAAAAGAGACATATTGTCCTTTCCCTTACAGTTTATATTCTAATATAGAAGCAGACCAAAAGAAATCAGTCAAAAACAGGCCATCCATTTCCCTTTATTTAACTCAGTAAATATATATATATATATATATATATAAAACACATGTGTTTAGAAATACAAAAAGACAAAATGTATTCTTAGAATTCAAGAAATTTATAGTGAAAGTCATGAATACAGTCAATCTAGGTATTTATAATTTATTGGTGCATTAATTCAGTGAACATTTATATACTCTAAATATGTGTCACTGTGTTTGATTCTGGAGACAGAAGAATCAAATGTAGGCTGGCGCCATGGCTCAATAGGCTAATCCTCCACCTAGCGGCACCGGCACACCAGGTTCTAGTCCCGGTCGGGGCGCCAGATTCTGTCCCGGTTGCCTCTCTTCCAGGCCAGCTCTCTGCTGTGGCCCAAGAGTGCAGTGGAGGATGGCCCAAGTGCTTGGGCCCTGCACCCCATGGGAGACCAGGAGAAGCACCTGGCTCCTGCCTTCAGATCAGCGCGGTGCACCAGCCACAGCACGCCAGCCACGCAGCCATTGGAGGGTGAACCAACGGCAAAGGCAGACCTTTCTCTCTGTCTCTCTCTCTCACTGTCCACTCTGCCTGTTAAAAAAAAAAAAAGAATCAAATGTAATATCTGTTCTCAAGGAACAAGGCAGAATGACAGAATATTATATATGTTCTATGATAGTTCTAAAGTTATGGATAAAGTGTCTATTTTCATCTAGAGACTTATTCACATGACTGACTAAAACAATTTTTCTTTCTTTTTTGGTCTTTCATTGTCTTTTTGAAGCACATGCTATTTTGTAATCAGTGTTATGAAAAAATTGAAAGATTGCAAATGAAAATGTCACAGTGCAAACTTATCTTGGCAGTTTTAGAGGCATTTAATCATTGATCCCTTAAAAAAGAGGAATAACAATGTCCATGTGATTGAGTTCAGTGATAGAATCATACACTAGAAATGAAAAACTTCCACTTGATCAATTTATCATTGAGATAAAATTCTGTTCTGTACTTGCTTAACATAAGTGCTTAGTCACAAAATAATTGTAGACTTTCAAAAATTTCCGAGATGCCATTATAGATTTTAGTGAAAATTTCTATTTAGAAAGAAAAATATCTTGACTTTCGGAACATTCTCTCATCATATTACCAAGTTTAATCAGTAATTAATTGATCCCTGTGATTTTACTATTCAAATATTTAAAATATTACTATTTTGTAGTTATAGGTATACTAAGGGGTGATAACGATTTTCTCTAATATTTCATCCTTCATCATTAACTTCTAGGGAGGTATAAAACATACGTTATGCAGTGGGTGATGTGGCACATTGGATTAAGCTCCTACTTAGGATGCCTGCATCTGATATTAGAATGTCTTGTTCAAGTCCTGACTAATCCACATTTCTGATCCAGCTCCCTGCTAATGCACCTGGGAAGCAGTAATATGATGACCCCAGTCCTTGGGTTCCTGCTACCTACATTGGAGACCTGGATGAAGAGGTTCCTTGCTCCTGGCTTCTGCCTGGCCCATCCCCAGTTGTCGTGGCATTTGGGAAGTGAACTACCAGATAGAAGGTTGGTGTGTGTGTGTATGTGTGTGTGTGTCTCTCTCTGTCACTCTCTTCTGTTCTTCTGTGTCTCTCCCCTTCAAATAAATAGGTAAATATTTTAAATATATATTATAACTGAAGGAAACTTAACAATTAAAAGAATGTACTTTTCCAAGGGAAAGCAATAAACAAGCATGGACTGGAAGACCAAATTTCCAAGAAAATAATGACAGATGTATAAACAAAAGCATGTCATCCTGTTTTGCTTTAATAAAGGCTATGAAACTAAATATAGACTGAATGAGTAAATTTCAGGCTAGATAATATTTTAAATATATGTATGTATGTATGTATCCATAGTAGTATAAAATAAAGTCATCTTTGAAATGTTTGTGATCAGCTTTGTATTAGGCTTCTCCAAAGAAGTAAAACCAAGTGTGTGTGTGTGTGTGTGTGTGTGTGACTTGTATCTATGATCTCAAAATCTACATCAAAATAAATTTACTTTGAATTCCATTTTCACTGAACTTTTTGAAGTATCTTCATCCTGCCAAGGATGTGAATATAGAGAGATTACTTTATTATAATGACTTGACTCACATGATTATGGAAGATGACAAGTTTCCATGTCCCAATAGCTGCAGTTGGCAAGCTGGAGACCCAGGAAAGCTGATGGTGTAGTTGGAGTCAATTGGCTGTCAGACTTGAGACCCAGGAAATGCTGATGTTCCACTTTGAATGTGAATACCAGAAACAATTGATGACCTTCAGGTAGGAAGATTTCTCTCTTACTTGAGACCAGGTTAACCCTTCCTGTTTTGGACAGATTGGATGGAACCTTCTCATTTTAGGGAGGACAGTCTTTTTTATTTAGTCTACAGATTCAGATGCTAACCTCACCTAAAATTACCTGCACAAATATACTCAGAATGTTTGACCAAATATTTCGGCACCCTGTGACCTAGTCAATTTGACACATAAGATAACCATTATAATAATAGTGCTGAATTAACAAATAAAAATTCTAGTGCTATAATCTGTGAAAATCCATTATTTTGCCTTTTAGTTGCCTTCATCATTTAAAAATGTTACCAAAATTAATAAACAGTAAATTCAAATTTAATTTCAATTATTAGCTCTGATTTGTTCAACACAATACTATTGAGCATATGTCAGATTTTTTTTTAATTTAATTTTATTTTTGACAGGCAGAGTGGACAGTGAGAGAGACAGAGAGAAAGGTCTTCCTTTTGCCGTTGGTTCACCCTCCAATGGCTGCTGCGGCCAGCGTGCTGTGGCCTGCGCACCGCGCTGATCCGATGGCAGGAGCCAGGTACTTATCCTGGTCTCCCATGGGGTGCAGGGCCCAGGGACTTGGGCCATCCTCCACTGCACTCCCTGGCCACAGCAGAGAGCTGGCCTGGAAGAGGGGCAACCGGGACAGAATCCGGCGCCCCGACCGGGACTAGAACCCGGTGTGCCGGCGCCGCAAGGCGGAGGATTAGCCTAGTGAGCCGCGGCGCCGGCTATATGTCAGATATTTTTATAGGTATGAACACAAAAACTCGTTTTATGAACTCTTCACATTTGTGTCTTTTGAAGTTAATAGCTAGTTAATGTGCTATATAATCCATTCTTTAAAAAGTAAACTAACTGGCTGCCAAAGAGAAGGGAATGACATTGTGGTGCATTGGGTTAAGCTTAAGCTGCTGCTTGCTACTCCCACATCCCATATCAGAGTGCTGGTTCCAGTCCTGGCTTCTGATCTAGCTTTCTGTACTGCATCCTGTGAAGCATGATGGTTCAAGTGATTGGACCCCTGCCATCATGTGGGAGACCTGGATGAAGTTTCTGGCTCTTGGTTTCAACCTGTCTTCCTTCCTTCCTTCCTTCCTTCCTTCCTTCCTTCCTTCCTTCCTTCCTTCCTTTTTCTTTCTTCCTTTTTCTTTTTCTTTCTCTGTCTTTTTCTTTCTTTATTTATTTCTCTTTCTCTTTCTCTCTTCTCTCTTTCTCTCTCTCTTTCTTTCTCTCTTTCTTTCTTTCTTGTAAATGAAAATTTATATTTTTAAAGACTTATTTCAGGCTGGCGCCGCGGCTTACTAGGCTAATCCTCCACCTAGCAGCGCTGGCACACCGGGTTCTAGTCCCGGTCGGGGTGCCAGATTCTGTCCCGGTTGCCCCTCTTCCAGGCCAGCTCTCTGCTGTGGCCCGGGAAGGCAGTGGAGGATGGCCCAAGTCCTTGGGCCCTGCACCCCATGGGAGACCAGGAGAAGTACCTGGCTCCTGCCTTTGGATCAGCGCGGTGCGCCGGCCGCAGTGCACCAGCTGTGGCGGCCATTGGAGGGTGAACCAATGGCAAAAGGAAGACCTTTCTCTGTCTCTCTCTCTCACTGTCCACTCTGCCTGTCAAAAAATAAATAAAATAAAAATAAAATACAATAAAGACTTATTTCAAGTGGATGAAAATTTAAAAAGAGGTAAATAAAAAGTAATACTTGCAGTAGAGTCAATGATTATTCGTAAGGAAGTGGCCCACAAGTAGTGGTAGCTGGTGGCTTATCTGTGTGTGTGTCTATGTGTGTATGTGTTTGAAGATTATATAGATAATTATGCATACATGCATATGAGTACACAAAATCATTCTCTAATTAGAGAAGTGATGTACTGATTCAAAATCAATATTGCCTGTCTCTGTTCATGGTACCTTATCTCAAAAACTCCCTGATTACATGTCTTTATTATCATCCATGTTTTACTGATAACAAATTGCGATTTAGATAGTTTGTGGTATGTTCAAGCATATATCTGTTTTTTTTTATTATTTTATTGAGAACACTTCACAAGAGATCTATACTTTCAGTACATTTTTAACTTTACCATCCCCAACATTATTATTGACTTTAGATACATTGTCATGCAATAGAGCTCTAGAGTTTATTCATCTTGGTTAAATTAAACTTTATATCTCTGGTCAACAACTCCATATTGCTGCCTCCCATAATCCCTGGAAACCACCATCCATTCTTAATTTTATGAGTTTGAATATTTTAGATAACCTTGTGTTCATGAAATCCTGAAGTATTTATCATTCTGTGGCTAGCTTACTTCATACAGCTTAATGTCTGCAAAGTTCATCTACATTGTCACATATTGAATGATCCTCTTTCTTTTTAAGATTGAATACTATTCTTTCGAACGTGCATACCACATTTGCTTGGTCCATTCATCTGTTGATGGATATTTACATTGTTTCCACATATTTCAAGCACATCACCTGTAATTAGCAGAGATTGATACTCTCCTTAGATTCTTTACTAGGTAGTTTGGGAAGTTTGGCAGGACCATGAGACATAGACTGATTTCTTCAATAATAAATTCCACATTGAAAGGGTTCAAAACCGCAAATAAAATAATTCGGTAGCTGGTAGCTTTGGGATCCACAAGGAAGGAAGGCCTATACTTCTGGGAATGGAAAGTTCCTACCTGTACTTCCAGGGAAGAAAAGTCCTTGTCAAGGTCCCTGCGGGTGCCTAAAGGTCAACCAGTGAGGATCAGACCCGCCTCAACCTTTAACCCCCATGCCCTGAATCTATAAAAGGAGCTCTCCCAATCTCTGATGCGCGACTTCCCCTGCCCCCGCTCTGTTGCTCT
Source organism: Oryctolagus cuniculus (assembly GCF_964237555.1). NCBI lineage: Eukaryota > Metazoa > Chordata > Mammalia > Lagomorpha > Leporidae > Oryctolagus > Oryctolagus cuniculus. The sequence goes on from NC_091453.1 coordinate 23,258,980, forward strand.
GTTGGGAGCGGGGAACCATGCCCGGGGGGTGGAACCCAAATAAAAGCCTGTGAATTAACTGATTTGTCTGCCTGGGAAGATTTGTTACACGCTGGACACCTTGCAGTAGCTTGTTAAAAGTTTTAGTCTCTTTATTCAAATAAAAATAATAAGAATTGATGTGGAATATATATTTAGACAGTATTTCCTTTTGAAGGGAAAAATATCAATGATATCTAATAGTGAAAAATCATCATTGAAATTCTATTTAAAGGGGCCAGTGCTGTGGCGTAGTAGGCTAAGCCTCCGCCTACAGTGTCGGCATCCCATGTGGGCACCAGTTTGTGTCCCAGCTGCTCCTCTTCCAATCTAGCTCTCTGTTATGGCCTGGGAAAGCATTAGAGGATGGCCCAAGTATTTAGGCCCCTGCACCCACGTGGGAGACCCAGAAGAAGCTCCTGGTTCATAGCTTCGGATCAGCCCAGCTTTGGCCATTGTGGCCATTTTGAGAGTGAACCAGCAGATGAAGACCTTTCTCTCTGTCTCCCCCTCTCACTGTCTGTAACTCTACCTCTCAAATAAAGAAATAAAAAATCTTTTAAAAAGCTTATAAAAATGCTATTTAAATATCCGCAAAAATAAAGCTAGTTACTAATTCTGTATAAAATATACAAATGTTGTGTTAGAAGCCAAGAAGTAAGATTAAGTTAGCACTAATGGGTAGCTGAGATTATTTAGTATTCTTTGTTCATATCCATAAAACAAAGTGATTCTGGAAATTTTTGCTGGCTACTAAAAAATAGTCTAAGCCTTTTCACAGATGTATTCCTGAATACATCAACCAAAGTTATATCAATAGGACAGTGAAGTCAGCCACCTTCTGAACAGTGTGGTAAAATTTACATGTTGTCAAAATTGTATTATAGCACACTGAATTGCCAAGATTGTAACCATTTGCAAAGTCCTCTTTCATGTGTACCTGAACCACCTTATAATAACCTGGCATGAACTACCTTATAAAGTGTAACTGTGTCTACTTAATTGCTTTCTAAATATTATAACTTCTTTATAGTAATGAATTGAAAGAATGAATAACATTAAAATGTGCATAAAAGGAGGCAGCAACATTTCCTATACTTTTCTTGAATTCATAAGAAAATAAAATGATTTTTTAGAAATATTACAATTATCAACCTGATATTGTTCATTTTTTACCTTTTTGGGAATTTATGTAAACCATTTGTTCTCCCTTAGCCTCAAGTTCTTTGTTAGGAGACCTGAGCTATATCTTGCCTAAGTTTCTGTTACAAATTATTTTGTGCCAGGGCATTTCAATCCTTAGTTGTAAATCAAAACCAATTGAGGGAATTCTGAAAATCTGTATTTGACAAAATCTAAATATATTTCTTGAACCCACAATTGCAAATAGTATTTAAAAAAATCAATGGACTCTTTGAAACTCTAATCAGTTTTTCTTTTATTTTTTACAGGCAGAGTGGACAGTGAGAGAGAGAGACAGAGAGAAAGGTCTTCCTTTGCCGTTGGTTCACCCTCCAATGGCTGCTGCGGCCAGCGCGCTGCGGCCAGCACGCTGCAGCCAGCGCACCGCGCTGATCCGAAGGCAGGAGCCACGTACTTCTGCTGGTCTCCCATGGGGTGCAGGGCCCAAGGACTTGGGCCATCCTCCACTGCGCTCCCTGGCCACAGCAGAGAGCTGGCCTGGAAGAGGGGCAACCAGAACAGAATTCGGTGCCCCAACCGGGACTAGAACCCGGTGTGCCGGTGCCGCAAGGCGGAGGATTAGCCTAGTGAGCCGCGGTGCCGGCGAAACTCTAATCAGTTTTATACGAGGAATTTCATTGTTTAAACATTTTTACTGAAATACTTATAAATTAAAGATCATGTCAAAGTATAGAGAATATAAGAAATGCAACAAATTCACTCTAATATTTTTAAGTTTTATTTATGTATTTGAGCAGAAGAGAGACAGAAACAGATATAGAGGCTGACAGAGAAACTTAGATCCTCCATCCACTGGTTCACTTCTTAAAAGCCCACAACAGCTGGGGCTGGGCTGGCAACCAGAAATAAAATTCAGGTCTTCTACTTGGGTGTCAGAAACTCATTTACTTGAGCCATCACTACTGTTTCTCAGGATCTGCATTAGCAGGAAACTGGAGTCAGGAGTATAGCCTGCCATGTGGTCATCTTAACTGCTAGGCCACCTACTCACCCCCAAGTCCACTCTAGAATATGCTGCACTGGGTACATACTTTTTACAATGCTGTTTTATTAAATTTACTGTGGTATGTTTATAGAAATTTCTAATATCTTTGTGTTAAATAAATACATTGAGAAATACCTCCTGAATTCAAGGAAATGAGCGCTTGCTTCAGCAGCACATATACTAAAATTGGAACAATACAAAGAAGATTAGCATGGCCTCTGTGCAACATGGATGACATGCAAATTCATGAGGCATTCCATATTTATACAAAAAAAGAGAGCGAGAAATGTAAAATCATATACTCCTCAAGAATTTTCTGTATCTTTGCTTAGGTGATTGTTTTCAAACCTTTATGTCTATTTCAGCTGGTGATTGGGAAGATTTAAAGGAGGTAAATTGAAAGACAGTATCTGCTGAAAGGCTTGACCAAGTTTATTTCCACTTTCCTCCTTACCACCACCAGGAAAAAAGCATTCAATCAAGATCTGCCTATATGGTTCGTAACTGTTGACAGACTCTGAGAATAACACTATGTAAGATTATTTCTTGCATAAAATTTATTTTTTATTTTTTTTTTTTTTTTTTTTTTTTTTTTTTTGACAGGCAGAGTGGACAGTGAGAGAGAGAGACAGAGAGAGAAAGGTCTTCCTTTTGCCGCTGGTTCACCCTCCAATGGCCGCCGCTGCAGCCGGCGCACCGCGCCGATCCTGGCAGGAGCCAGGAGCCAGGTGCTTTTCCTGGTCTCCCATGGGGTGCAGGGCCCAAGCACCTGGGCCATCCTCCACTGCACTCCCTGGCCATAGAAGAGAGCTGGCCTGGAAGAGGGGCAACCGGGACAGAATCCGGCGCCCCAACCGGGACTAGAACCCGGTGTGCCGGCGCCGCAAGGTGGAGGATTAGCCTATTGAGCCACGGCGCCGGCTCTGCATAAAATTTATTATAAGGCCGGCACCGCAGCTCACTAGGCTAATCCTCCACCTTGCGGCGCCGGCACCCCAGGTTCTAGTCCCGGTCGGGGCGCCGGATTCTGTCCCGGTTGCCCCTCTTCCAGGCCAGCTCTCTGCTGTGGCCCGGGAGTGCAGTGCAGGATGGCCCAAGTGCTTAGGTCTGCACCCCATGGGAGACCAGCAGAAGCACATGGCTCCCAGCTTCAGATCAGCGCGGTGTGCCGGCTGCATTGCGCCGGCCACAGTGGCCATTGGAGGGTGAACCAATGATAAAGGAAGACCTATCTCTCTGTCTCTCTCTCTCACTGTCCACTCTACCTGTCAAAAAATTAAAATAAAATAAAATAAATTTATTATAATCACATCAATAAGAAGCCATAGAATAGCTTAGTGAAAGTAAAATCAATAAGCCAACATACATTTCAACTGTCTCTATCTTTGTAATGAATTGAATTGTATTGGATATTGCCTGGGGTTTATTGGCCAAATTATATAGAAGCATTTGTTTATAGAAGTAGTTTTTACCTTACAAGACTAAAAAAAATTCTCAGAAGTATTTGAAACATTTTGATTTAGTTGATATTAGGATTGCAGCTATATTTAATTTAATTAAATCATATGGGTGAATGCTTGCAAGCCCCCTTATATGTACAGTTTAGGTGCATTATTGAACTGCATTTCAAGAGATGATGGAATTTTATCAACCTTACTAATTTTTCCTCTTCTTACCCTGGAGTAAATAAATAAAATTCTTATTTTAAGTAGTAAATTTTGTAAACCATTGATAAGATGGCTGTACTTTTTAAAAGGTAAGCAGAAATAAAGAAACAAATGAAAAGCTTACTGCTCCCTTCTGCATCACCATCTTGCCGAACACAAATTTATATTAACATTGAAAAAATATGTTGTGAACATTTTTTATCATTTTTTTGACTAAGAAAATTAGCCAAAATGGATACATCATGGTAAAGAAGAGTTAAATGAGACATATCCCCAAGACTTTTGCCTCTTGAAAACAACTGATAATAAAAAGCTTTCGGGGGCCAGCATTATGACACAGTAGGTTAATACTCTGCCTGCAGTGCCAGCATCCCATATGGGTGCTGGTTCTGGTCCCGGCTGCTCCTCTTGCAATCCAGCTCTCTGCTATGACCTTGAAAAGCTGTAGAAGATGGCCCAAGTATTTGGGCCCCCGCACCCATGTGGGAGACACGGAAGAAGGTCCTGGCTTCAGATTGTCCCAGGTCCAGCCGTTGCAGCCATTTGGGAAGTGAACCAGCAGATAGAAGACCTCTCTCTCTGTCTCTACCTCTCTCTGTAACTCTACCTCTCAAATAAATAATCTTTTAAAAAAAGTTTTGAACAGCATGGTGTCATTTTATAAACCATTACACTAAAAAGGTAAAGACCAATCCCTGAATTTGAGAAGTAGCCATATATCCACATGGTATGATCTCATATTTCTGTAAATTGAAGTTCTTATTTCACTTTAATATTAGTTATAACAGTGACTATTCTGGCAGTTGGCAAATCATTATAAATAATAGCTATATGATTTGGTAGCAGCCTTTGGAAGTGAGATAATTCATGATCTATATTCTCATTGTACTGTTCTTTAATTCAATGTACATAGATAGAAAATGAATATAATAAGTATTCTTCATTCTCTGTTTAGGAAGCAGTGAGGGACATGGAATCCTGTGTCAAATGCTGCTCAATTAAAAGTGGACTCTAACCCTTCCAAGTTTTATGAACTTGTAAATAGCATTTTACTCATCAGAAAAATGTGATTAATAAGATGATATGCTGTAAGAATTAAATTTTGTGGTACATTTAAGATAAACTCTTTGTTTGCAAAAAGATTAAATTCTTTGCTTGCAAAAGTATAGTTTGCCCCTGAAAGCAGTCAATTCACTATATAAAAAGCTACCTTTCCAATGATCTACTGATAAGGTATTCATTCTATATCATCTTGTGAGAAAAAAATGATAATTAGTAATTCTGAGTTTGCTCATGTAAAAACCAAAATGAGGGGTCAGGAATTTGGCTTAGTGGTTATGATGTAGCTTGGAATACCCTCATCCTATATCAGAATGCCTGAATAGGATTCCCAGATCCTCTTTTGATCCAGCTTCCTGTTAAATGCACTCCTTAGGAGGCAGCAGGTGATAGCTTAACTACTTGGGTCCCTACCACTCTGGAAGTAGATATGAATTGAGTTCTGGACCCCAGGCTTCAGCATGGCCTAGCCCCTAACTGTTATAGCAGGGGTTGGGAATGTCTGGCTTGTGGGCCCTATAAGGCCTGTGGAATCATTTGATCTGGCCCTGCCAAGGCAACCTGAAGCAGGACTCCAAATTCAGTAAATCTGTATCAGGCTAATTGTTAAGTTGTTAATTTTGTATGGCACGTGGATGATGATGTTATAAATATCCAAATGGCCCTTGACAGAGAAAGTTCCCAACTCTCCATTAGGGAGTGAATCAGTGAATGGAAGATCTCCCCCTCCCCCTCCCCCTCCTTCTCCCTCTCCCTTCTTGCTATGTTTCTCTGACTTTCAGATAAATTGAAAACATTTCTTTTTGATTTTGGAGACCACTAATGTTCAATTTTGGTTTGTGTCCTTTAAAAGAAAACAAAATGAAGGAATGATTACAAATATGCAATATGTGGTATATTTGATTTTGAGAAGTTAATTACTTCCTCCAGACCTCAGAAAGAAATTTTGGGGCATAAGCTGTAAGTGATCTTTGACAAAGGTGACAGAAATACACAAGGAAAGGATAGTCCTTTCATTGAGTGTGCTTGAGAAAACTAAATATCTATCCACACTTGATATATGAAGTATTTGCAAGGCTGTTGAGAACTTGGAAGCTTTATACACTGTTAATGAGAAAGTGAAATGATGCAACAGTTATTTAAAATAGTATGGAAGTTCTGTAAAATATTAAATAGAATTACAGTATGATCAGTCTTCCCACCCCTAGTATACATGCAAAAGTATTGAAATTAGAATCTTGAAGATACATGCAATCCCATGCTCAATATGGCATTATTCATAACAGTCACAATATGGAAACAAACTATTCATCAAATGAATTGGTAAAGTAAACATTGTATAAACATACAATGTGGTAGTATTCAACCTTTTAAAAGAAGGAAATCCTTTCTCTCTCTCTCTCTCTCTCTCTCTCTCTCTCTATATATATATATATATATATATATATAGTTGAGGAAAAATACTGCATGATTCCACTATGAATGGAGTTACTTAAATGATGATAAGCTATCATAAACAGTAAAGCTCATAGAAACAAAATAGAATGGTGGTTGTAATGGGCTGGGGGAGGAGTGGGAAATGAGGAGTTGCTGTCCCAGAGTTATAGAGATTCAGTTATAGATAATGAATATGTTCTATAAAGATATACCATTGTGCCTATTGTTAACAGTATTGGGAATTTTGAAAATTTATCAAGTGGGTAGATCTAATGTTAAGTGTTCATACTTCAATTTTTATTTTTTAACTTAATTTTTACTTTTTCATATTAGTATGATATTAATACAAAGAGAACAGATTCTATGTAGTTCACAGCTCCCTCTCCCTCCCTCCCTTCCTTCCTCCCTCCCTTCCTTCCTTTCGTTTTTTAGTAGAAAAACTACTGTTCCTCAAGAGTATAGACAAGGGTTATAAACTATCAAATCTCAAAATGTCAGGTAACATATTTGTAATTTACATTACAGTCAACAGAGTTCAACAACTAAAAAGTAAAAAGACTCTAGTTCAGTGGGAATATAGACAAGGATTATAAGCAATAATCAAGTGAAAAACTAATAAACAGTAAATTTTAAAGCATTAAAATCACATTACATCTATAGAAGTATATAGAAATTTATACATCTATAGAAGTATAGCATTACAATTAAACCTATATTTGCAGCAGTATTGATACACACAGGCATTTCTTTTTTTGTTTTTGGTTGCCTTTTTTTTTAAATTTTAGCTCCCAATCATATATATATGTCAACCACTCACATAACAAGATTAGAGATTAAGGACTCAGAATGATTCTTTTAAAACAAATATTTAAGCAGTATGCTAGCTAGAGCCAGCAAGGAACCATACCTTAATTATTAATTAGAAGCTAGTAAACACTAATTTGTTTTCCTCTGGGGTTTAGGAAATTGTTCTGTCACCTTCCCATCCTTACCTGCCCCCTCACCATGCCTGCAATAATGTTCACTCTGCCCTCACATATCAAACTTGTTAATTACATGAGATTGCCTCTTGCTTCCAGCATTTTGTTGAGAAATTAAACCTATTTACTGCTGCTTTTGATATAGATACTCTGTCATCATAAGGACCTCTTCAGTTTGCATATACTCACTCCTGAAAGTGCATCAAAATTCAACTGTTTTTTACTGTGTTAAATGATCCAACTCTTTATAGCTAAGAATATTTTAGGTTGAAAGAAGTCAGGTTGCATAGTGCTATAGAATGGACTATATGCTATCGAATGCTATAGAATGTGTTTCTGTATATGTACAGATCACAGTTGCCCTTAACATGGGTGATTTTAATCTGTGTGTTTAAGATTTAGTTATTTGAAGGGCAGTATTACAGAGAGAGGGAGAGAGACACAGAGAGAAAGAGAGAGATCTTACACCCACTGGTTCAATCCCCAGATGGCCATAACAGCCAGCACTGGGCCAGGCCTAAGCCAGGAGCCAAAATCTTCATCAGGGTCTCACATGTGGGTGGCAGGGGCCTAAACACTTGAGCCATCTTCCACTGCTTTTCCCAGGCCATTAGGCTAATATCTGTATTTTGATGACACTCAGGAATTCATAAATGTTGTATAAATTATGATATTCATAGCATATCATTATTTTCCTCTTTCCTCAACATTATAAGGAAATTACTCCTCAAGTGACTGCTGGATTGCAATAGCATAAGAATATGATCAAATTTTTTAGTCCTCAGGCCACTGCCTGAAAATGTTATTTAATATTATACTTAGGGAATGTAAGGCAAAAAGATATTTCATGTTTAGCAGCACAAAACACTCATGACAAGTGATGTAGAGGGGGGAGAAAAACTTACTAGACAACCAAGACTTATGCAATTGTTCATATTTCATTTAGCCTTTAAAAATCCAAGTGGAAAATTATTGTTATTCCAAGTTTGAGATGAAGAAATAGGTTCTGTGAAGCAACTCATTTGCCTGTAGTCACAGGATCAGCACATAGCAGTGGTAGGATAAGGAGTCAATGCTCTAAAAGCCACACTTCTAATATTATTTACTGCAGACTCTCAGAGTGAAAAATTATTTCATCTTTGGTAAACTCCATGTTCCTGCAGCTATATTCTCCAAAGGACTTATTACTCTGGGGCATACTATAATCTGGTTGATTATTATAGTATCCACTTACCACTGATGTTAAGAGTATGTCTACGGCCAGCGCTGCGGCTCACTAGGCTAATCCTCCACCTGTGGTACTGGCACCCCGGGTTCTAGTCCCGGTCAGGGAGCCAGATTTTGTCCCGGTTGCTCCTCTTCCAGTCCAGCTCTCTGCTGTGGCCCAGGAGTGTAGTGGAGGATGGCCCAGGTCCTTGGGCCCTGCACCCGCATGGGAGACCAGGAGTTAGCTTCGGATCAGCATAGCACCGGCCGTAGCGGCCACTTGGGGGGTGAACCAATGGAAAAAGGAAGACCTTTCTCTCTGTCTCTCTCTCTCACACTAACTCTGCCTGTCAAAATGAATAAATAAATAGAAAAGAGTGTGTCTACTTAAAGTAGAGGGTTGCATGGACATAAAAGTCACTACAGAAAAAATTTAACAGAGGGAAAATTGGGTACAGTCTACGTAACCTTTTTTTCTAGCCAAAGAAAATATGTATTTAAAAAATTAATACGAACCTGGTTTGCAATCTTTAATAATTATGCAGTGCTTGTTTTCATCAAGGCAGTTGCAAATAAATTTTTTCCAAAAAATAAATAGAATGGAATATCATAATTTACTTTTTTAGCAGGATATAGCTTAATTAAAAATTATAAGTGCTATGCTATTCAGCAAAGGAAAAACAGTGAAAGAAGAAAAATTAGGAAATAATTAAGCTTCTATTTTTGTAAAATATTGAATAAGAAGAGTGGCTATTAAATAATGAAGGATAGAATTAAAAGGGAGAGAATGATCCTGTGGGGGAAGCAGGACACACAGCAGACTCATAGAATGGCAAACGCCCAAAACAGCACTCCGGCCTCAGAATCAACCCTTGGGGCATTCAGATCTGACTAAAAGGCCCATGAGAGTCTCACAGGCATGGAAAGCCACAACACGGTGGCAGAAAACAATCGAAATGAAAGATCCTGGTGAACAAGACCCCAGCGGAAGGAACAGGCCATCAAGGAGGGAGGCGCCTTTCTCCGAAGGGAGGAAGGAACCTCCACTGTGATACGGCCTTGACTAAACAAGTTCAGAGTTGGTGAACTCAAGGGGCTTCCATAGCCTGGACAGCTCACGGCAAGAGCCTCAGGTGATTGCTGATGCCATAAATAAGAATGGCAATTAAATCTACAACGGGAGTCACTGGGTACAGGCTCCCCACATAGGATCTCTGTCCTTAATGTGTTTTACTATGAAACTTAAAGACAACACTACTAGTCGAACAATACCCTATACCTTGTGCGGTTGTGTGAGTGCAACCTGTTGAAATCCCTGCTTAGTGTATACTAAGTTGATCTTCTGTATATGAAGGTAATTGAAAATGAAACTCGATGAAGGGCGGGATGGGAGAGGGGATGGGAGAGGGGAGGGCCGCGGGAGTGGGGGAGGTTGGGGGGAAGCCACAACAATACAAAAGTTGCACTTTGTAAATTCACATTTATTAAATAATTAAAAAAGAAAAGAAAAAAAAGAAGAGTGGCTATTTTATTATCTTCAATATTCAATGTGTTTTCAAACTCCTCATAATACAAATATTTGCTGAATAAATAATTTTATAAATATTTTCTTCTTGAAATGCATAGTTTTAAAATTAGACACATTGAATATTCCTTGTTTAATCTTATGGTAGAATGAAAAGAAAGCAATATGTCTAACCTCTACTTGAATAACTAAGATAAAAAGACACTGGTCATGCAATCCAATTTCATTCGGTTTGTGGCTTTTGCATCCTTCCAGAGCTAAATCTGTCCTCACTCCTGCCACACAATGAACAAAGCTATGATTGTTCTACCTAGCAAGATGAAGAGAAAGATATCAACGAGAAAATGAGAGTATATCTTTGTTTCTCCCTTATTAGAGCCCCGAGGCACATTATTCTTACCCCGGTTTCAATTATTAGGGCCCAAGTTTTCAAGGTGAACAGTTAATTGTCCATGAAATTTCTGAACTTTAGTGTGGAAATAAGATAATAAATTAGAAGACTTCCACTCTATACTTCACACTTGACCCTAAATAACTAAATTCTCTGGGATTTCTCATTTAAAGAATGAAGATAATGATACTTTTGGGTTACTCTATGTTGTAAATACTAAAAAGAAAAATGAATAAATCAAAGAATGTGAGTGATATTTGAAAAAAATTTGGAGGCTACACTAACACAATTATGTATCAGGCTCTCTTCTATATTCTCTCTGCTTCTGAAAACTATGGATTTGGAGTCAGGTTGTGTTTTGAATTCTCACTGGCGTACCAAATCTAAAATTCAAACACTGGTTCTGTTTGACAATTAATACCAATGTGGGTAATTTTAGCATGAAGAAGTTCATGTAATTTCTCTGTGGAAAGTTTATTGCATGGAAGTACCCATTGCCAGTAAGAAATAGGAGCTCTTACTGGCAACTCTTCTTTTTTAATTAACATATTAATTGTGCATATGTACGAGGCACAGTGTTATATTTCAATACATGTATTAATGTTTCATGATCAAATCAGAGTAAATAGCCTTTCCTCCTCCTTTAACATGTATCATTAATTTGTTTAGAAGCTCCAGACTTCTCTCTTCTAGTGCTTTATGAAATATAAACTGTGGTGAACTATAGTCACTCTACTCTGCTAAAGAACATTAGAACATATTCCTCCTATCTGATTGTTTTTTGGCACCTGTTATCCAGCCTTACTCTTTTCCTTTGCTACTTGCAGTTTTTGCTTCTAGTGACCACTGTTCTACTCTACTTCTATTCAGTCAGTGTTTTTGGCTCCCACATGAGTGAGAGTATGCAATATTTCTTTTTCTGTGTTGAATTATTTCAGTTGACATAATGTCTTCCAGTTCCATCCATGTTGCCACAGATGGCAGGATTAGAGTCTTTTTTGCAAATACATTTTTCACATGTTAAGCAGCAGCTAAGATTGAGTAAGATTTAGTTGAAGGCTATCCCTGGGTAAATGCCATCAAAAAGGTTTTTTTTCCCTTGGTTTCTTTGTGTTGTCTTTTCAGCACACTCCACCCTCTGATACAAACATATATATTTTGTGCCAATGCATCAATTCTATGATACTTGCAACCTTGGGTTCTTACATTAAGCAATATTTTAATGCTCAGTAGACTTTGAGTTTGATGATAATGGTATCCATTTTGTAGGTAAAAATAAAATGCCTTGTAAAGTGTGAAGTTACATAAGAAAATGTGGAAAAGCATGTCCATCTCCTGCTCAGAAGAACTGAACGTTGAACTGTGAGAATGAACAGTTCTTCAGGAAGTACAAGACTTCAATGCAGAACCACAGAGCCAGGTTAACACTAAGCCAACAGCATGCTGTTAGCCTCCGTGAGATCTGAATAAACAGGTATAGGAATTTCACATATTTTGAAGGCAGTAGTGGTGTCTCATTTCTCTAATATACTCAAATTCTTTAGGAGAAGGCAACTGGAAAACAAATATCATTGATGGAAAAGATAAGATCTTATTAAAACTATCACAAAATTGACCTTGGTGGGGAAATATTGAAACAGGATCACATTGTCTCAGTGAAGCCCTAACAATAAAGATCATGGACAAAGATACTGATATAAGAAAAGACGTAACGCCTGAAATCCGGAAAACAGGAGCTTGGGGGTGGGGGCTGGGGCGGTAGAAGGGAGTACTCCCTGTGGTGGGGTGGGGTCATGTGAGTATGCATATTTGTGTGTGTAGCTCAGTGCACATGAGCCTGAAGAATTTTCAAGGGTGTGAATTTGACCAGGTTTGCATTTTACAAAACTATATTCAAGGAGGAGACTGGATTAGAAACCACTGGAGAAATACAGTAAAATACAGTAGTGACATGACCCAAGGATTATGGTGATGGAAATTCTAGGCCTTGACTTACACAACTATGTAGATCTGATTCTTTAAGCACAAAATACCCACAGATAGACTATACTGCAGAGAATTTTCATGTAAACAGCTATCTCTTCTTATGAGGATGAAATGTGTGTGTATATATATATATATATATTTCCATCTGCAGTTGGATTACTAAAAAATTGGAAGCAGAAATGCACTTCAGATTTGCACTACAAATCTTTGCACCTATAAATTAAACTCTGAGTGAATTTTAAATTGCTATTCATGAAATGAAAACACTAGTTGTATTTGAATAGATATGTGTATATATTTGATGCTACTGTGTAGCTTTGCTGACACAGATATATTTTGCACAACAGATCTGCCACAAACTTAAATCTACCTACATTTTGCACTTGTTTGTATGATTTGGAAATAGTGTTTTGTGGTGAAGTTTTTTTTTTCCCCAAAGAAACCTTTTATTTAAGGAATACAAACTTCATGCAACTTCAGGAGCATAGTGATTCTTCCCACCTATTTCAACAAACAGAGTTAAATAGATTAACTATTTATTTCAACAAATTGTATAAAAAAAACTGTTCCTCAACAGTTGAGACAAGGGCTTTTCAAAGTCATTGCATCTTGAAGTTGATTTCACTTCTTTTTTTTAAAGTACTCTTTTTGAGAAACTTAATTAACTTTAAAGAAAAACCCAAGAATGAGACATCTTTTGTGAGCATTTAGGCATAACTAAAACTTACGTGTCATATGAATATCCTCCATTTAATACACTAAAATGAAGCAAATCTTTGAGAACAAGTTTTACAATTAAGTCTCATAATACAGCTCTTTGAGGACAGAGATCTTGCATGGGAAGTTAGTGCACTCCTGTTGTTAATTTAACAATTAATGGCCGGCACCGTGGCTCAATAGGCTAATCCTCCACCTGCGGTGTCGGCACACTGGGTTCTAGTCCTGGTCAGGGCGCCGGATTCTGTTCCAGTCGCTCCTCTTCCTGTCCAGCTCTCTGCTATGGCCCGGGAGGGCAGTGGAGGATGGCCCAAGTGCTTGGGCCCTGTACCCGCATGGGAGACCAGGAGGGAGCACCTGGCCCCTGGCTTCGGATCAGAGCAGTGTGCCGGCCACAGCGCGCCAGCCACAGCGGCCATTGTGGGGTGAACCAACGGAAAAAAGGAAGACCTTTCTCTCTGTCTCTCTCACTGTCCCCTCTGCCTATCAAAAAATAAAAAATAAAAACAATTAATACTCTTATGTATGACATCAATGATCACCCAAGGCTCTTGACATGAGCTCCCTAGACTATGGAAGCCTTTGGAATCCACAAACTCCTTCATTATATAGACAAGGCCATAAACAAAGTAGTTTTCTCATCCTTTCAGAGAAAAGTACATCCTTCTTTGATGACCACTTCTTTCCACTGGGTTCTTGATTGAAAAGATAAGATTTTATTAAAACTATCACAAGGACCCACAGAGGTCCTTCATGAAGGACACTTTTTGTTGTGAAGTTTTAAGAAAATGGTGAAAATGTTTATATATTCAGTTGAGAAATATGATAAAATGACACAGCTTATATTTCACCTTTAATTTTGATAAGTAGTTTTCAAACTGCTCTTGGGGGTTTGATGGGATTCTAAAGTGGAAGATAATTTCATTATTAAAAGAGGTTAATATTTTTGCTATAGATTTCAAGTTTTGACTAACAAAACATTTGTCATAATTACTTCACTACAATTTTAATGTACATGGAGATATATAAGTCTCCTTTTACTTATTATAAGATTGATCCCATGTTTTAGCTACCTAGAAATAACCAATAGGGCATTTCTTTTCTTAAGTAATTCTGCTTTATGTTTTTACTAATATTGATATCGCAATGTAATACAATTCCACAAAATGTGATAAAGTATATATGAATGTTGTTCTCATAGTTGGTAAAATATTTTTAAAATGATGAGCCCAAAATAGGAGGTCACTGAGAAATCTTTATAAGCATTAGGTGTTGAGTTTACACAAATTGCCAGAGTTGTACATTCCAAGTGGGACACTCATAATTCTGATTGGTATTTACAATGAAAGAGAAATAGCCAAGTAAGTAGTCACTGGAGAATTGTCATATCATCTTCCTCTGTATGTTCTCCTAGTTTTAAGTGGATTCTGGTAACTTTAGATATAGGGGTCTTGACAGATTCATAATCCCATCCCTTCCTAGTGAACAACTTCTCCAGGATGTGGGGCATGTTGTAGCCCCTGCTTAGAATGAAATCCTTAAAGGCAATTGTTCCATAAAGATCGTCAATAATGTCTGGTTTCATCCTCTCTCGTTCAGCTTCAAGGATGATCTTAGGATCAATCAAAGGTTCATTACTCATTAGCTTTTTCCACAACTTGGTCTTCAGGTACCATGCTCCATATTTCATCTTCACCCTGGTCGTCTTCCAAATCTCTGGCGTTTCCTGGAGTTCAGTTTCCCAGCCTAGCTCGTCCATGGAGCTTTTCATTTCATCTCTTTCATGGAGCTCTGTGATGTGCTTTAGTTCTGGATGAACGTCGTGTACATTCACCATGCAGTAGCTTTCAAAGCCTGGTTTCCACTTATGGCTGATGGTAAACTGTTGGATCACGTAGTCTTCATCAATGTCTTGGTACCCCGAAGCAGCCGCCCATTTGCAAAAGTCACAGACTATTCTCGGTACAGCTGAACGAACAGTGCCCTCGTGCAATTCATGTATGCTTGACCTTTGACATAACTTGTCTGGATGTGAAGCAGACGCCTTGAGAGGCTCCAAGAAGGCTTTTGCAGTGCGACGCTTAGAAACCTTCGTGGGCATCTTGGATTTTTCCCTGTTGCCCTTACAATAAGCCCAGGTGTCCTCCAGCTTCCTCTCAGGGTCCAGCTCTTCCAGCACCTTCAATAAGAGATCTGCAGGCAGATCTTCCTCCAGATTTGGGTAGGTAGCCAAGGGATGCTTCGTCAGTTGCGCTTCCATGTCCTCTACAAAAGCCTTGCGTGCCAGCTGGGCCTGCGAGAGCATGGGAAACAGGCCTGCTTTCGAGGGCAGCTTTCTCTTCGCAGGGGCAGGTCGGGGAACTCGGTGAGAAATCACGGGGAGAAAGGCCTCCTTCGGGCCGCGAGTGACCATACCATCGCAAGGCGGACAGCCTTTCCTGAAGTCGTCGAGCCCCTCTTTCACGAATACCCAGCGCCTGCTGTCCAAGGATGTGGACAACTTCAGAAACTTGCTCTTGTGGTTTGTCAAACACTTGGAAGGTAGTTTGGCCTTGTAACAGGGCTTGCAAGTCATGCCTGGAGGCATCGGCTCCAGTACAAAGGGCCACTGTGACAGCCTCCGGTCCGCCATGGTGCCCCTGGCCCCACCTTCGGGGCCAGTGCTGAAGCTTCAGCTTTTTGTTGACTGCTGATCACTCGGTCGCTAGGAGACCTGGAACCTCCAGGAGCCTGGATTGTTTCATGCATGGTGGCACTGGCGCGCCGGCACAGCCAGATTCCTGGGGAGGGGCATCTTACAATATTGGTCTAGCGATCCAGCCCTGCGGCTCACTAGGCTAATCCTCTGCCTTGCGGCGCCGGCACACCGGGTTCTAGTCCCGGTCGGGGCGCCGGATTCTGTTCCAGTCGCTCCTCTTCCTGTCCAGCTCTCTGCTGTGGCCCGGGAAGGCAGTGGAGGATGGCCCAAGTGCTTGGGCCCTGCACCCCATGGGAGACCAGGAGAAGCACCTGGCTCCTGCCATCAGATCAGTGCGGTGCGTCAGCTGCAGCACACCAGCCGTGACGGCCATTGGAGGGTGAACCAACGGCAAAGGAAGACCTTTCTCTCTGTCTCTCTCTCTCTCACTGTCCACTCTGCCTGTCAAAAAAAAAAAAAAAAAATTGGTCTAGCACAATTTTTCTTTCGTTAGCACCAAAACCTTTGTATAATACAAATTACAAATTTGGTATTGTTCCTCACTATGGCCTGAACTGATGTCTATTTTAAAATCCATTTTCTTTTTTTTTTTTTTTTTTTTTTTTTTTTTTGCCAGGCAGAGTGGACAGTGAGAGAGAGAGACAGAGAGAAAGGTCTTCCTTTGCCGTTGGTTCACCCTCCAATGGCCGCCGTGGCCCGCACCCTGCGGCTGGCGCACCGCGCCGATCCGATGGCAGGAGCCAGGTGCTTCTCCTGGTCTCCCATGGGGTTCAGGGCCCAAGCACTTGGGCCATCCTCCACTGCACTCCCTGGCCACAGCAGAGAGCTGGCCTGGAAGAGGGGCAACCGGGACTAGAACCTGGTGTGCCGGCGCCGCAAGGCAGAGGATTAGCCTAGTGAGCCGCGGCACCGGCCTAAAATCCATTTTCTCATGAATCTTGATGTGAATGGGAGAGGGAGCGGGAGATGGGAGTGTTGCGGGTAGGAGGGAAGTTATGGGGGTGGGGGAAGCCACTGTAATCCATAAGCTGTACTTTGGAAATTTATATTTGTTAAATAAAATTTTTAAAAAATCCATTTTCTCTTTCATTCTTCACATATTGGCTAAGATCCCATTTGTGGCAGTGTGCTGTGTCCTCAAACTATTACAATTCAAGATATAATCACCATATATGATACGTATCCTCTTATCTAGTGATAATTTTCAATCTTGGATTATTCTACTGGAGTTTACAATATCAATCACTTTCCCTTTTCAGTTCTCATCTTTAGTAACATAACATGGTTAGTTATTTCTCTGTTCTTAGCTTCTTTGTGTTCCTCCTTTTTTGGGATCGATCAGAAATGCTTATGTAAGTACATTCCCACGTAATCGTTTACCTTATCAAGTTTTCCAAATTTGTTTCCCCTTGTTGAATGTATCCCCACAGATCAGGGCCCAGTATTTGGTGTAGCTAAAAGGATGCTGCTTGAGAAACCAGCATCCTAGATCCAAGTACCTAGGTTCAAGTCCTGGCTCTGCTCCCAATTCCAGCTTCCTGCTACTGCGTAGCCAGGGAGTCAGCAGATGATGACCCAAGTATTTGGGGCCCTGCCACCCACGTGGGAAACCCAGACTGAATTTCCGACTTCTGGTGTCCCAGCCATACAGGAGACACATTTGGAGAATGAACCAGCAAATAGAAGATGTCCCTCTGTCTTTTAAATAAAGGTAAATTAAAAGTTTTTCTCTACAGATTATTTCCATCTTGCATCATTTTTGTTTATCTTCTCTAAATTTCAAGTTCATCTACATTTTCTCTTTCACTATGTAAAAATGCAGTTTGACCATATTGTAAGATCAAGAAAACTCATATTTTATTACTCAACTAGTCAAATGAAAATAGCATGACAGTAAAACGTTGTATTTCCAGACTTGCAAAACTAAATATAACCAAGATGCTGTTTTGTGTGAAGCACTTTATAAGAGAAAAAAAAATTCACTGTAACATTCATTGCAAGTTTAATGGAATAATCATAGACCAAAACCTCACCTTTATGAGTTTTAGGAAATGAAGAATTAAATAGCTGAAATTGAGCTTTAAACTGTCATCAAAAGAAATGTGTTTCTTGTACTAATGTAATTTTTGAGTTAGGGAAAAAATATAAATTAGAATAACCTTTCATTCCTGATATTTCAAAGAGGAAGCATCTTACATCTATTTACATATATATTTTAAATCTAGCATATGCATTTTTTTTTGACAGGCAGAGTGGACAGTGAGAGAGAGAGAGAGAGAGAAAAGTCTTCCTTTGCCATTGGTTCACTCCCCAAGGGCCGCTGCGGCCTGCGCACCACGCTGATCCGAAGCCAGGAGCCAGGTGCTTCTCCTGGTCTCCCATGGGGTGCAGGGCCCAAGCACCTGGGCCATCCTCCACTGCCATCCTGGGCCACAGCAGAGAGCTGGACTGGAAAAGGAGCAAGCGGGACAGAATCTGGCGCCCCGACCGGGACTAGAACCTGGTGTGCCGGCACCGCAGGTGAAGGATTAGCCTATTGAGCCGCAGCGCCGGCCTGCTTTTCTTAATTTTCTACATGAGAGTTTTCAATATGCTTCATCAGAAAAAATTTTTTTTTTTCTTGTGCACTTTTATTTCCGGCTTGTCTTCTCAGCTGTCAGTACTATTGTAAAAAACTTCTTTTTTTTTTTTTTTTTTTACTGTCCAGTGAGAGAGAGAGAGACAGAGAGAAAGGTCTTCCTTTAAAAACTGTAGCGTTAGTGAGATATACTTTTTAGATTATGCAACTCACCCATTTAAAGTATACTATGGTATAAAGCATATTCTAAGAGTTTTTCTTTTTTTAAAAAAAAAGCATTTATTTATTTATTTGAAAGTCAGAGTTAACACAAAGAGAGAAGGAGAGGCAGAGAGAGAGACGTCTTCCATCCACTGGTTCACTTCACAGTTGGCCACAACAGCCGGAGCTGTGCTGATCCAAAGCCAGGAGCCAGGAGCTTCCTCTGGGTCTCCCACATGAGTGGAGGAGCCCAAGGACTTGGACCATCTTCTACTGCTTTCCAGACCATAGCAGAGAGCTGGATTGGAAGTAGAGCAGCTGGGTCTTGAACTGCGGCCCATATGGGATGCCGGCGCTGCAGGCAGTCGCCTAAACTGCTACGCCACAGCACCGGCCCCCAAAGAGTTTTTCAACCATCACCACGATTTACAAATATTATCAACCCATAAATAAATATAGTACATATTAGCAGTCACTACTCATTCACCCCATACTCCACTTCTTTAACTTTTGTCAAAAACTAACCTACTCTTTGTCTTTATAGATTTGCCTATTGTGAACAGTTAATATATGTGGAAAAAGAGAATATGTGGTTTTTTTGACTGACTTCCTTCATTTAGCATACTATTTTCAAGTGTCATCTGTGTTGTATCATATATCAGTAATTCATTTCACTTTGTTGCCAATTTTAATCCATTGTGTGGATATACCATATTTCGTTTATCTACTCAGCAGTGAATGAACATTTAGTTGTTCCCAGTTTCTTGCTCTTATGAATAATGTTGCTATAAACATTCATGTACAAATTCTTGTGTGACATATGCTTTCATTTCTTTTGAGTGTATACATAGGAGTGAATTTGCTGGTTCATATGATAACTCTGCATTTCACCTTTTAAAAAAGATTTAATTATTTGAAAGAGCTATAGACTGAGTAGAGACAGGGAGAGAGAGAGCTGCCAGACTGTTCTCCACAGTAGCTGTATCATCTTACATTCCCACCAGCAGTGTATAAGGGCTCTGATTTGTTTGTTTACATCCTCACGAACACTTAAAATTCTCAGATGTGTGAAATGGCATTTCATTGTGTCTTCACCTTGTATTTTCTGGATGGAGAATCATATCAAGAATTTTTCAGGTGTTTAATGTCTATCTGTTCACATTCTTTGCACATTTTTAATTGGATCATTTTTGCATTATGATCTATAACTGTTCTTTATATATTCAAGCTACAATTCCCTAATAAGATGTGATTTGCAAATATTTTTTCCCATTTTGTGAGTTGCCTTTTCCCTTTCTTGGTGGTGTCCTTTCAAATGCAAAATGTTTGTCTTTTAATAATTAAAATTCAAATTTTGTTTTTTTTATTTTGATGCTATATATATTTAAGAAAACATAATCACTAAGACTGACTCATGTTTTCTTATTGGAGTTTTTTTTTTAATCTTTTTTTTTATTTATTTATTTGACAGAGAGAAGGTGAGAGAGAGAGAGACAAGTCTTCCCTCTGTTGGTTCACTCCCCAAATGGCCGCTACGGACTGTGCAGCACTGATCCGAAGCCAGGAACCAGGCTGTTCCCCCTGGTCTCCCACACAGGTGCAGGGGCCCAAGTACTTGGGCCATCTTCCACTGCCCTCCTGGGCCACAGCAGAGAGCTGGATTGGAAGAGAAGCAACCGGGACTAGAACCCAGTGCCCATATGGGATGATGGCGCCACAGGCAGAGGATTAGCCAAGTGAGCCACAGCGCCGGCCACCTTATTGGAGTTTAATAGCTTCTGCTCTTTGGGTAATCATGATCCATTTTGAGTTTTATTTTATTTTACTTTTTTTTTTTGTATGTTCTGTGAGGTGTAGGTACAACTTCACTTTTCGCCTGTGGATGTTCAGTTGTCCCAAAACCATTTTTTGAAAAGACAGTTCCCCATTGGATTATCATAGCACCCTTGTCAAAATTCAGTTTACTATACAAGTAAGTGTTCATTTCTGGAATGTTCAATTCTATTCTACTGATACCAGTATCACACTGTCTTGTTTACTGCAGCTTTGTTGTAAGATTTTAAATTGGGAAGTATAAGTCCTTCATATTTATTCTTTTTGAAAATTGTTTTGACTATTCTAGGTCCCATAAACGTCTATATGAATGTTAGGATCAGTTTGCCACTTTCAGCAAAATAGCTGCCAGAGGTTTTGATTACTATTGCATTTAAATAGGTAGATCCATTTAGGGAGCATTGCAATCTTAACAGTGTTAAGTCTTCCAATGCAAACACTTGAGCTGTCTTTCTATTTATTTAGGTCTTTATTTAAATAGTGCAATTCTTTTAGAGTGTAAGTTTGGACTTTCTTTGTTAAAATTATTTCTAATTATTTTCTTTTTCCAGCTTAATTTTTAATTGAAAAATAAAAATTGTCTATATCTTGGCCATTGTTGTGGTACAGCCAGATAACAGCTGCTGCCTGTAACACTTGCATGCCCTGTGAGTGCCTTTTCAAGTTCCTGCTGCTCCACTTCAGAGCCAGATCCCTGCTAATGTTTGGAGAGTGAATCAGTGCATGGAATATCTCCTCTGTCTTTCCCCTCTCTCTGTAACTCTGCCTTTCAAATAAATAAAAAAATAATTTTTCAAAAAATTGTCTATTTTCAGGGTATACAACACAATGATTTGTTATATGGACACACTTGAAAAGATAACCACAACCAAGTTACCATGTGTCTCTGTGTGTGTGTGTGTGTGTGTGTGTTGAAAACACTTAATGCCAGGCCGGCGCCGCGGCTCACTAGGCTAATCCTCCACCTAGCGGCGCCGGCACACCGGGTTCTAGTCCCGGTTGGGGCGCCGGATTCTGTCCCGGTTGCCCCTCTTCCAGGCCAGCTCTCTGCTGTGGCTAGGGAGTGCAGTGGAGGATGGCCCAGGTGCTTGGGCCCTGCACCCCATGGGAGACCAGGAGAAGCACCTGGCTCCTGCCATCGGATCAGCGCGGTGCGCCAGCCGCAGGGCGCCAGCCACGGCGGCCATTGGAGGGTGAACCAACGGCAAAGGAAGACCTTTCTCTCTGTCTCTCTCTCTCACTATCCACTCTGCCTGTCCAAAAAAAAAAAAAAAAAAAAAAAAAGAAAACACTTAATGCCTTAAACACTTAAGATGTACTCTTTTAACAAATTTCAAATATAGAGTATAATTAACTCTAGTCACTATACTGAATGTTAGATCCCCAGAACTTCATCTTATCATTGAACATATGTATCCCTTCACCAACATCTCTCCATTCCTCCACCACCATCTCCTCCAGCTCCTGCAACCATCACTCAGTTTTCTACTTCTATTCATTCAACTATTTTTTTTAAATCCCACATACAAGTGAGATGGTATACTACATGTTTGTCTGTGTCTGGCTTATTTCACCTAACAGTGTTCCCTAAATTTATTCATGATACTACACATGGCAGGGTTTCCTTTAGTAAACTGAAATAATATTCCATTATGTAATACTACAGTTTCTTCATTGTGTATTATTTGTAGCTTTTTCAGATTAGTTGACTGCATGCGTTTGTTTCTGGACCCTCTATTCTGTTTGATTGGTTTGTATGTCAGCCTTTATGCCAGTAACATTTTAATCAAACACTATTATTGTTTTGTATCAGTAGCATACTATTTTGATTATAGCTTTATGATATGAGAACACTATGAAATTCATTGAATAGGGAATTAAAACAAGCTTATTTTGTTGGAAAAACTTTTCTAAATCCATACATACAAGGAATCTTCAAAAAGTTTTAGAAAATATGTATTCTGAAAAAACCATTTCACTTTTTATTCTGTTTCCATGACCTTTTGAAGTACCCTCTTACAGTTTGAAATAAGAAGTGTGATGCCTCCATCTTTCTTATTTTTACACAAGGTTGTATTGTCTATTCAGTATTTTTTGTAGGGTAATTGTTTTCTACTCTGTGAAAAACTCCATTAGATTTTTGAAAGGGATTACATAAAATCTGTAGATTGCCTTAAATAGAATAGATGTTTTAACAATATTTATTCTTCTAATACATGAGTGCATGATATCTTTTCATTTCTTTCTGTTTTCTTCATTTTCTCTCTTAAATATTCTATAGTTTTCAGTATACAGATTAATGATCAGATGAATGGCAATGTCACAGGAGTGGGTTAGTTATCACTGGAGTGGATTCCTGATGAAGGGATGAATTTCACCTTTCCCTTCTCTCTTATGTGTGCATGTTCAATAGACATTCTGCTTCCTGCTATGGTATGACACAGAGGTCCTCACCAGATGCACGCCATTTAACCTTGGATTGTTCAGCCTCCAGAACTACACAAATAAATCTCTGTTTTTTATCAATTACCCAGTCTCATGTATTCTGTTATAGCACTACAGAACATACGAAGGTAATTGGCATTAAGAAGTGGATCTGTTGCTATAACAAATACCTTAAAATGTTGAAGCAACTTTAAAACTGGTTAGTGGGTAGAAGCTGGAAGAATTTCAGGGGTCAGACTAGAAGAAACCTAGATTGCCATGAATGGACCATCCAGGACAATTGCTAAAGAGATTAATATGGATAGAAGGAAGCTATGTTCTGTTCATTAAGACAATGACAATGCTTATAGAGTCATGGGAATGGGGCAACCCCTGAGACTTACAGAACTGTGGGACCACTAGTATGCCAGTCCAGCTGGGAAAGCTGTAGGCATGTGACTACAATCCATGAGAGCTGCTTTGTGGACTGAGGCCGCAAAATCCAAAGTAAGGGATTTCTGAAGCCTTGGGTGCTCAACTCATGCTCCAGTGTGCCCAGAATGCCGGACATGGGATCAAAGGAGATTATTCTCTAGCTTTAAGACCTGATCTTGTTTTCCCTGTTAGATTCTGAACTTACTTGGGACCATTTACCCCTTTTTCCTGCCTATTTCTCCCTTTTGGAATGGGAATGTCTATCCTATGTCTACCCCATCGTTGTTTTTTGGAAATACATCACTTTTTTTCATTTTACAGGCTCACATCACTCAACTCTAGAGAGGACCCTCTCGACTGTGTGACATCATGGCACATTGCAATGGCCACTGAGTGTGTGGGAAGAAGTAATCATGTCTCAATATGGAAAGCCAGAGAGATGTGGGTGAGTCTAAGCTCTGGCTTTTATAACAATCTTCTGAGAACTAACCAGGGTACCACAATAAGTACCTTAATCCCTTTTGAGAGCATGCTCCCAGTTAACCTAGGACTTCCCACTAGGCCACCATCTCTTAAAGATTCCATGCCATAGCACCTCCTACTAAGCCACACTTGGAATCAAGCCTCTGATATGTGAACCTTTGTGGGACATACACACTATATCCAGACCCCAGTATTGAAAAAAGCCCTTGTGATTCACAAGAGCTGACAGTCACATAGGAGCTGCTGCCAGCCTCAAAAGAGTAATTCTGCTTCTGATTGAAGTGCCTGTTGCCAAACAGTTTCTCATAGTTTGTATCCAGCATCCAGTAATTGTTTCTCCGTGGTTCGTTACTGTTGCCAAACATAAAACATTCCATTTCCTGGCAGATGGAGTTCAGCTCTCCTGCTTTGCAGTGTTGGTAGACAGGGAAGCTTCTGGCAACTAATTGGTAGCAGTGCAAGCTTGTACTTTGGGCACTGTTTGAATGTCTGTGGCAATGAACGCCAAGTATGAATGAGGTGTTGGCAAGGTCTTTTTGTGGTCCTTGCTTCTGGCCCTGGGCTGCAAGCTTGATGGAACCATCTGCACAAAACCCTGCCCTAGAAGCAGCAGCCACATGGAGTATTCTCAGCAGGAAGGAGGGAGTCGAATGAAGCAGCACCATGCTCTTGGAACCATAGTTAGGAGCTGGTGGTGTTGGGCAGCGAGGTGTTGTCCACTAACTAGTTTGGGGCAGCAGGACACATCATGGTTGTTGCCACAGTGGAGGGACACATAGGTAGCTGTTAGTGGGAACAGCAAGGCCATGGCAATGGCCAAGACAGGCTTGGGGGAGTGAGTGGGGCAGGCCTGCAGTTAGCTCAAGAGCATCCTTTTCTTTTGGGGGCCCACCTTGCAATACCACTTCTTTTTTTTTTTTTGACAGGCAGAGTGGACAGTGAGAGAGAGATAGAGAGAAAGGTCTTCCTTTGCCGTTGGTTCACCCTCCAATGGCCGCCGCGGCCAGCGCACTGCGGCCTGCGCACCACGCTGATCCTATGGCAGGAGCCAGGTACTTATCCTGGTCTCCCATGGGGTGCAGGGCCCAAGCACTTGGGCCATCCTCCACTGCACTCCCTGGCCACAGAAGAAAACTACCTGTGGTGCTATTCCTCTGGGGTCACTGATAGAAGCCTGGCGCTCTCCAAGCACCCACAATGATCCACCTGGCCCCAGCCAGGCATTTCTTTTTAATGCCAGTTTATAGAATTAAATGTCATTTGTGTTCTGTAGCAACATAAACATATCAAAAGTATGTATCCATACTTATTGGAAACAATAAGTTGAAATGACCAAAACTTACTACATGTGCTTTGGGCTACTCAGGTTTGAGAAGCTGATAAACTTTTTTTTTTGTATTTTGCTATTTTAGTGATACATAAGTTGACCTCCGTCTCGATCAATATGGTTTATTTATGCTGAAGAATCTAATGGTAGGAAAGACATGAAGTACCGAAACAAACAAATGAATGAATAAAATTGAAAAGAAAGAAAGTGATCAGAAGAGTGTATGCTGCTTATCACTGTATTTTGGGATACTCACTTGCACCTCCTTGTGGCTCAAAATAGCATATAATTTAGTTCAAAGTTCTGTACTTGGGGCCGATGTTGTGGTATAGTGGGTTATGCTGCCACCTGCAATGCCGAAATCCCATATGTGTGCCAGATCATGTCACAGCCGCTCCACTTCTGATCCATCTCCCTGCTAATGGCCTGGGGAAACAACTGAAGATGGCCCAAGTACTTGGGCCCCTGCCACTCACATGGGCAACCTGGAGGAAACCCCTGCCTTGTGCCTCCTGGCTCATGGCTTTGGCCTGGGCCAGCCCTGGCCATTACAGCCATCTGCGGAGTGAACCTGCAGATGGAAGATCTCTCTGTGTGTCTCTCCCTCTCTCTCTGTAACTCTACTTTCAAAAAATAAATAAATCTTTTTTTAAAAAGTTTTGTACTTGTGCAGTATCATGAAAGACATGATTACTTAAATATCAGACCTTCTACTCACAAACAAGTTAAATATGAAAAAAAAAAGACATTGAATCAGATTTTATATTCCCATAAGAAATGCCTAGGTGTGGAAGATGGAGGAGTAGGGAGGGAGCTTGCTGCTCTAGTCTAGGAGAAGATAGTTTTTAAAAAGTAGAGAGTGCAGTCTCAGGGAAGAGTTAGAAAGAAAACAGTAGAGGAAGCTCCACACAACTTGGAGGGACACCTTGGACCTACATGGAGGCTAAGACACGCTAAACTCTGGATGGTTGTTTACAGCCCTTATCTCTACTATTGAGGAACAGTGGTTTTTTTTTTTCTTCTACTTGTTGAACTCTTTAATTAGAGTAGAGTTAATCTTATGAGTATAAAGTAAACTGAAAGTAGATCTTTGTAAAAAATTAAGAGAGTTAATAAGAGAGGGAGGAGGAGGGAGGGTGGGAGCATGGGCAGGAGCAGGGGTAGGGTAGGAAGTATCACTATGTTCCTAAATCTGTATATATGAAATGCATGTAATTTGTTTACCTTAAATAAAAGAAGAGGAATTACCGCCCATAATATCAGCCATTTTCCCCCATTCTGAATCGTCTTTATCATATTTTAACTAATCACCTTAATATTTCTTTTCAATTTTTTTGTTTTTTTTTTTTATCTGAATAGTGCTGAATGAGGCAGTCCTGTATCTTCAGTTCAGTTTTTGTTACCATCCTGCCTCTATGACTTTTGAAAGTTCAAATAGGTTAGTGAAGCAATACTTTCTGTTTTGAAAAAGGTTACATTGCCTGCCCCATCCCACTAAAAAAAGATTATTACTCTTTCATGTAAAGGACTGGCTGCAGTTTTCCTAGTCAATACTAGGAATAGCAAAGGTTGGTGAAGTTTGATCGTCTTAGCAGCCAAAACATTATAGAGCCCTTAACATGTGTTTTTATTTCTATAAACTATTACTTGTATATCAACACTGTCCCAGTGCCTCTGTCATCCTGTCTTTGATTTACCCATGTAAATAGGCTAAACAAATTCAAGAAGAAATCTGAGCAGGAAACACTGGATTGTGGCCAGTAGCATGGTGAACTACAATTTAACAGTATCGAAATATGTTTAAAAGCAAGAAAAAAAAGATCTTTATCCCAAGCTAAAAATACGTTTCTATTTTTAAATACATTCTTAGGTTCTTTATCGCCAAAGCAAAATAAGTGTATGTGTAAGAATGTGGAAAGCATACAAAACCTCTGATTTTATTTTCTATGGATAATATTTGTTAACCCAGTATTACTTACAAACTTTGAATCAGAAATCCCCACACACCACCTCCTCCCAATTCAGCCTGATTGTCCTGCCCAGATCTTGATTTCCTCACAGAAAGAGGAAAAAGAGTTAGAGAAGATCCTAGCAGATCCCGAGGAAGAAAACAAGTGAGCTAGCTTTCTATTTTTGTCATTGGTAAGCCAAGCGCATGCGTTTGCACATACAGAAAATTGTCAAGAATCTTCACTTAGAGTCCTTTTTAAATGTTTTATTTTTAATTGACAGATAATAACTGAGAGCCTTTATATGTCTTATTGCTTTTAAAGTTTACATATATTTACAGGTTCTTTTTTTATTCCAAAAGGAGAAAATAAATTCAGTAGTATAATTGTTTATAGTTATGTGTGAAAATAATCAGTGTTGATGGTGGTATCTGATTTGTTATGTGTGCTTCAGAATTTTAGATGTTAGTTATGAGAATAAAATTTTAAAAAGCATGTCATTTAATTTTTTTAAAAGATTTATTTATTTATTTATTTGAAAAGCAGAGTTACAGAGAGACAGCAAGATCTTCCATCTTCTGGTTCACTCCCCAAATGACAACAACAGCCAGGTCAAAGCCAAAAACCTGGAACTCCATCCAGGCCTCCCATACGGGTAGCAGGGGCCCAAGTATCTTGGACCATCTTCTCCTGCCTTTCCAAGTGCATTAAAAGGGAGCTTGGATCAGAAGCGTAGTAGCCAGGACTCGAACCAGCACTCCGAAATGGGATGCCAGTGTCACAGGTGGCAGTGTAACACGCTGCACCATAAGCCAGCCCCTTGAGCAAAATTTCAGAGAGGGGCGGGGTAGAACTGTTTGATTTGGTGGTTCAAAGGACCCGGGAAGGGAAGGACTGATTTCCAGGGGGAATCTATGGTGGTCCTTTCTCAAGACCGCATAGCTGGAAGATGATGACTAGGGTGTGGGAGAGGTTGGATTGAGGTCCTGATGACAGCCCCCTGACACTGTGAGAAATACAACTTTGAAGCTGGTAGGAGAGGAGTGGCCCAGAGATATTAAGTCGGTGAATCACCAGCTCATAAGTGGTAACTGAAACTGTAGGAGTGAAGACAGGGGTGAGCATTGAACCTGTAGTTAGCATGCTGCATTATGCACTGAAATATTCGTTAAGAGGATAGATCTCACACTAAGTATTATTCGTGCAATAAATAAAAATTCTTAAAAAGAGGGGAAAAAAAGAGAGGTGACAGGGTGCATAGCCCAAAAAGAAGTGAGGAAGGGAGGAGACATTATTGCTTCCAGGAAATTAAATTACTAAAAGAAAAAAGAGAAAACTTAAAGTTGTTGTTTTTGTTTGTTTCCAACAGAGAAGGGAAGGAAATAAAGCAACAGGGTGGAAAGGAGAAAGAACACAGGGCTTTCAGAAAACGTGGAGTGGCACCCCAGAGACACACTTTCCTTAGTTGTTTATTCTGACTGACTTCCAGGGAACCGTTGGGAAGTCTAAAAAAAAAAAAAAAAAAACAGAGACATCGCAGCCGCACGCCTTGGAATCATGGATCTGTTCTCCTCAGTAGGTTCCCGCGTGACTCTCCCCATGCTGAGCCTGCACACACACGGTGTGGGAGAAGCCTGCTTCCGCTCGGAGGTTCTGGGCTGAGGCTTGCTGGCCCCTAGTGGCCTGACGGGAACCTGCTGGCTCCTGGTGCTGCCTGGCTTCATGGAGGGAGAAGAAGCGAGCAGAGCAGTGGCCCTGTGTTTTTCTCACACTTTAAAGGCTCCTTGAGGAAACAGGCAAAGCAAACTCTCTGCTGCTTTACCGAAACGCAGACACGAAATTACCTTGGTCCAGAGCAAATCTGAAGGCAGCCTTGGGCCCAAATTCGAGTCCCTTCTTTGTAAGATGTGGGTGATGTTCTGCAGCTAACGCTGGCCAGCTTTGGATGTGCTTTCCATGGGCTTTCCCTAGTGAACGGGGCAACAATAGATGGTAGGCAAGATGCACTGGGCACAGACTCTCACAAGCACCTGGCGGGAAGATCTCATGGAAATACGCATCTCAAAGGAGTTTGTGAAGGCTAAAGAAGTACACATACAGACAGCCCCATTTTTAGAAAGAAAAACCGTGAGCATGTGGCTGCTAGCAGAGGCTCTTAGACAGTATTTGCAACTTCTCAGTTTGGGTTTGCTCCTCTGAATATGGAAATAACGGTCCATCACACATGAGTGGATGCTTGCAATTGCATGAGTCAGTAGGAAAAGTGCTTTTTTTTTACCAATTTATTAAAGATGTAATAAATTTAGCTATTATTGTTGTTCTTATTCCCTAAGGAGACACAGTCTCATCTTCAGTTTTATGACAGGACAAGAAAATCTTTGCCTAAATTGGAATTCTACTTCTCAGTTTATAAAGTTCTTACAAGTATATGTTGATTCCATGTAATTAAAGCAGTGCCTGGAGCTGGCGCTGTGGTGCAATGGGTTAAAGACCCGGCCTGCATTGCCCGCATCCCATATGGGTGCCAGTTCGAGTCCTGGCTGCTCCACTTCCGATTCAGCTCTCTGCTATGGCCTGGGAAGGCAGTGGAGCATGGTCCAAGTCCTTGGGCCCCTACACTCACATGGGAGACCCGGAGTAAGCTCTTGGCTCCTGGCTTCAGATCAGTTCAGCTCTGGCCATTTCGGTCATTTGGAGAAAGAATTAGTGGATGGAAGACCTCTCTCTCTCTCTCTGGATCTACCTCTCTCTGTAACTCTGTCTTCCAAATAAATAAAATAAATCTTTTTTTAAAAAAAAGTGTAACTGAAAGATAAGTTTATTTAAAAAAAAAAAAAGCAGTGCCTGAAATTTCTCATAAAATTCTCTTCGAGTCCGTAGGGTGAGAACTCTTTTAAGGAGAAAGATGCATTTGCATGGTCACTTGATAAAAAGATACAATGGAGGTGATCCAAGTTGTTTTGAGAGGTTGACAGGTGGACTGTGAAGCTCCTGCAAGCTTTAAATTCTATCTGTGACTTTGAGACTTTTATTGCCTGTAAGTTCATGAAGAGAGGAAAACTGAGAAGAGATCAGAGACACGGCACAGCACAAAACCAAGGTTAACCCTGTGTCTCACACTGGAGGGGTCTTCATCCTTTTCTCCTCAGAGAGACACACTAGTCCCTCTCAGTCACACAGAGATGCTATAGGGATAGCATAGAAGCTGCCTAACTGTACCCTACCTCCTGGTGCATTCCTCAGTCCTGTAATTACCTTTGCAAGAGGTAATTTCTTGTGAGGGAAGAAAATGCTATTTTTTTTAAAGATGTATGTATTTATTTGAAAGAGTTACAGAGAGAGAGAAAGACAGAGAGACAGATAATTTTCCATCCACCTGTTCACTCCCCAAATAGCCGCAATGGCAGCATTGGGCTGATCCAAAGCCAGAAGCCAGGAGCTTCTTCCAAGTCTCCCACTTGGGTGCAGTGGCCCAAGGACTTGGACCATCTTCCACTGCTTTCCTAGTCCATAGCAGAGAGCTGGATCTGAAGTGAAGCAGCTGAGACTCGACTGGCACCCATATGGGATGCCGGTACCACAGGTGGAGGTTTAGCCCACCATACCACAGGGCAGGCCCCCAAAATAACGCTTGTTTTTCAAAAGACAATATCAGAAGAATTAAAAGTCGCAGATGGAGAGAAAATATTTTCTTTTTTAGAAAATATTTATTTTATTTATTTGAAAGCTAGAGTTAGAGAGGTGGGGGTTGGGGGAGAGAGACAAAGAGAAAGGTCTTCCATCTGATGGTTCGCTCCTCAAATGGCCACAACAACTGGGAGTGGGCCAGGTGGAAGCCAAGAGCCAGGAGCTACTTTCAGGTCTCCCACATGGGTGCAGGCTCCCAAGGACTTGAGCCATCTGCTGCTGCTTTCCCAGGGGAATTAGCAGGGAGCTTGATCAGACTCCAACCGGCACCCATATTTGGATGCCTGTGCTACTACACCAGCACACTGGCCCCAGAAAATGCTATTGTTAAAAAAGACTATAGGGGCTGGCACTGTGGCATAGTGGGCTGTCGCTCCCCCTCTTCGTGGAGGAACGACACTAAGCCCTGCCTAGGCTTCATATCCGAGTCACGGCACCATTATGTCGCTCCCCCTCTTCGTGGAGGAACGACACAGGACCCTGCACTGTTCTTTTGTCTGCGGTTCCCCCTGCCACATTCCCCACTTCCGCGGGGGAGCGGCACACCGCCGGCCGGCTCTCTCGGGGGCTGCACAGGTGTTCCCTCAGATGTTCCCGTTAGATGTTCCTCGTGCATGCCGTCTCTCTCCTCCTTTATAGTCCTCCTCCGCCAATCCCAACTCGGCTGCCCACACGCCGAGTACGCTGCTCTCCTCCAATCAGGAGCAGGATCAGCTCCTGGAGGTCATCACTCAAGTTGGCAAGAGGCAGCTGCGTAGAAGCTGTTTTCTCCTCTCCCAGCGCCATATTGTGGGAGAGCAGATGCATAGAATAAGTCTTAATTCCAGTAACTTAGTCTAGTCCGAGTTGCTCCCCACAGTGGGCTAAGCCTCCACCTGTGGTGCTGGAATCTCATATAGACAAGGGTTCAAGTCCTGGCTGTTCTACTTGTGATCCAGCTCCCTGGTTGTGTGCCTGAGAAAGCAGTGGAGAATGGCCCAAGTGCTTGGGTCCTGCACCCACATGAGAGACCTGGAAGAAGCTTCTGGCTCCTGGCTTCAGATTGGCCCAGCTCTGGCCATTTCAGCCATTTCGGAAGTGAACCAATTGATGGAAGGCTTCTCTCTCTCTGTCTCGCTCTCTCTCTCTGTAACTCTATCTTTCGAATAAGTAAAGAAAATCTTTTTTTAAAAAAAGACTACAGGCCGGCACCGGGGCTAAATAGGCTAATCCTCTGCCTGCGGCGCCGGCACACCGGGTTCTAGTTCTGGTCGGGGCGCCGGATTCTGTCCCGGTTGCTCCTCTTCCAGGCCAGCTCTCTGCTGTGGCCAGGGAGTGCAGTGGAGGATGGCCCAGGTGCTTGGGCCCTGCGCCCGCATGGGAGACCAGGAGAAGCGCCTGGCTCCTAGCTTCGGATCAGCACGGTGTGCTGGCCGCAGTGCACCGGCTGCAGCGGCCATTGTGGGGTGAACCAATGAAAAAGGAAGACCTTTCTCTCTATCTCTCTCTCTCTCTCACTGTCCACTCTGCCTGTCAAAAAAAATTTAAAAAGACTACAAATTCCTAAGAAGAGTCTATCACTATAAAATACAAAAGATATGCAAAGCTTAGAATTACTAAAAATATAACATCAAAATAGCTCATATATGTCATGATGGTTAATTTTATGTGCTAACAAATGCTCAGATAGCTGATAAAGCATTATTTCTGAGTGTGCCTAAGAGAGGGTTTCTGGAAGAGATTAACATTTGAATCAGTAGAATAAGTAAGATCTGGCTTTACCAATGTGGACAAGCATCCTCCAATCCATTGAGGGTCTGAATAGAATAAAAAGGTTGACAAAAGGGTAAACTTGCTCTCTTTTATTGGGCTGGGATGCCCATCCTCTCCAGCCCTTGGACATCAAAACCCCTGGTTCTTGGGCTGTGGAATTGGATTGAGCTATAATACCTTCTTTCTTGGTTCTCTAATCTGCAGGCATTTGAGGAGTGAACCAGCAGATATTTTCTCTCTCTCTCTCTCTCTCTCTCTCTCTGTCTCTCTCAAATAAATAAATAAAAATACAATTTTAAAAACATAAATATTGGAGGGTTTTCACATCTTAATGAGGGCTTCTGCATCCTGTAGAATTGGTACTATGCTTTTCTCCTGATAATCTGTGCTATAACCATTTAATTCTCAGACAAAGCAAGACCCCAAGAGGGTGGAGGTGAACTTTTTCTCAGTTTAGTTTTTGATATCAAGGAGGGGATCCTAAAAGGCTAGGATATCCCCACTCACTCCAGAGCCTGTAGATGGGATCCTGAGAGACCTGAAAAAAGGCAGCAGAAGGGAACTTTTGTTCTAGAATAATCACCATTCAGTAGACACAAGATAGGTTGACCTCTCTCATCAGGGTTGACCCTGAGAACACATATCCACAAACTACCTGCCCCCAAATCTTGAGCTCAGAGTCTTTTTTCCTGGAGAACTCAACCAATGGTGCCAGCATAGGTTTGGGGAAGCAGACTAAAAGGGAATTTTGGAACAGGCTCACCTGTCTCTAAATGGCAATGAAGACTCCATCACTGGTAATAAGAGAGCTACAACTCCTGGCATGCAGTGCAGCTATGTAAAACTGGTGGATGGGAACTTGAATGGAATACCACTCACTGGAAGGGAATGCCCAACCAGTGCAGTAGTTAAGATTGTTGAGAGTTTGGGAAAAGTACCAACCATAAGGATGATGGAATTAGATGAATCTTTCTGATTATCATGGATGCACTGAAGGAAGACATCAAAAGACACAATGTGGGGCCAGCATTGTGGTGCAGCAGGTTAGGCCACTGCCTGAGACACTGGCATCCCATGTGAGTGCCAATTCAAGTCCTGGCTGCTCCACTTCTTTTTTTTTTTTAAAGGTTTATTTATTTATTTGAAAGTCAGAGTTAACAGAGAGGAGAAGTAGAGGGAGAGAGAGGTCTTCCATCCGATGGTTCACTCCCCAGTTAACCGCAACGGCTGGAACTGTGCCGATCGGAAGCCAGGAGCCAGGAGCTTCTCCCAGATCTCCCATGCAGGTGCAGGAGCCCAAGGACTTGGGCTATATTCTACTGCTTTTCCAGTCCATAGCAGAGAGCAGGATTGGAATGGAGCAGGCAGGACTCAAACCGGAGCCTGTATGGGATGCCGGCACTTCAGGCCAGGGCGTTAACCCGCTGCGCCACAGTGCCAGCCCTACTGGCTGCTCCACTTCTGATCCAGCTCCCTACTAATGCTCCTGGGAAGGCAGCAGAAGATGGCCCGAGTGCTTGAGCCACTGCCACTCACCACCCACATGGGAAACCCGGATGGCATTCCTGGCTCCTGGGTTTGGCTTGGCCCAGCCCTGGCCATTGTAGCCATTTGGAGAGTGAATCTGAGAATAGAAAATTGATTCTCTCTGTGTGTGTGCATGTGCGCAAGCACACACACGTGTCCCTCTTGCTTTGTAACTTTGTCTTTCTTTTTTTTTTTTTTTTTTTTACAGGCAGAATGGACAGTGAAAGAGACAGAGAGAAAGGTTTTCCTTTTGCCGTTGGTTCACCCTCCAATGGCCGCTGCGGCCGGCGCATTGCACTGATCTGAAGCCAGGAGCCAGGTGCTTCTCCTGGTCTCCCATGTGGGTGCAGGGCCCAAGGACTTGGGCCATCCTCCACTGCACTCTCGGGCCACAGCAGAGAGCTGGCTTGGAAGAGGGGCAACTGGGACAGAATCCGGCGCCCCGACCAGAACTAGAACCCGGTGTGCCAGCACAGCAAGGCGGAGGATTAGCCTATTGAGCCACGGCACCAGCCATGTCTTTCAAATAAATAAGATAAATCTTAAAACATACACATGCAGTGAGATTAATCATCAATTGAAGGCCAAGTGTGAAAAACAGAAGGCCTCCCTGGCAGTTTATCCTTAGCAACCAAAGGGCAGAGAAAGCTTTAAGTTGGGCTGTGCATTTAGTAGAAGAGTAGCAGAACCCCAGAGCAATTTACACTCTCAGCTGTGGCAAATCTGCTATATCAAGATCGGCACCCTAACTAGGAAGAAGTGAAATCCCGAGGCTTAAGAGTTTGGGTTGATGAACTCAAAAACCTTGAAACTTCTGATCACTTGAAACCCTCTAAGCCTGCAGAAGTGGCCCATTGCTCCTCTTAAGGACTAGTTCTCCCCAATCGCTTGAAAATAATGCACAGGCCTCTCAGTCTAGAAAATACATCAAGGAAGGATGAGGAAGAGCAGTCCTGCCACTTGGGCAATATAAAGCAGAACAGTGTGGTATTAAAAGTATCAGGGGCAAGCATTTGGCCTGGTGGTTAAAGACACCCATTTCCATGGGGCTGGCACTGTGGCATAGTCAGTTAAGCTTCCACCTGAAGTGCCGGCATCCCATATGGGCACCGGTTTGTGTCCTGGTTGCTCCTCTTCTGATCCATCTCTCTGCTAATGACCTGGGAAAGCAATGACCCCTGCACCCATGTGGGAGATCCAGAAGAAGCTCCTGGCTCCTGGCTCCTGGCTCCTGGCTCCTGGCTCCTGGCTCCTGGCTCCTGGCTCCTGGCTTCAGATCGGCCCAGCTCTAGCCATTGTGACCATTTGGAGAGTGAACCAGTTGATGGAAGACCTCCCCCCCCCCCCCGTAACTCAACCTCTCAAATAAATAAATAAATCTTTTTAAAATTCATTTTCCCCCAAAGAAACCTTTTATTAAGGAATACAGACTTCATGCATTTCATAAGTACAACTTTAGGAACCTAGTGATTCTTCCCACCATACCCACCCTCCCACCTACTCTTCCATCCCTCCTCCTCCTCCTTCTCCCATTCCTAGTCCCATTCTCCAATAAGATCTAATAAGTAAATCTTAAAAAAAATACACCCATGTCCCACATCAGAGTGGCTGGACTCAATTCATAGGTTTGGCTCCTGACTCCACATTCCTGCTAATACAGAATCTGGGAGGTAGTGGTGATGACTCAAATAATTGTGTCCCTGCCACTCATGTGGGAGACCTGGATTGAGTTCTCAGCTGCTGGCTTTAGCTTTGCCCAGCCTTGGCTCCTACCAGGTTTTGGGGAATGAATCAATGGATGGGAGCTCTTGTTTTCTCTCTCTCTCTCACTGCCTCTCAAATAAATAAATAAAAATTTTAAAAGTAAAGATAATCCCTTCAACAAATGGTGCTGGCAAAACTGTATGTATATATGTGGAATAATGAAATTATATCCATATCTCTCACCATACACAAAAATCAACTCATCCATCGATCAAAGACCTAAATTTAAAACCTGTTATTATGAAGTTACTGGGAGAAAATGTTGAGGAAAACACTCCAAGACATTGGTGTAGATGATGACTTCCTGGATAGGACCCCTAAAGCACAGGCAACAAAAGCAGCTAAACAAATGGGACTACATCAAACTCAGAAGCTTTTGCACATCAAGGAAAAGGGTCAACAGAGTGAAGAAACATCCAACACAATGGGTAAAAGTATTTGCAAACCACCTATCTGAGAAAGGATTAATATCCCAAATATATCACCCACTTTAAAAATCCAGTAACAAAAAAAAAGCCAATCCAGTTGAGAAATGGGCAAAGGACTTCAACAGACAGTTCTCAAAAGAAGAAATACAAATGGCTAACAAATATATGAAAAAATGCTCAACATCACTAGCCATCAGGGAAATGCAAATGAAAGCCATGATGAGATATCACCTCACCTCTGTCAGAATGGCTAAAATCCAAAACACAGAGAGTGACAA
The DNA here is from genome assembly GCF_964237555.1 of Oryctolagus cuniculus. Lineage (NCBI taxonomy): Eukaryota > Metazoa > Chordata > Mammalia > Lagomorpha > Leporidae > Oryctolagus > Oryctolagus cuniculus. Next base: position 23,295,518 of record NC_091453.1, read on the forward strand.
ATGCTGGCAAGGATGTGGACAAAGGGGAACACTAATGAACTGTTGGAGGGAATGTAAATATGTGTAGACACGGTGGAAAACAGTGTGGAGATTTCTTAAAATACTAAAAATTGACTTGCCATATGACCCAGCAATCCTACTACTGAGTATATACCCAAAAGATTTGAGCACAATGAATCAAAGAGATACCTGCACCATCGTGTTCATAGCAGCACTGTTGACAATAGCCAAAATTTGGAACCAACCAAGATGCCCTTCATCAGATGAATGGATAAAGAAAATGTTCTATAAATACACAATAGAATATTATTCAGCTATAATAAAAAGAATGAAATTCTACCATTTGCAGCAAAATGGACACAACTGGAGGACATCATGTTGAGTGAAATAATCCAGACCTAGAAAGACAAATACTGCATGTTCTTCCCTATATGTGGGAGCTAAAAATTAAAAAACAAACAAAAACAGTGGAAAGAGAAAAAAAATGTCTGTGTATCAGTATTGCTGTAAATATAGTTTTGTAAAACCTTGTTTTATACATTCATGAGACCAATGGTTAAAATGTTATACTACTATAGTTTTAATGATCTATAATTACTTTAAAATTTACTGTATATGGGTGAAATGGTCATTTTTCCTTTCATTATTGTTTATAGACATTATGTAGTCCCACTAAACTAGGGTATTTTTTCTTTTTACTTGTTAAACTTCTTATTTGGTGAAGTATTAAGCCTTTTTACTGTAATTTAATTTTAAAATATATTATCTCAAAAACTAAAAAAAAGGGAAGAAAGGGAGAAGGAGGGAGAGGGAGAAGGGAGAGGGAGGGAATTTTAAAAAAGAAAACACTTTGCTTTTAGTTCAATGATTACAAACTCAAAGGTTCACATGAGCCAAGAAGGTAATTTCATTGTATAAAGTTGGTCAGTAATTTATAAGGAGTGGTGAAGAGTATGGCAAAGTAGCAGGTATGTGCCTCAATATAAAGATATTCAAATCAAAATATTATTACAAAAAACATGTGAAGAACAAATAAAGTATGTCTCTTGGCCAAGCCACTTTTATGGGACCTTTGATTTCATTAATTTGTTTCAATGAGAATGAAAACTACTTGTCTTTATCTTATTTAGCCTGCTTTACTTCATGTAAAGAAATGAAATTGTCACTTACCAAATCATCACATGGGGAGATACTGCAATAATCAGTGACATAATGGTACGTCTCAAGAAGTCTTTGGCCCATAGAATTAATACACAGGAAAAAAAAATCAGAGTGTCAAAGGTCTAAATAAGGGACCGGTGCCATGGCTCACTTGGTTAATCCTCCCCCTGTGGCGCCGGCATCCCACATGGGCGCCCGGTTCTAGCCCCGGTTGCCCCTTTTCCAGTCCAGCTCTCTGCTGTGGCCCGGGAGGGAAGTGGAGGATGGCCCAGGTGCTTGGGCCCTGCACCCGCATGTGAGACCAGGAGGAGGCACCTGGCTCCTGGCTTTGGATGGGCACAGCGCCGGCCATAGCAGCCATTTGGGGAGTGAACCAATGGAAGGAAGACCTTTCTTTCTGTCTCTCTCTCACTGTCTATAACTCTGTCAAATAAATTTAAAAAAAGGTCTAAATAAATGTTTTTACTTTAAAATTTATACTACATATGAATATTTATAATGAAGAAAAACATTGTTAGTTTAATATATATTTTACTGTGGAATAAAGTTTGGAAATTTTTTTCTGTAAAGGTTCAGATAGTAAGTATTTCAGGTTTTACAGGGCATATGGTCTCTGTCACAATTAATAAACTCATCTGTGGTAGCCTCAGATGATACGTAAAAAAATGGGTGTGTTTGTGTTCAATGAAACTTTATGGACACAAATGTCTGACTATGAACTTTGTGATATTTTCAAATAAAAATCTTGAGCACTAATTTAAAAAAATAGATAAAACCATTGATAGTTACCAAAATCTTTGATGCTCAGTCAATATTAATAAATTAATATAGATCTTATTTCTAAGCTTTAAAGTGAGCTCAATTTACTATCCAAATCTTACAGAATATCCTTAAGTTATTTTGGATAAAAAGGCAGTATTAAACCTCAGGCCAGCCTAGCAGTGGGAGTGTCTACCTCCGTAGGAAGATTTATTACTTCCATTGTTTTGTTGTACATACTGATAATAAAAAGATCATTTTTATTCTGCTTTATTGTGTTTAAATTGTCTACAGTGATGAACCTTAATATTTCCTACACCAAGGGGCAGACAGCTCCCACGCTAGTATACCCTGGTGCCAGGCTAGTGTATCCCTGGACCCAGGATTCAGTCCCAGTCCCATGAACTCAGGAGGCTGGCCCCAGTGGAGTCAAGACACCCACTTCTTCAATGCATCTTTTCTTATTTCTACAGATCCAGATACCAAGCCAGTATCTGAAGATTCCAACAGCAAATCCATCCGTGAATCCAGCTGGAAAATCTACTAAGTATCACTTTACTGGCTGACTGATGAAGAACTTCGCCTTCTGCGCCAGCCTGTAAACACTAGAAAACATCCCCACCTTTTCAAATGCACAGACACCAATGCATGGCCAGAAGGATCATGAATAATCAGAGAAATATGTCACCACCATAGAAACAAAATAAATCTCCAACCAACTCTAAAGAACTGGAGGATTATGAACTGCTTGACAAGAATTCAAAATAATCATCTTAAGCTCAGTGAGCAATGAGAGAATACATAAAAAAGAACCAAACAGGAAATCTGGAACTAAAGAATGTAATAGCTATATTGCAAAATTCCATACAGGGATTCAATACTGGACTTGATCAAGCAGGAGAAGAATCAATGAGCTCAAAGAGAGTAAGCTCTCGTTTGAGATTGCCCAAAGTATCAAAGCAAAAATAGAATGAGAGAAGTGCAGAAAGTTTATGGGAAATATGGAACACCATCAAGTGAATCAACACATGCAACATGGAACTTTCAGAAGGAGCAGAGAACAAGAAAAGGCAGAGACTTTATTTAAAGAAATGACGACAGAAAACTTTCCAAATTTGTAGACAGAAATGAGCATGCAGATCCATTAAGTTCAAATAATCCCAAAGAGATTAAGTATAAAATAACTTAATTATGACACATTATAGGATATGTGAACTGATTCAAGTCCTGGCTGCTCCACTTCTGATCCAGGTCCCAACTAAGGCCTGGGAAAAGCAGAAGATGGCCCAAGTGCTTGGGCCCCTGCCACCCACATGGGAGACCCAGATGAAGCTCTTGGCTGCTATTGTGGCCATCTAGGGAGTGAAGCAGCAGATGGAAGATCTCTCTCTCTCTCTCTCTTTCTGATTTTCAAAATATTTTTTAAAAATAAACATCTAAAGAAGAATTAATGCCAATATTCAAACTCTGCTTAAAAACATTGAAGAGAAAGGAATACTTCCAAGCTTGTTTTCTGAGGCAAACGTTATCCCACAGGGAAAAAAATTACAGGTCAGTATCTCATGAATATAGAAAGATACAGCAATTCTCAATAAACTGAAAATTCTAGGTTTGGACACTGTTATTCAACTCCACAGCACACTAGAATCACCTGGGAGACTTAAAAAAATAATGATGACTAATCTCAAACTCCAGAGATTTTGATTTATTACATATAAGGTTAGCTTAGGAATAGGCACTTTAAATAAGTTAATGGTATGTTTGTATAGAGTTATCTTGGGAATAGGCATTTAAATAAGTTATTAGTATAGTTATAACATTACATGGTATAGATCAGTGAAAAAATATGTCAAGGCTACATGGCCTACATGTAAAAATGTTATACTCCCAAAAAGACAAAGTACAAAAAATTCCCACATTATAACACAACAATAACATATCTATAAAGATTAAACATAACCAAAACAACTCTCCACACATGGATGGTAAAAATGTGAAAATATGAACAAAAAACATAACCTACATACACCCAAAGGTTTTAGTTATCTCTTGAGAAGAGGGGTTTGGATTATGTCATTTAGGAGGCATACAAAAAAAGATTCGTCCCACAAATATTAATTTCTTTAAAAAATAAAGTGAACTGGTGCAAGGGTGCAAGTATGGCAAAATGTTAACATTGAATACAGCTGGGGGAGAGATGGATGATCTTTATATTATTCTCTACATTGTTTTATATATTTGAAACAGTCCATATAAAGAAAAGAGAAGCTAGCTTTCCTTTGCTCAGGAGGTATGTCAGTTAGGGACCCTGCTGTGGGGATACTGAGAATGTCTGTGTTGGGAGTTCACGATACTTGACTTGGGGCCCTCCCTTTGTTTCAAGGAGAGTCTGGGAGATGAGGGCCCTCAGAACAGATTTGTGAAACACTGCTTTAATGGTTTGTGGAAATTATTGTTGGACATTTGAAGTCATTATTAGTCACATGACCCAAGTGAAGACGAAGTCTTCAGCTTACAATGTGCGGACTGTCACAGTCCTCCTTCAGCTCCCACCCTTGCTCGATAGTTGAGGTCAGGCAATTTAGATCAGCAGGTAGTTCCTGTCAGGAGGTATGTTTAGGGTGCACAATACTGTGCCATCTTTCAGAGATTCACTAAATGATTCAGCCGAAAAGACTCTTGGGAGTCAGCATGCAGTTGTACTCAGAGCCAAGATTTATTACAGCCATGTAGTGAGGGCACATAGCCAAATCATAAGATAAAAACACACAAAGGAGGAATCCTTGTGCAGACCTCCTCATGTTCTCTCCTTTCCATGATGGGTCACATAGAGCATCCTTTTCCCCCAGCAACAACAATGCAGCAACATGTTTGCAATGTTTCTTCCCCAGGAAAGCCATTTGATATGTATGTAGTTGAAGAGTTGGTAGAATAGGGACCCTCTGTCTGACAAGACTCAATGAAAAAAAGCAAATTCTCAGCATAAACACATTGTTTGTATAAACAGTCTGGGTACAGCGAACACTCACCAATTAAGGAATGTTAATAACCCTCCCTAAATCTAAGTTCCCAGACACCAACTAAGGGTCAAGTTTAAAAGCAGCCCTTTCTAAGGATAGCAATCTAGGCTTGCTGTGTTAACTCTTTTTTTTTTTTTGCACAGAACAGGTGGCTGAAATCTCAGAAAGTGGAATCAGAATTATTAAGGAACCAGATGGGATAGAATGAGAAGGTGAAACCAACAAGGTGAAACCTATTAAGGGAAAATAAGCTCCTTGCTTTAAAGTCCAAATGATTGATCACTAGTACTTGATGGAGGAGAACCAGCTTGACAGCAATTTTTGTGAAAAATCCTCAGGGCTTTTTTGCTCAATAACAATTAACAGTGTTAACTGAGCCATTGGAAAACTAATAGAATCTTATTCTAAATTAATGGTGGTGTCATGCCCAGATCAATGGAGTTTGAACTCCCCAAGTATTCTGAAATGGTCAAATATCAATTGAACCAATGTATGTAATCCTAAGGTCTTTATTCTAATACAGAGATGAATAAATAAGAAAATACAATGAAAAGTGCAGGATGCTAAACTGATAATATAAGAAGTCTCAACATTTTAAAAATGAGCTTTTGTAAAATTTTAAATGAATCGATTATTTCTTCCATTTGGCAGATTTGGGACTAACAATGGCATCTTTAGGGAGATAGATACAGAGTCAATATGAAAAACAAATTGGATGGCCCTGCTATGGAATTAGCTGACCTGAGAAGGAATGCATTCTTCAATGCTAGAAGTATTCACATTGCTGAATGAACGTTTATTTCTAGACCACATGAGACGGTGAACCTAAAGATCTGTAGATTCTCTGTATAATCAAGAAATACTTAGCTCATACTTAAAATACACTTAAAATGCTCTTATTAATTTAGACATTTTCCATTGTGCTATGGTTCAGACTTTCTGAATGAATAGTCAAAGTAGTACAACAGCAACCTTAGCCTAACATCTCTGGATTTTATTTTGAAGGTTGCATCAGGTACTACAGGAATACTCACAAACACTGTGGGATCATTTCTTAACATTTCCTCATACAGGGGATTTGAAAACAAAAATATTTTATACTGGTAATATTTATGCTTGAAATTTCTAGCCCCAGGATTAATCTTTAAGGATTATGGGTCAAAAATCAATATGGTGCCTCAATAAAGGACCCTGTTAAATTTTAGATGTGATTTCAGAGGACGCCAGGAGGTTCCTTAGTTTCAGTTGACCAGAACTCCTCAGACTAAACCATCAAAAAAGAATCCTCTGCATCTTAGAAATACATTGACTTTCAGAATAACCTGTTATAAACAAATGTGTCTAGAGGAAGTGATATTTTAGCTAATATGCAAACAAGAGGTCTCTAAATTTTTTGTGTCATGTACAACCTCAGTAAAAAAAGAAAAGTTATTGTGCATCCACAGTATACATAAATGCATTTATTTACATATGTCCTCAACATCCTTGATACATTCTCATGCAAAATTGATTGCTTAAGGGACTAGCGTTGTGATACAGTGGGTTAAGGCACCCCATGCAATGCTGGCATCTCATATGAGTGCTGGTTTGAGTCTCAGGTGCTCCATTTCTGATCCAGCTCCCTGCTAATGTGCCTGAGAAGGCAGCAGAAGATGACCCAAGTACTTGGGCCCCTGCTGTCCATGTGGGAGACCAGGATGGAGTTCCAGGCTCCTAGCTTCAGCCTGGCCCAGCCTCGACTATCTCAGCCATTTGAGGAGTGAACCAGCAGATGGAAAATTTCTCTGTGTGTGTGTGTGTGTGTGTATGTGTGTGTGTGTGTGTCTGTCTGTCTATCCCTCTCTCTGTAACTCTGCCTTTCAAATAGATAAATAAATCTTTTAAAAATTAATTACTTAAAGCCGGCGCCGTGGCTCAATAGGCTAATCCTCCACCTTGCGGCGCCGGCACACCGGGTTCTAGTCCCGGTTGGGGCGCCGGATTCTGTCCCGGTTGCCCCTCTTCCAGGCCAGCTCTCTGCTATGGCCAGGGAGTGCAGTGGAGGATGGCCCAGGTGCTTGGGCCCTGCACCCCATGGGAGACCAGGAAAAGCACCTGGCTCCTGGCTCCTGGCTCCTGCCAGGATCAGCGCGGTGCGCCGGCTGCAGCGGCGGCCATTGGAGGGTGAACCAACGGCAAAGGAAGACCTTTCTCTCTCTGTCTCTCTCTCTCACGGTCCACTCTGCCTGTCAAAAAAAAAAAAATTAATTACTTAAAATAACTGGAACCCTAGTGACAACCAGCCCTCGGTCTACTGTGCAGCTGTGCCCTACTATTGTATTTGATTAAGAAAAAAGACCACAACCAATACAGCTCTCATTAAATTTATGCTGTAAACTCAAATGGGCCCCTTATGCAGCCGTCCCATCAGACTATTCTTCCCTGATCTATTTATTCTCCCGAAAGTGTACCTCAAACTTCAGTGTGCTGAAAATCACCTGAGAATCTTGATAAGTACAGTTTCTGTGCAGCCTGAGAACCTGCATTTCCAGCAAGTTTCCAGATGATGCATATCCTGCTGGCCCTTGAGTAGCAAGTTCCTGGATGACTGTTGCATTACTTATCATCAGTCTTCAAACTTCTAACACCTCCTCCCCTTCCCTACTTCCAGCTGGTGTCTTGCTTCTGATTGCATTGAGAAAACCTTAGGAATCTTAAGAGGACTTTGTCACAGGCCGCACCATCTCATCTACACACCTGCCACCACCACCTGGATCCATATTTTCTGCCTATCTCCCATCTGTTAATAAACATTCAAATATAACTTGCCTAAAAGTCAGCTTCTGATTTTACTGCCAAAAATCTCTTCCGTGTCCTATGCACCTGTCCCAGCTGATGGCACTGTGATTCTTCCAGTTATTCAAGGCAAAAGCCTTGAAGTAATCCTTTACATGTTTCTTTATACCCTGTGTCCTTAGCTTTAAGATAGATCCACATTCTGACGATTTCTCACCACCTCCACTGTTACCACCTACTCCAAGTCACCTAGATCACCAGAATCACATGCTAAATAACCTCCCTTTTGTGTCCTTGCCCTCTTAGGAAAGCAATCCTGTTAAATGTGTCAGATGTTAGTGAATCTAAGATTCCACCAGATGTAAGAAACAGCCTTATTATATATTGTAAGTGACATTACCATGAACTAGAAGACACTTTACCTTAACAACAATCTTGTGAAAAACATCAGTAAGGCACACCAAAATCTGTCTGTTTTGAAAATACTTTCAGCAATACAGTATACTTGACACTTTCTACTGTGTCCAGCTTCATTGTTTGATGCAATGATAGGCAATTCTTTCATATGTATATTAGTAATAAACAAAACACACAAGAAATTCTTCTCTAAATGCTTAGCTAATACTCAAAGGCCATGTCTGCTTTTTTGATTTATTTATTTATTATTTGAAAGGCAGAGTTACAAAGAGGTAGAGGCAGAGAGAGAGAGAGGTCTTCCATCTGCTGGTTCATTCCCCCAGATGGCTGCAATGGCCGGAGGTGAGCTGATCTGAAGCCAGGAGCCAGGAGCTTCTTCTGGGTCTCCCATGCAAGTGCAGGGGCCCAAGGACTTGGGTCATCCTCCACTGCCCTCCCAGGCCACAGCAGAGAGCTGGATCGGAAGTGGAGCAGCTGGGACTCAAACCAGCACCCATATGGGATGCTGGCACTGCAGGCAGTGGCTCTTCCACTACGCCACAGTGCCGGCCCCCTAAATGCTTATCTAAACAGAAGTTTTTTCATATCAAGAACGTATTGCAAATTCAATTAAATGCTGCATCATTATGTCAGGGCTTTTGGTGTTTATGATATTTGTTAGTTTCTTAAAGTTTGTACTTTCGGAGCCAGCACTAAAGTGATTCCATTTTCTGCTTAAGAAAAGATAACTACTAGCTTTGCAACTAATCAGACTTATGTTTAACTTAACAGATAAATTATGCTTGCTTAAGATTTCCAAGGACTGGGGCCAGCGTTGTGGCACAGTGGGTTAAGCCATTGCCTGGATCAGTGTTATGATAGTATGCCTGGGCAAGCAGTGAAAGATGACCTAAATATTTGGGCCCTTGCCAGTCATGTGGGGGTCCCAGATGGAGTTGAAGGCTGCTGGCTTTGGCCTGGCACAACCCTGGCCATTGCAGCCATCTAGGGGAGTGAATCAGCAGATGAAAGATCTTTCTCTGTCTCCTTCTTTCTCTCTCACTCTGCCTTTCAAGTAAATAAAATAAATCTCTAAAAAAAAAATGTCCAGAGACAGACGTCAGGAAAGCTGGCTGGAATTGTGAAACCTCAGATTCAGAAGTTAAGACCACCAGCTGTAAATAGCCGAGCCCAGAGTCAAACAGGAAACCACCCAGCCGGTTTCAAGATAGGAATCTGCCCATAGTCAGCTAAGCCAATTATCCTCCCAAACTCCCTCAACTCCCCTTTTTCTCCTTGAAAAATTCCTCCTGTTAACTTGAGAATCAGGGATGGTCTTTGTGACAGGAAAGTTCACCATGCCGTCACATTATTGGCCTGTTGAAGAAAGATGATTTCCTTGCATTGAACTCTTATCTCTCAAATATTAGCTTTTGAGTGGCGAGTTGCCTGAACAATTTGTTACCATTTATTTTGTCATTATACTTATATATATTCTAATTTGTACCTAATTTTATATTGTAAATTGTAATTGTTTCCCTTAAAGAGAAGCCTGATGCTAGTTAGGAAACTGATGCCCCACATCACAGTACCCGGGTTTCATTCCTGGCTCTGGCTCCTAACTTTAACTTCCTATTAATGTGCACCATGGGAAGCGACAAGTGATAGGTCAAGTTAATGGGACCGTGCCACTCACTTTGGAGACCTGGGTTGAGTCCCTGGCCCAGCCCAGCCTCAGCCATTGTAGGAATTTGGGGAGTGAACCAGTGAATGGGAGTCTCTCTATCTGAATGGGAGCTCCCTTCTCTCCCTACCTCTCAAATTTTTAAAAATTAAGATGACCTGAAATTGCACAAGCATTAGACTCCACAACATGTGAATAGGCTCCACTCTGACATCTTCACCAAGCCCAAGTCCAAGCCTTCCACCCCCACCCCGGCACCACCAGCACCACCAGCACCACCACACACACATACCCTTAGCTCTGAATACAATGGCCTCCCTGAATTTATTCAGAAAATCTCAGCATACGCTGGCTTCTGGACTGGTGAGTATATCTGTTTGGAGCTCTTGTTCTTCAGACATACATCTGGCTTACTACCTCCCATTTAGAAAGACTTCTTTCAAAATTTACTTTCCTCAGAAGTCCTTCCTTGTCCATTCCTTTTACATATGCAATTTCTATACATGCTCCTAGAACTTCGTAGTCTGCTGTAATTTCCTGTTTACTATATCATTTTCCACATTCTTGGGTAAATAGGTAGACAGATTGATCCATAGATAGATACATACATTCATAGATGCTGTCAATATGTAACCATGTTATTGTGTTTACAGTTTATTACCTATCCCTCCACTAGAATGTGTGCCAGAAATATCTGTTAAATGAATGAAGCTGTCTTTGTCGCTCCCCCTCTTCGTGGAGGAACGACACTAAGCCCTGCCTAGGCTTCATATCCGAGTCACGGCACCATTATGTCGCTCCCCCTCTTCGTGGAGGAACGACACAGGACCCTGCGCTGTTCTTCTGTCTGCTCGGCCCTCCCCGGGTTTGCTGCTGGTTCTTCCCGGGTTGGCTACTATCCCTTCCACCTCCGTGGAAGGGCAGTTCCCCCTGGCCACATTCCCCACTTCCGCAGGGGAGCGGCACACCGCCAGCCGGCTTTTCTCGGGGGCTGCACAGGTGTTCCTTCAGCTAGATGTTCCCCATAGATGTTCCCGGTGAATGCCGTCTCTCTCCTCCTTTATAGTCCTCCTCCGCCAATCCCAACTCGGCTGCCCACACGCCGAGTACGCTGCTCTCCTCCAATCAGTAGCAAGTCCTGCAGCTTGTCAAGTTGGTGAGAGGCAGCTGTGCGGAAGCTGTTTACTTCTCTCCCAGCGCCATATTGTGGGAGAGCAGATGCATAGAATAAGTCTTAATTCCAGTAACTCAGTCTAGTCCGGTTTGCTCCCCACAGTGGGAGAGCAGATGCATAGAATAAGTCTTAATTCCAGTAACTCAGTCTAGTCCGGTTTGCTCCCCACAGTCTTTATTTTGAAATCATTGATTTGTTTACTTATATATATTATGCATATATTTATATATAAATGAATTTATAGCATGCATATATTTATGTATACATAGTTATATAAATGTATATATGTAGATATATACACATAGTTATATAAATAAATGTATATATACACATAGTTATCTATAGACAGATATACACATATATGTATATCTTTTAAAGCAAAGTGAAAGCAATCTATTCTAGGCCCTAAAGGGAACTCTGCTATGCCTTGAATAAATTTATGGTCAAATGAAGAATCTAAGCTCAAGAATCTGACAGTGCGATGAAGATGTGACTCTCCACTGAGAAAGCTCCAGGGTAACACTGTACTATTTGGCTGTAGTCAGTGGGTGCAGATTCCTACTGCAGAAAAATGGCAGCTCGACTTGTGCAATTGAATGACTACAGAACAAAGGGCAGAAGCTGCCTTTCAAATGAAGCTTCTCATAAGCATAGCTCTTAGTTCAAGAAACCAGGGTCTACAATCCTGCTCATTATTTAGGACAATGAGGAAAATGAGTACGGCAGAAAAGGTTGAATGCATGAGCATTGGACACAGCCAGATATAGGCAATAGTTATTTATTAACTTCTTTCTTGCCTGGACTTCTAAAAAAAATTTTTTTTTTGACAGGCAGAGTGGACAGTGAGAGAGAGAGACAGAGAGAAAGGTCTTCCTTTTGCCGTTGGTTCACCCTCCAATGGCCACCGTGGCCTGCGCGCTGCGGCCAGCGCAACGTGCTGATCCGAAGGCAGGAACCAGGTGCTTCTCCTGGTCTCCCATGGGGTGCAGGGCCCAAGCACTTGGGCCATCCTCCACTGCACTCCCAGGCCATAGCAGAGAGCTGGCCTGGAAGAGGGGCAACCGGGACAGAATCCGGCGCCCCGACCGGGATTAGAACCCGGTGTGCCAGCGCCGCTAGGCGGAGGATTAGCCTGTTGAGCCGCGGCACCGGCAAAATTTTTTTCCTTTTTCCCTGACTGAGAGTGAGGATCATTTTCTATGTTTTCATTATATGGTAGCCTTAGGGGCTACATTTCCATCTCTATGTGGGAAGGACAGAATCATGATCCTCAGGGACATTTGGCTTATGTCTCAGATGTTCACACTTCAGAAAAAGTTTTATTCCTTGTCTTCAACAAAGTAAGCTACAGTTAAAATCTATGCCTCTTGTGTTTTCACTTGGCTTCCTGGTGCTTCAAGCAACTTCTGTCATTATGTGAAAGGCTGGTTGAGAGGTCATGTTTTTCTTTTTGTTGAAATAAAATATTCAGGCACAATGTGAACATACTGTACTTTAATAAACATTTGAGCCTCATACCACGTCACCAGTCAATGCCCCTTGTACTTTAGGGATAAAAGTCCCAAACTAGGAAGAAAGGGTGTCATGTGCTCTCTACCGGCCCCTCTCCATTGGAATATACTGTACTTTAATAAACTTTGTTTTATTATCCTTACAGGGAGCCATGTGCTCTCTCCGCTGGCCCATTCCTGCCTTGGGACATATTTCAACAAACTTTGGCCTTACTATTCCTACATTTGTCTCTCTGAACTATAATTTATTACTCCATTGGCAAAAAGGAACTAAGGCAAGCTGGCCACAGTCAGTGACATTAATAGTTCTAGAACACTTCACCACTGACACCGTACTCAACAGACAACATTTCTGAGACCCCCAATGTGTTAGTTTTCCCCCATACTACCCAATTCTCTAACAGTATTGGGTAGCACATTTTAACTCAATTCTGACACTATGTACTTGGATAGTATTCAGATCTCACAGATTAAGGGCTCAATCCCACAATTTTGCTTTCTACTTCACACACCAATTGCCAGGTTACCTTGGCTACAAATTATTCCCACAACCCTCATCTCAAGTTCAATCATTTGCTAGATTTGTTTACAGAAATCAAGAAAACACTTTTATTTACATTTACTGGTTCATCATAAAGGATATTATAAAGAACACACATGCACGTCTGGATGAAGTGGTAAATACAGCCGAGTTTTGGGAACAGGGCATGGAGTAGCCATGCCTTCATCACCCTCCTAGCACCTTCATGTATTCATCAACCTGGAAGCTCTCCAAACCTAATAGCTCAGGGATTTGTGGTAAGCTTCATCCCATCAGCATAATCAATTATGAACTCAATCTCCAGTCCTTCTCCCCTTCCTAGAGGACCAAAAGTTGGGGTGAAAATTCCAAGTGTCTAATTATGACTTGATATTTCTGGTAACCAGCCCTCATCCAGGAACCCACCAAAAGTCACCTTATTAGAATGAAAGATACTCCAATAAAGCCAGGAAATTCAAAGGTATTAGAACCTCTGGGCTAGGAACTAGGGTCCAAGACTAAATATCAGAAGAAAAAAATGTACCTATCACTCTTTTCAGTCAGGAAATTACAAGGGTTTTTATGAGCTTTGTGCCAGGAACTGGGACACAGACAAAATATATATTTCTTATTATATCACAACATCACAAAATCCCTGCAAGGATCACTTGTAGTCGAGAATGTGGGAGTCAGCATGGTAAGCTATTTTACTCTTCATTTATAATACCAACCTATTTTTAGCTTTGATTCATGTTTCATCTTGACTCTTGACAATTGTCAGTGAGCTTTAGCTGTCTATTCACAGCATGGCACAGTGGACAACAGGGGACCTTCACATATGGGATAAAAGAGGAGATACATGTGTCAGGGCCGGTGAGGCTAGTACCTCTGTTTTATCCATGTGCACAAGACACTGGTCTCACTGCTTCCACCCTGGCCCCCACAGTCTAGTCTCAATACAAGAGCCACAGGGATCCTGGTGAAACCATTATCAGACATTATCACTCCATTGATTCACACCTTCTCTTGGGTTCTCATTTCACTCAGAGCAAAGGAAAAAGTCTTCACAGTGGCCTACAAAGCCACCCTTGATCTAACTCACACCTTCCTCTTACCTATAACACACCAGACACATTCCCTCCTCAGGTCTTTTGAATTTGCTCTACCTCAGCCTGTAACTCTCTTCCTCCAGATTTCTTTAGGTTGTTCCCCCTCATTCTCTACAAGCCTCTGCTCAAAAGTGATCATCTCACTGAGCCTTCCCCTGACGACCACATTTTGATTTGCAGCCCCTCATAAATATAGTTATATTCTTTTTTCCCCTTCATAATTATATAACTGTATAACATTATATACTGTTTTATTTTTCATTAGTTGGGTATTGCTTTTCTTCCCGAGTAGAATGTAACTACCAACAGAGCACTGATTTTTGCCTTATCTGTGCTGTCCACTGGTCAAACCCAAGCCCCTAGATTATCAATATAGAATATAGCCAAGATAAGAACTCTTACTGGTATGCCAGGACAATTCCAGTTATTCCTGTTGTCCTGGCATGCTTATTAATGGCACACCTTTCACTATCCACGGTGTTGGATGATAATTTATAGACACCGTACACAAAAGGAATGCTCTGTAAATATTTTTAACTTGAGAAGCTATTCCTTCAGGGGTAGAATCTTCTCCAGCATGGGTCAAGATAAGAGTTAGTCCTGGGACAGAGACAGAAAACTCACCTATATGAAACAGACAAAGGTAAGAGATGATAGTAAGAAAAAGCAGTAGATGTCTGGAAGGTCCATCACTCTCTAATATTCAGGATCAGAGTTCCAATTCTCAACAAAGAGCACAGTAGAGTCACACTGTTCCTAAAAAAGACTTGAGAACTAGAAGGTTGCCCAGAGCAGAAATAAAGATAGCATCCAAATCAGAAATCCAAATTATAAAACTGGGGCTAAAGAGGGCAGCAGACAGATAATCACAAGTTCAGTTAAATGCCCAATACAAAAGGGATTCTTAGTGCTTTCTTATCTTGAACAAACACTCCAAACTCTTTATATACTCAAAATCATCCTCTTATTAACAAATATTGTGGCTCTTGGTGAGGTTCAAGATATGTCACCCCAAAGTAAATCACCCTGGCATATGAGGAAACAGCAGAAGCAGGTCACAAAAACCTGAAAGAATTTTCTTCGCCCTTGTCCTCTGGATTGGGCCATAAGACCTGGTGGACTGTTCCCAGAAAATAAGTCATATGGCTCATTCCAGAGAGGCCTTGCCCTATGCTAAGAGGAAAGGAATATCACATAGGAATGCCAAAAAAAAAAAATCTGAACAAACAGGTTTTGCTAGCTTGTCCCCCAACCACAACATACACACCCAGTTTTTTGAATAATTCTTATTTATATAAGGGGAACAAATTTCATGTATTTAATATATACAGATTTAGGAACATAATGATAATTTCCATCTTACCCTCTCTCCCACCTATGCTCACATCCCCCCTCCTCCTTCCTTTCTTATTCTTTCTTTTAATTTTTACAGTGATATACTTTCAGTTTATTTTAAAATCATAAGCTTAACACTTCACTAAGTAAAGAATTCAACAAATAATAAGAAAAAAGAAAACACTGTTCCTCAACAAGAGAGACAAGGGCTGTAGAAAATTATCACATCTCAAAATGTCAATTTCACTCACACATATTACGTTTTTTAAGGTTTATTTATTTATTTACTTGAAAGGCAGAGTTACAGAAAGAGAGAGGGAGAGACACAGAGAGAGACCTTCTATCTGCTGGTTGACTCCCCAGATGGCCACAATGGCTAGGGCTGGGCCAGGCCAAAGCAAGAGCTTCTTTTGAGTCTGCTATGTGGGTACAGGGGCCCAAACACTTGGGCTATCCTCTGCTGCTTTCCAGTGCCATTAGCAGGGAGCTGGATTGGAAGTAGAGTGACTGAGAGTCTCGAACCGGTGCCCATATGGGATGCCAGTGCTGCAGGCAGCAGTTTAACCTGCTACGTACGCCACAACACCAGCCCCTACTTTGGTTTCTGTTCACCCCTCTGTCAGTTTTCTTCTGCTAACCTAGCAAATTACCACAAACATGACAGGTTTATATAACACAAATTTGCCATCTCACAGTTCTTTTTTTAAAAAAAAGATTTATTTATTTATTTATTCGGGAGGTAGAGTTACAGACAGTGAGAGGGAGAGACAGAGAGAGAGGTCTTCCTTCCGTTTGTTCACCCCCCAAATGGCCAATACTGCCAGAGTTGCGCCGATCGGAAGCCAGGAGCCTCTTCCTGGTCTTCCACGTGGATGCAGGGGCCCAAGCACTTGGGCCATCTTCTACTGCTTTCTCAGGCCACAGCAGAGAGCTGGACTGGAAGAGGAGCAGCCGGGACTAGAACCCGGAGCCCATATGGGATGCCGGCACCGTAGGAGGAGAATTAACCTACTGTGCCATGGCACCGGCCCCATCTCACAGTTCTTTAAGTCAAAAGTATGGGTTGCTCATTACTGGACTTCATTTCATACTTGTCTGTCCTTCATAGTGCCCTCTACTTTTAAAGGGTTTATATGTTGAAAAACTGCTGTGGCCTTTTATGAACTGTATATAATGTAGAATAAAAAAAAAAAAAAGTATGGGTTGGAGACCGACATTGTGGTGTAGTAGGTTAAGCCGCCACTTGCAATGCTGCCATCCCATTTCAGTGCCAGTTTGAGGACAGCTCTGGGTTCTGATCCAGCTCCCTGCTGATGTGCCTGGTCCCTGCCACTCAAGCAGGAAACCCAGATGGAGTTCCTGGCTTTGGCCTGGCCCAGTCTCAGCCTTGTGGTCATTTGGGGAGTGAATCAGCAGAAGGAATAGTTTCTCTCTCTCTCTCTCTCCCCTCTCCGCACCCCCCCCATCTTCCTCTGTTCCCCCTCTCTTTTTAAAAGATATATTTATGTATTTACTTTTATTTGAAAGACAGACTCACAGAGAGAGGTAGAGAGAGAGGTCGGTCTTCCATCTGCTGGTTCACTCTCCAGATGACTGTAACAGCCAGAGCTGAGCCGATCTGAAGCCAGGAGCCAGGAGCTTCTTCTGAGTCTCCCACGTGGGTGCAGGGGCCCAAGCACTTGGGCCATTCTCTGCTGTTTTCCCAGGTGCATTAGCAGAGTGCGGGATCAGAAGTGGAGCTAGCACCCATGTGGGATGCCAGCATTGCAGGCCAGGGCTTTAACCTGCTGCACCACAGCGCCGGCTCCCCCGTCTCCTTTCTCCCTCTCTTCTTCTCCGTTGCTTTGCCTTTCAACCAAATCAATAGATCTTTTTTTTTTTTTTTTTTTAAGTATGGCTTGGATTAGCCTATTTTTCTGCTCTGGGTCCCAGAAGGCTGAAATCAAGGTATTGGCAGTTTGGATGCTTACCTGGAGGCTCTGGGATTTATTCTCCTGCTGGGTCATTCAGCCTGTCAGCAGAATTCAGTTCCGTGTTGTTGTAGGACTGAGGGCCCTGTTCTCAGGGACTGGCTCCCAGCTTCTAGTGACTGCCCACATTCCTGGGCTCGTGACCCCCTTCGTCTTCAAACCGGCAACAAGGAGTCATGTACCTCCTAAGGTTTTGACTCTCCCGGGCCCTCTTCTGTCACATCTCTCCTCAGCTCTCCCTTTCTACTGCATTTCTTTAATTTTCTGCCTCCTCTTTGGCTTTTCCAGGTTCATTTAATTACCTGGAACCCACACAGTTAATCCAGAATATGCTCCCTATTTTAAAGTTACCTTGATTCGTGTTTGATTGAATAATCAGAAAAAGGGATCTGCAGAGGAGGAAACATTCGAAATTCTGTGTACCACACTTACCCTGGTTTTGAAAGTATATGATTTTCAGAATGTTTATTATTAGCCACTTGAAATTTCTTTGCTTGTGAGTATGCAGGCTTCCCTGCTTGTAGCTCTCAGATTATGCCTGCAAAGGTGGTAAAATGGATGGAGAGAATCTTGAGTTACAACTAAAGAATAAAAAGAACCAGTAAGATCCATATGATAGAACTGAGGTGTGAGAGTTCCCAGCTTTTGGCTGGTTATCACTTCCATCATTCCTTCCTATTAGCAGGATATTAGTAAACAGTAAAATCATACAAGTAAAAATAAATGTCCAAGTTTCTTATTTCCAAGGCAGGGTGGATACATATGAAGATACACACCATACTCAGGAAATCCCAGGCAAGAGCATAATATCAAAATGGTGTACCTTGGAAATGGAAGTGGGAAGATTCTAAAAAACAGACCTAATGAATGTGAACTACAACAAGATACATATGGGTGATGATGCTGAAACTGGTACAGTAACTCTTGCCTGGAGCTAGGCTAGGTCAAAGGCAGCAGTTCTGGTTCTCCAACTGTGGTGGCTGAACCACCATTACCAGCATCACCTGGGAACTTGTTAGAACTTCTAAGGCACTATCCCAGACCTGTTGAATGAGAAACCCCGGGGATAACCCCACCCCCACCCCTGCCATACAGTGTGCATTTTATCTGCCCTCTAGATGAGTCTAATGCAGGCTAAAGGGATACAAAAAGTGAATTCAAAGTAATTTCCCTTTTTAAAAAAAGCTACCCTCAAGATAGTGAAGAGAAAGGAAACACAAGTTTGATCTCTGGTGGGGTACCCTCTGTTAGGCCACCACATTACACAATAAACTAAAAGAGACATTGTATCTGAATGAGGGAATGGTGTAGATTCTGAATCTGTAACACCATGTTAATGATTTTCTAAGAGCTGAGCACAGAATTTTAAAGACACAGTAAAAACAATAAAAAGAAGGAAAAAAAAGAGACACAGTTCCCCAACACTAAATTTGACCATTTCTCCTAGAATAGAAAATCTTACAGCCTGGAATCTCTGGGGACATTTTTAAACTACAACAATTTAGGTTTATACTTAGTGCCCTTAGGCAGGAGTATTTATATCTTGAAAAATATCTCTGAAGACGTTCTGATTGATTTCATCATTTCTATTACCTTGCTGAATGCCACTGAGGAACAAATGTTAACTTCAGCATTGCACCCAAACTTCCAAATTGATTTGAATGTATCCCTAAAACATTTAACTGAAGCCCTTCAGATTCGTCAGTGTTTGGGTGCTAAATGACAAATGCATAATCAAATTGAGGCTCCAAAGAGCAACAGCAAACCCTGTTCCTCGAAACAGTGAACTTCTCCTTTGACTAAATTTGGATGTGAGGCTGGCAAGCTGCCCTCCAGCCCATCAGAGAGTGAACGGATTTATTGTGAGTGCAGCAAACAGAAGGAGTAAAAGGGGTCAACTCATATGTCAGCCAGGCCTCTAAAAAGACGAATGTAACATGTCTGAAGGAATTGAGGTTTTGTTCTCTTCACCCTTACTTGTTAAATAACGATCCATTCCTTTTTCACTGAGACTATGCTTTTGTGGGTTTTTATGTTTGTTTATAGGGGGCTAAGGGTTTGGGTTTTTTTTTTTTAAGTTAGTCTGGAAGTTCTAAGACCGCATGAATTGGCTTTCCTTCATGTTTTTACATGTAACTTTTGATTTGCTGAAGTAGCAACTCTTTGAGAGCTGCTTGCACCCAAACTCTGCCATTTCCAAGCTCTTTAAGCTTCGATAAGTCACTTAACATCTCAGTTCCTCATCTGAAAATGTAAATATAGTAGTTCTTACCTCACAGGGTTATCTTAAGGATTAAATTAGTTCACTAATGTCAAGCTCTTAGAACCTTGCTCTGTATAGTATAGGCCTATAAAATTAAAAAAGAAATTAGTGTTGCTGTTGTGATTGTTTTCCTTGCCTGGATCTTCCACTTGCTACATTTTCCACCCCTCACCCATACATACCACATGCCTGGTGAAGCTTGACCAGAGGAGAATGCAGAGGCTTTTGATTGATGGTGAAATAAATCCTGAGATGCCTCGGAATGCTGCACCCCGTCTGCATGCACATCACCTCCTGTCTTCTCTTGCACACCATAAGCTCATTAATGAAATTGTAGGAAAGTGAAGGCATCTTAAAAGTTACTTTACTGATCTGGAAATTTTCCCTTGGTCTCATTTAGAAACACAAATGGTAAAAACTAACAAAAACATATTTTAAGTCATTGCAAAATAAGGTACAGATGGTATCAGTCAAAATGGGAAAATTCTTGTGTAGTAATATGCCCAGCATTGTAACAGCATCTAATAAAAAGAATGTCTTTTTTAAAAATATACATTTACTTATTTAAAAGCAGAGTTACTGAGAGAAGAAGAGAGAGAGAGAGAAAGAGATCTTCCATCTACTGGTATACTCCCCAAGTGGCCACAACAGTCCAGTCAGGACTGGACCAGGCCAAAGCTAGGGTCCAGGAACTCCAATCGGGTCTCCCATGCGGGTGGCAGGAGCCCAAGCCCTGAAGCTATCTTCTACTGCTCTCCTAGGTGCATCAGCATGGAACTAGATCAGAAGTGGGCCAGCCGGAACTTAAAGCAGTACCCATACGTGATGCTGAGGTCATAGGTGGCAGCCCAACCTGCTGCACTACAACACCAGCCACTGAGCTTCCTTGCTTTCCTTCCTTATATGCAATTTGTATTTTCGATTAAGCATTGTAAGATTTTAAAAAAAGCTTAAAAACAAATTAACGAAACAAAGAGCAAATGGAAAACCACAAATATTATCTCAATATAGACAAACAAAATTATTTGACAATATGCAATGACCATTCATAATAGCAACTCTCAGAAAACTATGAACAAATGGAAAATTTCTCAATATGATAAAAGGCATCTTTGAAAAACCTAAAGCCAATATCATACTTAAGGATGAAAGTCTAAATGCTTCCCTCCTAAGTTTAAGAACAAAGCAAGAATATCCTCTCTCACCGGTTTTATTCAATGTTATGCTGCAAATGCGAATCAGTGCAATATGGCAATTAAGAGAAATAAAAGTATTCATATTGAAAAGAAAGACATAAAGCACTGGAATATTTATAAACTATTCTAACAACTACATGGATGGATTTATATTACTCCTGTTTGTATTCTGGCAGGGAAAGGTACCACCAGTGGGCAAACACCTACTGTCACGAATAGAGAAGTGACTCAATGACATCTAGCTTTAAAATTTCTTAGTTGATTGTGGGGAGCAACTCGGACTAGACTAAGTTACTGGAATTAAGACTTATTCTATGCATCTGCTCTCCCACAATATGGCGCTGGGAGAGGAGCAAACAGCTTCTACACAGCTGCCTCCAGTTCAACCAATAAGCAGCAGGACCTGCTCCTGATTGGAGGAGAGCAGCGTACTCAGCGTGTGGGTAGCAGAATTGGGATTGGTGGAAGAGGACTATAAAGGAGGAGAGAGACAACATGCACCAGGAACATCTAAGAGGAACACCTGGGCAGCCCCCGAGAGAGCCGACCGGCGGTGTGCCGCTCCCCCGCGGAAGTGGGGAAAGTGGCAGGGGGAACCGCCCTTCCACGGAGGTGGAAGGGACGGTAGCCAACCCAGGAAGAACCAGCAGCAAACCCGGGGAGGGCCGAGCAGACGAAAGAACAACGCAGAATCCTGTGTCGTTCCTCCACGAAGACGGGGAGCGACAGTTGATCTTTCTTCATTTGTGCAGTGCTTGTCACTACTGTGTGTTTGTTACGTGCTATTGAGTGTGTTCTTGATATTAATGGTCAGTACTCACAAGGAAATAACTATAAGGTTTGGATAATTTCATGCATCCTTGTCCTTTAGAGTCATGCAATTATCGCCACAATTTCTGTTAATTGTGCTATGGACAATTTGCTCATGGTGAGATTAAATTCTTTTATCATATGACTTTGAGGCCTTTTTTATTGCCTGCAAGTTCATGAACAGAGGAAAACTGAGAAGAGATCAGAGACACAGCACAGCAAAAGCCAAGATGAGTGCCAGTTCGAGTCCCGGCTGCTCCACTTCCAACACAGCTCCCTGGCTAAAGGCATTGGATGATGGCCCAAGTGATTGAACAGCTGGAGACCCAGATGGAATTCCAGGCTCCTGGCTTTGGCCTGGCCTAGCCCTGGCTATTGTGGCCATTTGCGGAGTGAACTAGTTGATGGAAATATAGAGGGGGAGGGCATTTTTTTTTACATCTTAAATCCAGAAGAAAAATATTTCCTTATATCTTTTTTTTAAGTTAAAGATATGTTTATTTATTTGGGAAGGCAAGGTTATAGAGAGAGAGGGAGAGACAGAGAAAGAGGATCCTCCATCTGCTGGTTCACTCCCCAGATGGCCACAATGATCAAGCCGAAGCCAGGAGCCAAGAGCCAGGAGCTCTGGGTCTCCCACATGGGTGGCAGTGGCCCAAACACATGGGCCATCTTCTGCTGCTTTTCCCAGGCCACTATCAGGGAGCTGGATTGGAATTGGAGCAGCTGGGACTCAAACCAGCATCCACATGGGATGCTTGCATCACAGGCAGCAGCTTTACCCTCCATGCCACAATGCCAGCCCCTCCTTAAGCCTTGAAAATGGCCTTTTTCTGTGTAAAAACATCCCAGTATTCTTGCCTATATAGTTAGTAAACTTTGTTTCATGCCTTTAATTAAAACTGTTGCAAGTTGAAATAATTAAGATAAGTAAATTACATCAGTGCTATGTTATCCTAACTTAATTTTGTGTTTTGGTGGTAGAAAATATTTGTGGTGGGAATGGTACTGTAGGCCTCTGCCTGAGGTGCTGGCATCCCATATGAGCACCAGTTCATGTCCTGGCTGCACCTCTTATGTCCAGCTCTCTGCTTATGGCCTGGGAAAGCAGTAGAATATGGCCCAAGTGCTTGGGCCCCTGCACTCACTTTGGAGACCCAGAAGAAGCTCTTGGCTCCTGGCTCCTGACTCCTGGCTTCGGATTGGCCCAGTTTGGGCTGTTGCGGCCATTTGGGGAGTGAACCAGTGGCTGGAAGACCTTTTTCTGTCTTTCCCTCTCTCTGTCTGTAACTCTGCTTCTCAAGTAAATAAATGAATATTTTTAAAAAGACAAGAAAATATTCATGGTGAAAATTAAGTTCTTGATTATGCAGTGTCCTTTTATCTCAATATTATACATTCAGCCTGGGCCCTACTGTGGGGACAAAATGGAAAACAACACCAATCTTCTCACATTTACTTTATGTACCAATTTTTTTGTAAATTCAAATGATATTTTCATTTAATAAGTTGGCTTTTTTATTTATTTATTTATTTATTTATTGACAGGCAGAGTAGACAGTGAGAGAGACAGAGAGAAAGGTCTTCCTTTTCCGTTGGTTCACCCCCCCAAGTAGCTGCTATGGCCGGCGCGTCATGGCCCTCGCACTGCGCTGATCTGAAGCCAGGAGCCAGGTGCTTCTCCTGGTCTCCCATGCGGGTGCAGGGCCCAAGCACTTGGGCCATCCTCCACTACATTCCTGGGCCACAGCAGAGAGCTGGACAGGAAGAGGAGCAACCAGACAGAACCGGCGCCCTGACTGGGACTAGAACCCATTGTGCCGGTGCCCCAGGTGGAGGATTAGCCTATTGAGCCGCGGCGCTGGCCAATAAGTTTGCTTTTAAAAGAAATCCAGTGAAAAATATTAATGCTATCTATAGTCTACTTAATTTATATTTTGGAAAAAAGCAATTCATAAATTAGATATGATTAAACTACAGTGTGCCTGTTGCACAGGCAGAAAAGGGAAATATCACTTTCCTGCCCATCACAAAAGATCACTGCTGACCCCCTTGTAATGAAAGCTACATAAAGAGAAAAGTGTGACAGATTTATCTGATATGGTTTTACTTGACACAGTATTGAAGGCACAAACATTCAGGATGCAATATCTATTTTTATATTTAGGTTTAATGAAGCAGGGACAGCCATGTGGAAATACAATTGGACAAAAACTGTATGATCTAATAGCAGACTGGGGGAAAATCCAGCACGGCCTGTTGATTCAGAATCTTCTTGGTTCCTTAGTTGTAGCATTTTTCTCCAGCCTATGAGACAAAACCCCTTTGGAATAAGGGTCTCAATTTCTTATGGCCTACTGTTACGGGGGGGGGGGGGGGAGTTCCACTTTATGTATTATATAACTTCACATTTTTCAGTCTTTATTATTTATGACTAATATAGTTTACCAAAACCATAATCACAAGAGAATGATCTAATACTTAGATATTTCAGTTGTCTAAGAGAGAGCTGCATAAAAAGATCTAGCTCGTTCCCTCTTTCGGACATTAGAAAGATAAAGAGAATTTTGTTCTGAGTTATTTGTGTTATCTTAAATTCATAGACACATACTTCCTAAAGTATATTTTTCTATAATGTCTTTGTCTCTGGTGTTCAATGTGTGCGATATTGCTTTAATCAAAAACAACTACTCAGAAATGTACTTTCACTAGAAAGACTATTTTTGAGAAAGCATATCAAGATTACTAGGTTGTAAACATGGACTATAGGTTTTTTTAAAAAAATTAACATCACCAATACCAGCTAAACAATACAATGTTTGCATTTAAAGCCAACTCTGAATCGTGTACGTTCATATGAAAAAACAATGACCAGGGGCTGGCGCTATAGTACAGTGGGTTAACGCACTGGCCTGAAGCACTGGCATCCCATATGGGCACTGGTTCGAGACCCGGCTGCTCCACTTCCCATCCAGCTCTCTGCTATGGCCTGGGAAAGCAGTAGAAGATGGCCCAAGTCCTTGGGCCCCTGCACCCATGTGGGA
Source organism: Oryctolagus cuniculus (assembly GCF_964237555.1). Lineage (NCBI taxonomy): Eukaryota > Metazoa > Chordata > Mammalia > Lagomorpha > Leporidae > Oryctolagus > Oryctolagus cuniculus. Next base: position 23,320,245 of record NC_091453.1, read on the forward strand.
GACTTGAAAGAAGCTCCTGGCTCCTGGCTTTGGATTGGTCCAGCTCTGGCCATTGCAGCCAATTGGGGAGTGAACCAGCGGATGGAAGACTCTCTCTCTCTCTTTCTCTCTCTCTCTCTCTCTTTCTCTCTCTCCTCTCTCTGTGTAACTCTGATTTTCAAATAAATAAATACATCTTTTTAAAAAAAAAGGCACTTGGATTTAGTAAATTTACTAGAGTCTAGTAAAAGACAAAATGTAAACACTTGTTTGTGTCATGAGCTGTAACATGAGTTCTTCATAAAAAATGATCATTAAAGTAATATTACCTCAAATTCACCGTGCAGAGGCTGCACTGTGCACTTTATCTAATTTCATAATGCTTGCAATGTTCAGAAGGGAGAGCTACTGTTTCCCTTCATTTTACATACTTGGAGGTTGAGAATGGGTTAACTGACATCCAGGGTGACAGGTACAAAGTGGCTTGGGGAGCACTCAGTTTCCCTGGCACCAAGATATGTGCTTCCTGATACTACAATGTGCCCAGTCTCTGATCAAGCCCCACAGGGTGAAATAGGACAATTTTCCTTATCCAACTGAACTCATCCACATGGAAACCTTAAATAAATGAAATGAAGGAGGGCTACTTAGGGCCATAAAAATACATCCCAATGAAGTAAGAGTAGGTATAACTTGCCTAAAAGGGTCACTTATCATTTACTCACTAGAATGAGGCCTGTCCAGATTCATTTTGACTCCTTGGTTGTAGCATTTTCCTCCTCTAATAAGGGTCTTGATTTCTTTATGTTCAGCTATTAGAGAGGTAGGAGAAAGAGCAATACTTAAAAAAAAAAAGATTTATTTTTTTATTTGAAAGGCAGAGTTACAGAGAAGCAGAGAGAGAGAGAGAGAGAGAGAGAGAGGTCTTCCATCTGATTGTTCATTCCCCAGATGTCTGCAATGGCCAGAGCTGGGCCAATCCGAAGCCAGAAGCTTCTTCTGGGTCTCCCATGTGGGTGCAGGGGCCCAAGGACTTGGGCCATCCTCCACTACTTTCCCAGGCCACAGCAGAGAGCTGGCTCAGAAGTGGAGCAGCTGGAACTCAAACTGGCGCCCATATGGGATGCCAGCACTGCAGCCGACAGCTTTACCCACTTGGCCATAGCACCAGCCCCCAAGAGGAATACTTTAAATAACTTCACTGACAGCATTTAAGTAGTGAGTAACAGGCTTTCATAGTTTAAAAGAATGAGGAATGGCTGTGTTTAAAGATAAATTGCTTAGTTTTTTTAATTTTTTTTTTTACTAGCAGTTAACATTTACTAGAGCAAAAGGATGGGATGCAAAATTAGTAAAGGAAAAAGGCTCATGGGGCAAAGTTCAAAGGAAATTAGATACAGGCATCGAAGAGTCATTCAGCAACAAATTGTGACAACTCAAGAGAAGCGTTCTACTAGGAAAACTCATTAGTAACTCAGTATCCAAGGTTACTGTTGGGGTTGGTCATATAGACACCCTCCACCTGTCACGTACCACAGTTCCAGATTCCCAGAAGTAGGTATTCAGCAAAAATACCATTTGTGCAAAGCTTTTAAGTATAGTAAAGCCACTCTTATCATTTGTGGAAAGTTTTATACCAATGTAGGCAACCAGCCAAGTTACCAGATATAATTCTCACTAAGAATAGTAGACTCGGGCCTACTGTATTAATTCTTTTCTGCACAGATATATTCCTAGATGTAACTATGTATGGAATCCTTATTTTTCCTCTCTTATATTGGATTTTTTATGGGGAATCAAAATACATTACCTTTTAAAAATTGATTTGATACTAGCAACTTTTAAACAATTTTATATATTTATTTATATAAATAACAGATTTCATGTATTGGATTTATATAATTTTAAGCCCATAACTATACTTCCATCCACTCTCCCTCCTTCCTCCTCCCCTCCTTTCTTTCTTTTTTTCCTTTTAATTTTTTTAACATACTTTCAATTTACTTTTTTTTTGACAGGCAGAGTTAGACAGTGAGAGAGAGAGACAGAGAGAAAGGTCTTCCTTTTTCCATTGGTTCACCCCCCAAACGGCCGCTGTGGCTGACACACTGCACCGATCCGAAGCCAGGAGCCAGGTGCTTCCTCCTGGTCTCCCATGCGGGTGCAGGGCCCAAGCACTTGGGTCATCCTTCACTACCTTCTGGGGCCACAGCAGAGAGCTGGACTGGAAGAGGGGTAACCAGGACAGAATCTGATGCCTCAACTGGGACTAGAACCCGGGGTGCTGCCGCCACAGGCGGAGGATTAGACTAGTGAGCCGTGGCGCCGGCCCTCAATTTACTTTATAATCATCATAGGCTTAATTTTCCACTAAATACAGAATTCAACAAATCGAAGGTAGAAAGAACACTGTTCCACAGGAATATAGACAGGGGCTGCAAACAATAATCAAATATCAAAATGTCAATTTCATTCATATGTTACCTTTTTTGTACTCTATGTATTAGCTACAAATCAAAGAAAACAGATTATATTTATTTTGAGGACTGGCTTATTTCACTAAGCATAATGGTCTCCAGTTGCCTCCATTTTGTTGCAAAAGAAAAAGGATTTCATTCTTTTTATGGCTGAGTAATTTTCCATTGTGTATCTGTACCACATTTTCATTATCCAGTCATCAGGTGATGACATCTGGGTTGATTCTGTATCTTAGCTGTTGTGAATTGAGCTGCTGTAAACATGGGGGGTATAGATACTTTTTCATATGATGGTTTCATTTCCTTTGGGTAAATTCCCAGGAGTGGTATGGCTGAGTCATATGGTATATCTATTTTCAGATTTCTGAGGTGTCTCCATACTGCCTTCCATATTGATTGTACCAGTTTACATTTCCACCAACAGTGTGGTGGGGTACCTTTCTCCACATCTTCACCAGCATTTGTTATGTTTTGATTTTTGGATGATAACCACTCTAACAGGAATGAGGTAAAACCTCATTGTGGGTTTGATGTGCATTTCTCTGACAGATAGTGATCCTGAGCAGTTTTTCATATGTTCTCACATTCTATTGATTTCCTCTTCACTTTGTTGAGTGTCTCCTTTGCTGTGCAGAATCTTCTTAGCTTGATGTAATCCCATTTGTCTGTTTTTGCTTTTTTTTGCCTGAGTTCCTGGGATCTTATCCAAGAAGTCATTGCCTCGGACAATATCTTGTAGTGTTTTCCCATGTTTTCATCTAGTAACTGAATAGCTTCAGGTCATAGGTTTAGATCCCTGATCCCTTGTAAGTTGATTTTTGTATGGAGTGTCAGGTAGGGGTCTTGTTTCATATGTCTGCATGCAGAGATCCAATTTTCCCAACACAGATTGTTGAAAAGACTGTTCTTTCTCCAGGGAGTAATTTTTAAATTGTTTATCAAAGATTAGTTGGTTGTAGATGCATGGATTAATTTTGAGGGTTTCTAATCTGTTCCTTTGTTCTACATGTCTATTTTTGTGCCAATACCAGGCTGTTTTGATTATAAATGCCCTGTAATATCTGGTATTGTGATGCCTCCAACTTTGTTTTTATTGCTTAAGATTGCTTTAGCTATTTATGGTCTCTTGTGTTTCCATATGAAATTTTGGGTCATTTTTTCTAGATCTGGGAAGACTCTCCATGTATATTCATTGAGATTGCATTGAATCTGTAAATTATTTTGGATAAAATGCACATTTTGATATTAATTCTTCTCAATCCATGAACATAATAGCCTTTTCCATTTTTTGTTTTTTGGTGACTTCTTTTTTTCTTTAATATTTTTAAATTTTCATTGTAGAGAAACTTTCATGTCCTTGGTTAAATTTATCCTAAGGTACTTAAATTTTTTGTAGCTATTGTGAATGGGACTGGTCTTACAGGTGCTTCCTCAGCTGTGGCATTGTACATGTATACAAATGCTATTGATTCTTGTATAGTAATTTTATATCCTGCCACTTTGCCAAACTCTCTTGTGGATTCCAGTAGTCTCTTAGTGGAGAGTTTTGGTTTGCTTATATATAGGATCATGTCATCTTCAAACAGGTATAATTTGACTTCCTCTTTTCCAATCTATATCCCTTCAATTTCTTTTTCTTGCCTAATGCCTTGGGTTTAAAGTTTCAGAACTGTACTGAATAGTAATGGTGAGAATAGGATCCTTGTCTGGTTCTGTTTAGTGGGATGCATCTAGCTTTTTCTCATTCAATATGATGCTGCTGTAGGGTTGTCATATGTTGCCTTGATTGTATTGAAGTACGTTCCTTCTATAACCATTTTGCTTAAGGGTTTGTCATTAAAAGATGTTGTATTTTAACAAATGCTGTCTCTGCATCTATTGAGATAATCATATGGCTTTTATTCTTCAATTTGTTAATGTGATGTATCACATTTGTTGATCTGCACATATTGAACCAACCCTACATCCCTGGGATGAATCCCTCTTGGTCAAAGTGAATTACCTTTTTGATGTATTGTTCAACTCAATTACCTAGTATTTTCTTGAGAAATTTTGCATCCATTTTCATCAGGGATATTGGTCTATAGTTCTCATTCTTTGTTGTGTCTTTCCCTGGTTTTGGAATTAAGGTGATGTTAGCCTCAAAAAACTAAATTTTAAGAACTTGCCCATATATTTCTCTTAGATAGTCCAAATAAATAAAATAATCATTATCTACAAATACAGTTTCATTTCTTCATTTCAATTATTTCACCACACTTTTATATATCTTATAAGTAGCTGAATTATTTTTGTGTGTGTCTGTGTTTGTGTGTAATTTTTATTTTTGTGGCAATCCTCTAGCGCTTTAAAATTTTTTACTTTCAATTAGTTTTTAATGGAGTCAATGTACTTTGTAGATACTATTCTAAGAACATAATGATATTCCCCTCCTCTCCCCCTCCCTCCATCCTTCTCTCTCCCTCCCATCCTGCTTCCTTCTACCTTTTGTATTTTCGTTAGTTTTTGAGATATTTTAATTTTTTTAAGATTTATTTACTTTTTTGTTTGAGCTAGAGAGAGAGAATCTTCCATCCACTGGTTCACACCCCAAATGGCTGTGACAGTCAGAGATGGGCCAGTCCAAAGCCAGGAACCAGGAGCTTCTTTTCAGATTTCCCACATGGGTGCATGTGCCCAAGCACTAGCTCATCCTCTGCTGTTTCCCAAGGCACGTTATCAGGGAGGTGGAGCAGAAATGGAGCAGCCAGGACATGAACTGGCACCCATATGGGATGCCGATGCCCCAGACAGTGGCTTTATCTGCTATGCCACAGTGCCAGCCCCATCATATTTTAAAATTACATTACAATAAAAAGGCTTAATACTCCACCAAATAAGAAATTTAACAAATAAAAAGCAAAAAGACCCTAACTTAGTGGGAATATAAACAACAGCTATAAATACTAATTAAATGAAAAGATAGCCATTTCATCCACATACAGTAAATTTTAAGGTAATCACACATCATTAAAACAATAGTAGTATAATACTCTTGCCCATTGATCTGAAAGAATTATAAAGCAAAGGTTTTTTGTTTGTTGGTTTTTTTTAAGATTTATTTATTTATTTGAAAGGCAGAGCTACAGAGAGGCAGAGGCAGAGAGAGAGAGCATTCTTTCATCTGCTGGTTCACTCCCCAGATGGCCACAATGGCTGCAGCTGTGCCAATCCAAAGTCAGGAGCCAGGAACAACTCTGAGTCTCCCATGTGGATGCAGGGGCCCAAGCAGTTGGGCCGTCATCTGCTGCTTTCCCAGGTGCATTAGCAAGGAGCTGGATTACAAGTAGAACAGCCGGGACTCGAACTGGCACCCATACGGGATGCTGGCACTGCAGATGGTGGCTTTACCTGCTACACCACAGCGCTGGCCCCAAAGCAACGTTTTATAGAACTATATTTGCTTCAATACTGATACACACAGACATTTCTTTCTTTTTTCTTTTTTGCAGTTTTGTTTTAAATTTTAGCTCCCACATATAAGGGAGAACATACAGTATTCATCTTTCTGGGTCCGCCTTATTTCTCTCAAACTGATGTCCTCCAGTTGCATCCATTTTGATGTAAATGGTAAATTTCAGTCTTTTATATAGCTGAATAATATTCCATTTGTGTGTGTGTGTGTGTGTGTGTGTGGCACATTTTCTTCATTCATTCATCTTATGATGTACACTTTGATTGATTCCAAATTTTGACTATCATGAACAGTGCTGCTATGAACATGGTGGTGAAGATATCTCTTTGACACATTATGTTCAAGTCTTTTGGGTATACAGCCAGTAATGGGATTGCTGGATCATATGACAAGTCTATTTCTAGTTTTTTTTAAAGAAATCCCTACACTATCTTCCACAGTGGCTGCAGTAATTTATATTCCCACCAACAATGTAGAAGCATTCCCTTTTGTCCACATCCTCGCCAGAATTTGTTACTCTCTGTGGTTTGGATTTTTTAGCCATTCTGTCAGAGTTGAGGTGATATCTCATTGTGGTTTTCATTTGCATATCCCTGATGGCTAGTGATTTTTTCATATATTTGTTGGCCATTTGTATTTCTTCTTTTGAGAACTGTCTATTGAAGTTCTTTACCGTCCAGGAGACATTACAACTGACACCACTGAAATACAAAGAATCCTAAGAAACTACTCTGAAGATCTATGTGCTAATAAACTGGAAAACCTCAAAGAAATGGATAAATTCCTGGATTCATATAGCATACCGAGATTAACTCAGAAGGTATAGATAACCTAAACAGACAAATAATAAGCAATGCGATTGAAGTAGTAATCCAAGGTCTTCCATCAAGTAGAAGTCCAGGACTTGATGGCTTTACTACTGAATTCTACAAAACATTCAAAGAGGAATTAACTCCAATATTCTGCAAACTATTCCAAAATAGTGAACAGGATGAAATTCTGCCAAACTCTTTTTATGAGGCTAGCATTTCTTTGATACCAAAAGCAAAGGCACACATGAAAAAGAAAAAGAAAAAAAACTTACAAACCTATATCCTTAATGAACATAGATGCAAAGATTCTCAACAAAATACTAGCAAATCAAATCTAAAACCACATCAAAAATCATACATCACAATCAAGTGGGATTTCTTCCAGAAATGCACGGATGGTTTAACACTTGCAAATCAATTAAAGTCATAAGTCACATCAATAGAATGAAGAACAAAAAATGGAAATCTCAATAAATGCAGAGAAAGTATTTGTAAGATTCAATACCCTTTCAGCCCCTGAATCGTTAATGTTAAATTAGAAATATGAAAAAGAATAATCAAGTTAAACTACTATGTGTATCAAAGGATTCTTTGCTAAAAATAGAGGTGAGCAACAAAGATTATTTAGAAGCTTTAATTCCACTATTAAAAAGTGAACTTCTGAGCCTGTCATAATATTTACAGTAGCCAAAGTATCAAAATAAGCTTTTAGTTTTCACTACAGTCAGAGAATAATTACATTTTAACTCCAAATAATTCTAACATCTTGTTAATTGAATACCATGACAAGCTGGCTGATGAGACCATTGACAGTGGAATGTAAGATCAATGGCCTTTCAGTTATGTTAACTTTATAAAGAAAGGCTGATAAATTACAAGGGAAAATTGATGTGCATAACCAGAAGGAGAAATTGTTGTCACAATAAATTTGTTGAAGTAGGTAGCCTACAGTATAAAAGTCATTTATTTGTAGGTAAACTGTGAGCATTCAAGAACTTTATATTTGCAAAATCTTGGTTAGCCAGCCACTGTGTAGAAGAGTTAAGATACCAAGCCCGAAAGTGTTATTCTGAAAGCTGCCTGGGAAATTGGATTTCAGGAAGGTTCCTACCATTCCCAGAACAGATTGAAGTGACTCAAGGTGCCTAAACTGTCATGTACATGTGGTTTAGGTTGAATTCCTGTTTTCCTTCTGGGAGTATGGAATTTTGGTACTTGGTAGGCAGAAGATTCCTACATGAGCAGCCTCCCCCTACCTCCCCGTAACCCGCCCCCCCAACAAAAACCTTGTGTACTTAGTCTCCAATGGGCTTCCATGGGCAGAAACACCTCACACATGTTGCTGCAATTTGAGTACATTCTGTATGACTTCACAGGGGAGGAAGTTCGTATAAAGAGACCTACACATGCATTCCTCTAGTCTACCTGTGTCTTTTCCCCCTTGTGATCTGGCTGTTTGTACTTACTACATCTCTGTAATAAATCTTAGCCATATGTCCCATGAGTCCTCCTGAATCTCTGAATGTGGGGGAGGGCCTGGAGACTCTCAACAAGTCACTTTCCTTAGGCATAGTTCTTCCGCAGACTTCAATTTAAAAAGCAGTGCAGATTTAATTGTGTTTCATTAGAAAGTTGGCCAAGTTCACACTTGACGCACCTGTACTGGTAAGATAAATAAAACTCGAAATAAATTTGCAACCTGTGATTTCAGTACATTAGTTTGCAGCAAACAATTTACACAGTGAGAAACTCTGGAAGGAAATCAGGAATGCAGTGAATGCACACAGCAGAAACAATAGTGCACTTTTAAAGAAAAATAAGCACAAGTGTCATTGTTGCTTTAGCCTCAGGGCACAATTATTCTTTGTTATGAGAATTGTGAGGGGGAAAAATGCTAAAACGCTGTGCAAAGCTCTCCTGTGGACTTTGAAAAATATCAGCTGAGGAAAGACGTGAGCATAACTACTGAGGGACCTTGTAATTAATGAATGCCATATTCCAAACTTACAAAAACATTACCTTTGCTACCATGTCAGTGTGTATTCTGTCTGCTCTTATTTTTAGCTGCTGGAGAGCTATTGAATATTTGTGGACAATGGAAGGAAAAACATTCACACCATGTGTTTTGAAATGGAATTGAAAACAACAGAAAAGAAAAAAGTAGGTTATTTATAGAGATCATCACCTTAAAAGGAATTATCCCTGCCATCAGACTGAATTAAAATGTCAGTTCCATAATAAATATGTCACCAGCAGCTATTGTAACACAATATGTTTTGGAATACAGTAACATCATGTACATCATTCTAAACATCATTGCAATTTTTTCTCATCATTTTAAAGCAAACTTATTTTTATAATGAATAAAATGCAAAGCTGTAACACTCTTGAACACATTTCATGTAGTTTCAGAGTGTTTCCAAAAAATTAGTAGTGACTTTTAAGAAAGGGATTTGATTGAGAGTATTGCTCCAAATTCTCTAAGATTCCCATGGCATTTGTGCATCCTTGGCATATGTCACCCTTATCTTTCCATTTACCACCCACTCTTTTATAATTACCCTTATTTTTTCTTTTAAATTGGGTATCTATTTATTTACTTATTTGAAAAGCAGAAAGACAGGGATCTCCCATCCACTGATTCACTCCCCAGATCTCTCAACATCTAGGGCTGAGACAGGCTCTAATTAATCTCCTCACCAGAAGCCAGGAACTCCATCCAGGTCTCCCAAGTGGCTGACTGGAACTCAAGTATCTGAGCCATCATCTGCTGCCTGAGTATCCATTAGCAGGAAGCTGGAGTCTGTAGCAGACTTAGGGCTCAAACTCTGGCAGATAAATATGATGTGGGCATTCAAGGCTGTATCAACCTTTGCACCAAACACCTGCCTCTTAATCTTAATTTTTTTCCCTACAAGCGAAATGGTTCTAAATAGAAAAGATTGACCTTAAGGGGTACTGGGTTTTGAAAGAATGTTGCAAGAAGATAGGATTCAAAGAAGAAAAATACTGAGAAGGATGAATGGTTTAAGGACTATAGATTTTTACCACTAGCATAATGTTACTGTAATTGTAATGGTAAGCTCACCAAAATATTTCATTAGAGCAAAAGTTATCTAGTGGATAATTATGTGTACAAAATAATTTTAGCATTGTCATAAAATGATTTTTTCTTATATTCTCAGTCCCTTTAGAATATATAAATCACTTATAACACAGATATTTTCTTTTCTGCTTCACTCCTCATAGTAAAAATGGGTGGGTTTGGTACCACAAAATTCATTCTAAAACTTTAACTTCTTTAGGGAAGATAACTGAATCAATCACTCCTTACTTTTACTTTTTTTGTATAACCTGAGATTCTTCTAATAATTTGAAATGTTATAAAAGTACCTGTTAGGAAACTGGGGCAGTTTTAGCCAGGTGGCTGCATGGCCCAGCTACCTGAGCTAGGCTCCACCCCCATCCTAATGGGACTCGCTGCTCCTGCTTCCCTGCCTGCCCTCAGGCAAAGTTTTAAAAGGGCCTGTCCCTGCACTGGTGCTCTCTTGGCCCTTCTCCCTTGGTTCTTCTCTCTTGGCTTTCTTAGCTCTCCCCTCCTGCTCTCTGCTCTCCTCTCCTCTCCTCCTCTCTTCTCTGCTCTATCTTCTCTCCTCACTAGCTCCTCTCCTCTCTGTTTCTCTCTTATATTCTCTTTCTCTCTCTTTCCCTTCGCCGCCCCTTCACTCCGGTCTGTTGGGTGTTCCCCAATAAACCCTTTCCCTTACTCCAGTGTTCGCTGTGTTTTGCGACAGCTAACATTAATTTATAACAATACCTTCACTCAATTCCAAGGGAATGTGTTGTATTTTCCATTTTTATTGTAAGTCTAACAAGTATATCCCCCAACAATACAATCTTTCATTAAAGTAGAAATTATGTAGCTACATCATGATATTTTACTTTTTAATTAAAAGTTGAAAGGTAGTCTACTACATTGTATTTTCAATGCTGGAATTTCCATTGTTCTTTTGTATAGTCCCCATTTCTTCACTGAGATTCCCTCTCCTTATACTCATTGTGAGGGCAGTTTTATTTACTCCCCTGAGCTTAGACAAAATAGCTCCTTCAATAACTCTGCTTAATAATGTAGGCAATTGTATCATCTTAGGGCTGATCTCTGTTGATTGTGTTTTTACCTCAAGAGAGGCCCATATTTTCCTGTTTTCTTGAGGAATTTTCTATTTTAACCTGAATATTGTAAAAGAGAACTCATTATGTTGTGGGGACTCGGGATTCTTTTTATGTTTTCTAAAAGAGTCCATTTTGAGTTTTGAGTGTTGTTTCCTTGTTGGTTAGCCAGGTCAATCGGTTGCTAGATCTCCAACTGAACAGTGTGAATATTCTGAGGTGGTAATATTTCAAGTTTTACTTCTTTTAGAATTAGGTGTGCTAATTTGAGCCAACCTGGCAATCTGTGTGTTAGGGAGCAACCACAGAATTGAAGGAATTCTTGCTAGAAATTTCACACTCCTTTTCAGTGTCACTCCTTATGTTCCACTCTTGCAGTTCCTTTGGACTCTGTCCTCTAAGTCTTCAGGCCAGGATTACTACAGGTTTTCCATCTAAGTGTTAGCCATTCTGTGTAAGCCTTTTTTTAGTCTGTCCTCTGGCTCAAAGTGACCCTGTGCCCTTTGGCTTTTTCCAAGTTTCAAGTCTCCTCCAGAATCTACCTGTTTTTATTTATTCTCCACACCTCCAAGTCACTGTTTTGGATTTTTTTTTAGAAATTGAATTGTTTTCTGTTATATTTGTATCTGATAGAGCTATTTGGCTATAATAATAACCAAATTTTAGAGCTGTATATGATTTAAATTATTACAATTGTAAAAGACATTTTGGGACCAAGAAAGTGACTAGGTTTTTTTTTTTGTTGGTTTTTTTTTTTTTTTTTTTTGCTAGGAGTATAACAAAAATTTCATATAATATAGCTGACAAAAGTGAGCCTATCAAAGATAGCCTTTCTTGAAGCTATCTCTTAAAAGATCATAAAATAAAACAGGGGCAAATAAAAACATAATTACCTGGCAATTTGTATTACAAATAATGGATATTTGAAAGAATAAGTGACAATAAACCATAAAAAGCCTGTGACCTTGATGCTAAATCATTATAACTGAACACATTAGATATCAGTACACATTTTCTCCCTCCAAGTCTTACATGGGTTGGCTGGGGTCTCCTCCATTTGATGATTCAGAGATCCAGCCACTCACCACCTTGGTATGTTGCCATGTAAATGTGTAGTTGCAAAACTTTTGCTACAGGGAAATCAAGAACAAAAGAGTTTCAGGCAGCTTTGCTATAGCCACACCTGGAAATGGCATGCAAACTTTGCCTACTTCTCATTGGCTAGAACTCAGTGCAATGGTCCTAAGCCATTTGTAAGGGAGGTCAGGAATGTTATCTTTCTCTGTGTCCAGGAAAAGAAAACAATGGGGTGAATACATGGTGTTGGATGTTTCTCATTCTCCTTTTAATCAATGATAGCAGAAGAAAAAAAGACATTTTACTCCACATTTTTTCTTCTAAAAGGAGAGATATTACTTTCTTTCTGCAGTTGCTACTTTTTATGTAACATTACCAAGAATATTGACAGGACAAAGATTATCTCAGAAAGTACTTATAGAGTTGGTCCAAATGGAGCAAACAAATGAAAAGTACTAATTTTTTTAAACGAAAATAATATCCGAGTAGTTCTTATGGTTTTAGAAATGTCATTTGGGGAGCTGTAATTGTGGCACAGAGCATTAAGCTGCCAGCTGCAATGCCATCATTCATATGAGTGCTGGTTTGAGTCTTTGTTGCTTTGTTTCTGACCCAGCTCCCAGCTAATGCACCTGGGAAAGCAGTGGAAGATGCCCCAAGTGCTTGGGCCCCTGCCACCCATGTGGGAGACCCGGATGGAATTCCTGGCTCCTGGCCTCAGCCTGATTCAGTCTTGACTGTTGTTGTCATTTGGGAAGTAAACCAGAGAATGCAAGATTATATTATTCATATTCATTCTCTCTCTCTCTCTCTGCCTTTCAAATAAATCCTTTTTTAAAATATGCATATATAATTTCTAGTCTCTTAGTATTCTTCTCAGCAATCTGTTCTGTATTATAACAGCACTATATAGCATTGTGGTTGCGGTATAATAATGTTATGGGAAAATAGTGGCAGAGAAATTCTTATTACCTCAATTCTTTGTCTCACATGGAAGAAGAATTTACAAGCAGACAAGGCAAAGAAAAAAAGCTAGACTTAAAGGTTAAAAAGCAAGACTTATTAGAGTCAAAGACCTCCAGCCAGAGTGGCTTGGAGGGATCTGTAAGAGAAGCAAAACCCAAAGGACCCTGTGGCACTGGGGCTTTTAAGTGCAATTTTGATTGACATTCAGTTACAAGGAGGGGACAAAACCCATCAAAAGACCTGATTTACAATCCTTTATCCTATCTGCCTTGCTCAAGATAAAACAAAAAGCCATCCAGAAGGATGGGATAGGTAACTTGTTTTCCCAATAAACTGTGAGCTTAGGAGGATGAAATCACTCCCTTGCTATTCTCATGGTAAATTTGGAGATTCCTAAGGTAGGCGGGTGGACACTTTGTTCTTGCTAAAGATAACTTTTGGGGGGTGAGGGAGCAAGCACTCCACATCCTGAATTCCACTGGGACCACCCTGTCTGCCTATTAACCCATAAGAGTTACAGCAGCTGCAGTTTCTGTATAAAAGAAAATAATCTATAGCCTATGTGGAATGGAAGAGTAATGGGGACCAGCCACTGAGAGTTGATGCAGCTGGGTTGTCTTCATACTGAATGGCCTTTATCTCCGGGAACTCCTTGGATGAGCTTCTACCTTTCTTAGCACTCTGTCTACTATCATGTGGGAGAGACTTACATGTATATATCCAGAAACCTTAAAACCTGCAAAGTTCTCCACTGATTACTGTTTATTCCTTTAAAAGTATTCCATTCAATCAATTTTGGGTTGTTTTATTGTTATAGTTGGGCTTAAATAATTTTTTAAAGATTGTATTTATTTATTTGAGAGGTAAAGTTACAGACAGTGAGTGGGAAAGACAGAGAGAAAGGTCTTCTTTCCGTTGGTTCACCCCCCAAATGGCCACAACAGCGGGAGCTGCACCAATCCAAAGCCAGGAGCCAGGTGCCTCTTCCCAGTTCCCATGCAGGTGCAGGGGCCCAAGTACTTGGGCCATCTTGTATGCTTTCCCAGGCCATAGCAGAGAACTGGATTGGAAGAGGAGCAACTGGGATTCGAACTGGCACCCATATGGGATGCCGGCACCACAGGCGGAGGATTAACCCACTGCACCAGGGCACCAGCCCCTTAAATAATTTTAAACCTGGAATATATTAGCTGATCTTTCACAGAGGTTTATCTAGTGAGTTTGGTTTTTGTAACTATCTAATTTAAACTTGTTCTTCAATTTTATTTATAAATCCTTAATATATTTAGTTTTCAAAAAGCTCCTCTAGTATACATATAGAGGGAAGGAAAAAAGTAGAGAAAGAAGCTGAAAGATATAGGCAATATAGCATGTTTGTGCATAGATTATGAAAGAGTATTTTATTATTTCAAGTATAGTATAGTCTTTTCTACTATAGAATTTATGTCATCTAAATACATTAAAATATCTCAAAACATCAAAAGTGAAGCAAAAATAACTCACTGTCCCATTGAAATCAGAAAGGGCCCCCTAAAATCTACACTAAAATGTGGCCCCTTAAGTTTCCCAGAAGTGCCATCTGGGGTGCCACATGTGCTACCGGAATTTGGGGTGCCATACGATTTCACCACGGGCTTATTACAAAATCCCCAATATTAATAAGCCTGAGAGGGTTCTGGCCTAGTATTTAGAGAAGAATTCTAAATACTGGCACAGATAAACGAGGCAGCATGGTACATTTTAAGCTTTTATTTTTTTTTTCTTTTTCCACATCTTTTTTTTTTTTTTTACAGACAGAGTGGACAGTGAGAGAGAGTGTCGCTCCCCCTCTTCGTGGAGGAGCAACACAGGACCCTGCGCTGTTCTTTCTTCTGCTGCTCGGCCCTCCCCGGGTTTGCTGCTGGTTCTTCCTGGGTTGGCTACTATCCCTCCCACCTCCGTGGAAGGGCAGTTCCCCCTGGCCACATTCCCCACTTCCGCAGGGGAGCGGCACACCGCCGGCCGGCTCTCTCGGGGGCTGCACAGGTGTTCCTTCAGATGTTCCCCTTAGATGTTCCTGGTGCATGTTGTCTCTCTCCTCCTTTATAGTCCTCTCCACCAATCCCAACTCGGCTGCCCACACGCCGAGCACGCCGCTCTCCTCCAATCAGGAGCAGCTCCTGCAGCTTGTCAAGTTGGTGAGAGGCAGCTGGGTAGAAGCTGTTTACTTCTCTCCCAGCGCCATATTGTGGGAGAGCAGATGCATAGAATAAGTCTTAATTCCAGTAACTCAGTCTAGTCCGGGCTGCTCCCCACAGAGAGAGACAGAGAGAAAGGTCTTCCTTTGCCGTTGGTTCACCCTCCAATGGCCGCCACAGCCGGCGCGCTGCGGCCGGCGCACTGCGCTGATCAGAAGGCAGGAGCCAGGAGCCAGGTGCTTTTCCTGGTCTGGCCCAAGCACCTGGGCCATCCTCCACTGCACTCCTGGGCCACATCAGAGAGCTGGCCTGGAAGAGGGGCAACCGGGACAGAATCCAGCGCCCCAACCGGGACTAGAACCCCGTGTGCCGGCGCCGCTAGGCGGAGGATTAGCCTAGTGAGCCACGGCGCCGGCCATTTTAAGCTTTTATTTAGTGAGAAATATGCATAGGAGAGTGAGAGCTTTATTTAAGAGAGAGGTAAACAGGGGTTCATACAGAGCACCAGGAACCAGCCATGTGGAAGAGCATCTAGGCCTGTATCTGGACCAGGAAGCCTAGAGCCCATGGCCCAAAGGCCATGCGCCCTGGAGGCACAGGGCTACAGCAAGCCCCCTCCTGATAAGAGGCCAAGGAAGAGGGTCGGGCCACACCTGTGTCCTGGCTTTTAACCCACTTCCAAAGGGGAGTAGTTAATTAACCTGATTGGCTGGTGGGCACCCAGGTATGGCCAGGTAGGGGGATGAGGCCACACAGGGGCGTGGTAAAGGTATTAGGGCGTGAAGTCACACAGGGGCGTGGCAAAGGCGTGGTCTTCCAGTTCACAAATCTAACAATTTTAGCCTGTATGTCTGCCTACTTCACCATCATTCAATCACTGTTTTAAATTTAGAAAATAAATGATGTTTCTATATGGGCAGAGAGCAAATCCACTAAAAATGAGCTGGTTAGCTGAGAAGGTGGAGAGTATAAATAGAGTGGGAGATTTGAGACATTGGCATTAGAAGAACATAAAGCTACTAAATGACTTAGGGTAAAAATGTTATGAAGGCAAAGTTTTAAAAATTTTAATGAGAAATAATAAGTACCAAACCACAAGCAAAATTTTTTAGATCAACAAAAACTCATCCTGTTAATACTCAACAGAAAAGCTTAGAGATAGTTTACTGGCTTCCAATATAGAATAAATGATGCCACCCCAAAACCAGATAACATTAGCCCTAAGAGCCCTGAGAGATTTCAGAGTAGCCAAAGTGAGTCAGAGAATTCTTCCTAACAGAAATAAATAGCATGAGGAAAAAGTAATCTAATTTTTTGGTTCAAATTGGGGAAGTTTCCTCACTGGATGCAAGAAAAATGAATGAATGAACAGATTATTCTGTTTGTTTTGATAACATATATGTACATCTAATTATTTTCAAATAAGTACTACTCTTCTAATTAAGATTGATAATAGAGAAAAATGCACATTCAGTGTCTGTTTTATTATTGAGTTCAAACTTGAATAAGAAATGACTGTAAAAGCCCAACAGTTTACGTAGAATCATTAATTCATTTTTTAGGATTTTTTTTTTTGAAGGGGAGAGAGAGAGAGAGAAAGAGAACTTCAATCTGCTCCTTCACTCCCCCAAATACCTACACCAAGCAGACTGGGCCAGGTGGAAGCCAGAAGCTAGCAACTCAATGTTTTTCTCCAACGTGGGTGGCAGGGATCAAAGTACAAAAGCTACCACTTGCTGCCTCAGTAGCTGGGCACTGAACAGTGAAGCAGGGACTGGAACCTAAGGCCTCTGATATGGGATGTGGGCATCCCATGGGTGGGTTCCACAATGCCTACCTGGAATAGGTAACTTACAGGAGTGCATTCTTGAGAGAAGGAAAGGAAGGATGCAAAAGCAAAGGAGGAAAAGAGGAAAGGGTATTCTTTTGGTTAAGTTTTAAATTGTTTTTCAAATAAAATGAGCAATGTAGGCTATAAGTTCACAAATTCAATTTGAAAATCTCCATTACTAAAGTTCTTAAATTGCTTTCAAAAGAAATTACTGTTGAATGTTTTACAGTTTAGCATTCTAGGAATTCCTGCTTAAAATAGCAACCTGATTAGTTTTTCAGTTTACTTGGATGGAAACTAGGTCGGGGGCTGGCTCTGTGGTGCAGCAGGTTAAAGTCTTGGCCTGAGGCTCCAGCATCCCATATGGGTGCCAGTTCTAGTCCCAGCTGCTCCTCTTCCGATCCGGCTCTCTGCTATAGCCTGGGAAGGTGGTGGAGGATGGCCCGAGTGCTTGGGCCCCTGCACCCATGTGGGAGACCCGGAGGAGGCTCCTGGCTCCTGGCTCCTGGCTCCTGGCTCCTGGCTTCAGATGGGCTCAGCTCTTGCCAATGTGGCCATCTGGGGAGTAAACCAACGGGTGGAAGACCTCTCTGTCTCTTCCTCTCTCTGTAACTCTGTCTAGTCCCTCAAATTTATTAATAAATGATCTAAAATGATAAAAGGAATTCTGCAGATATGATTAAGTATCATGAGATGGGAATATTGTTCTGGATTATTCCCAGTGGACCTCAAATATAATCATAAGGATTCAAATAAGAGGGGAAAATATTGGGATTTGTCAATAGAAAACGTGACAATGGAAGCAAGGAGTTGGAGTTGTAAAGCCGCCACAAAACACACCAGGAAAGGTTTATTGTTGGGTGGGGGAAGCCGGACAGGTCCTGGGGAGAGGGCAAGAGAGTAAAAGCGGGTAAGAGAGAGAGATCAAGAAAGCACGTGTTCAGGAACAGCTCCTGTTAAACCTTTGCCAGGGTGGGCATGGGAGACAGGGAAGTAGGAGCAGCGAATCCCATTAGAGTAGGGGTGGAACTGACACCTGTGGTTGGGCCATGTGGTCACCTGGCTTCCAGTAATGACGGGGTGGGGGGAGGGTTGGCAGGGGCTAGAGGCTAGGATGGTGTCGGGGGCATAGATCGCACCACAGATAAGACTGCGATATTTTACTACAGAGGAGTGATGTGAGAAAAAGTATGAAGGAAACCATTAGCCAATTAATAGGGGTGACCTCCAGAAGTAGGAAAAGGCAATGAAACAGATTCCCTGGAGAAGCCTCCAGAAAGAACACAACTTTGCCAATTGGTAAAGTTAGACATTTTGGGGATTTTAGATAATTCTAACCTCCAGAACTTTAAGAGAGTAAATATATGTTTTAAGTCACTAAGTTTGCAGCAATTTATAATAGCAACAATGGTAAAATAATGAAGCAGATCAGTTTGAATAGATCTGAAAGGTAAAATAGGCCGTATATGTACTCTGTAGATTCACTGTGTGTGTGTGTGTGTGTGTGAAATGTTCCACTTTTAATAAAAATGGAAAATGAAACACATTGCCCTGGAATCATGTTCTGAGGAGTCAAAGGGGTTTAATAAGGCAGTTTGGAAATTGAGGGTGGAAAATGTTCCCCCAAAAAATTATCCTTAGCAAGGTCAGAAGTGCCTGCCTGCCCACTCCTTGGGAGCTTCCAAGGGAGTGGTGACTCTATCCTTCTGAGCTCCCAGTTTATTGTGAAAACAAATTAGGTATATCCCATTCTGTGGTGGCTCCTTTGTTTTATCATGAGCAAGCCAGGCAGGGTAAAGAATTGTAAATCAGGTCTTTCCTTGGAGTTGTCACACCTTATTGATTGGCAGTTTTGTCCACAAAATTGCACTTAAAAGCCCCAGTGCCACAGGGCCCTTTGGGTTTTGCTTCTCTTGCAGCCCATCCATGCCACTCTGGTTGAAGTCTCTGACTCTTATAAATCTTGCTTTTAAACCTTTAAATCTCGCTTTTTCCTTTACCTTGTCTGCTTGGAAATTCTTCTTCCATGTGAGACAAAGAACCAAGATAATGTTAATAATTTCTCTGCTGCTGTTTTCTCTAACAATCTGAAGATACTTTTTGCAATATTCACCATCACTGTACCCATTTGTGATAGTGGTAAAACACCAATGAAATTTAGATATGGCAGAGGCACACTTAATTGACTCTTCTTAAAGGAGGTGTGAATTAATTGATGACCTCCATTTTGACTGTACAACACAGTGACTGATGTCCACAGCACATTGAATACGCTTTGGCAATAAAACTCATGCCTACTTCTGATTCCACCAATTAAGCGCCCTGCTCTGAAAATGGGTTATATTTGTTCCCAAATCTATTTATTTCAACTGTACATCAGTAATTTGATCAAATACTTCAATTTGGCTTCAATTTACATAAATTGTAGTATTTCACAAAGTGCAGAAACATAAATGGGAAAGAAATCTGTGGTTTGCATGAAAACTCTTTGGAAATAATTTTTTAAGATTTATTTTTTGAAAGGCAGTTATAGGCCAGTGCCACGGCTCAATAGGCTAATCTTCTGCCTGCGGCGCCAGCACACCAGGTTCTAGTCCCAGTCCGGGTGCCGGATTCTGTCCTGGTTGCCCCTCTTCCAGTCCAGCTCTCTGCTGTGGCCCGGGAGTGCAGTGGAGGATGGCCCAGGTGCTTGGGCCCTGCACCCGCATGGGAGACCAGGAGAAGCACCTGGCTCCTGGCTTCGGATCAGCGCATGGTGCTGGCCGCAGCGACCATTGGAGGGTGAACCAACGGTAAATGAAGACCTTTCTCTCTGTTTCTCTGTCTCTCTCACTGTCCACTCTGCCTATAAAAAAAAAAAAAAAAAAAAAAAGAAAGAAAGGCAGTTACAGTGAGACAGAGAAAGATTCAATGCTAATGAATAGCTAATAGAAATTGTTATTAAAGCAGGTATGTGGGAGAAAAGGTATAAGTTAAAAAAATCTAACAGAATTCTATACTTAAGTTGTTTCATGGATGTCTTTAGCTTCTTAAAAGCCCTTCTCTAAAGCCATCCAGAAATGAAAATCAGAGATGATTTTGTTCTGGTTAAGAAAGTAAACTTGGGGGCCAGACAATCTATACTTTATCCTTATCTGCCATTTACTAAATGTATGATCTTACATGAGTTTCTTAACTTCATATGTAAAATGAGGAATAATAACAGTTGCTACCTCCATGAGATATTGGGAGAATTAACATTAGCTGGTGCATAGTAAGTGCTTAGCTATTATTATTAATACTATTACTGTTACTAATTATGTGGTTTATTCCAAGAATGACTACTTGGAAAACTCATTGGTGGAGCCATATTCAAAGAAGGGGCTGGGTTTTTATGTCAAAATATTTATAAATAATTAGGCATGTTGCTTAATGTTAAAATAATTTCCCCCTCCCACTGCCACAGGCTCACCAGGGCAACTTGTGCACACATGGCTGATTCTAGAACACAATTTGTGAAACGAGTGGCTTGGAAATGATCATGCTCCTCAATTTTCTTCCCACAGCTGAACAGCACTCCAGGAATTTTATGCAGAGAGGAAGCCACGAGCTGACCCAGGTGCGGATGATAAATATAACATTGGAATAAGAAAAGAATGGCAAGTAAGTCAGTTTGGTTATAGTTAGGAAGCTGTTTCATCACTCTCACAGGAAGCAACTATAGCTGCTGGAAAAGTCTGTGTGAGTCACCCAGTGTTTACCAGAAACTCAGGGAGCTGTACAGAGAATATTTTTCTATATACATCTTGCAGTATGACGAACAATTTACACATATGCAGAGGAATTTATCATCCATGATTACAATAACCCGTTGAATTTATGCCCCCAAAATTGATGCACAGTTTTAACATCATAATAGCAAATCCTCCCTTTCTTTCCGAGAAATGTCTCAAAAAATCAGAAACCATCAAATACCTGACTTAGGGCTAGAGTCTACTGTGCATAGGTGTCACCATGAAAGACCAGGCAGCAAAACTCATGGGAGTGAAGACGTACAAGTTGAATCCACAATGCACCTGAAAGTTCAAAAAATGGTGTCACTGTTATGTGAATTATGATTCTGGGCTGAACTGTGGAATCTAACCATAGATTGTTACATAATAAAGCAATAGGCCCTTGGTGACATTAGTGTTTTCCCCTTTTTATTTTGTTAGTTAATTCTACAATTATAACCTCCTCTTTTTTCCCCAAACTGAGGCTATCTCATGCCTAAGTTTCAAAATAGAAGATACAATCTTTCATAATTTTTCCTTTATGAGGGCATGTCTGGAGTTCAGGATTCTTTAGCCAACTTGAATCCATGGAATGAAGACTGGAAAGAAATCTTAGAACTTGTGTAACCCACTCTCCTCATTTAACAGATGTAAAAAACAGAAGAAACAGTGACCTGCCGAAGGCCTCCTGAATTAGACAGAAACCTGGCCTCTGCCTTGAGCCAAAAATACCCTTAAAACAGGCTCCTTCCCACTGCGAGCTTCCCAGCAGCTGTCTTTGAGCATCCTGTGACTTGGACTTGTGAGGGGCCCTGTCCTGCTCCAGCCCCCCAACCCCAAGGAGACATGACTTGCCTCTATGAAATAAATTGTTAATCTAAGGAACCAGTGTTGAGTGCCTCTTGGTTTTCTTCTCTTCCCAGTGCTGGGAAGGATAACAGGAATGGAGCCAAGGATAACAGGAATGGAGCCATTCCCAACCACCTGAGAAAAAGTAAGCACCACCTGTGAAACAATCACCATGGCCAAAAAAGAGCTGGGGAGTGTGCTCCAGTCTCTGTTCAAAAAATATTCATCATGCACCTGTACAACAGACAACTACACAGCAATCAAAAGGAACAAACTATTTATACATGTAACTTGTATGGATCTCAATGGTATCATACTCAGTTTAAAAAAAAAGCCAACCCTCAGAGGTCACATACTGTATGTTTCTAGTTATATAATAACATTCTCCAGAGGAGAACAAATTGGGTCAAGATAGGGGCAGGATAAAACGGGATCAGTGTGGCCACAAAGATGAGTTTTCTGTAGTGCTATGATCCTCTGTCTTGCCTGTGGGTTGAATGGGGTCTGGTTTGCAAAAATGTCAGTTTTCTTATTTTACATGTATTGATATTCATTTTTAAATGATTATTTATTTATTTATTTATTCATTCATTCATTTATTTGAAAGGCAGAGTGATAGAGAGAGAGAGCGCTTTCATCAGCTTGTTCATTCCCCCAAATGGCCACAACAGCCAGGGCTGGGCCAGGCTAAAGCCAGGAGCCAGAAATTCTATCTGAGTCTGCCACTTGGGTGGCAGGAGCCCAAATACTTGGGCCATCATTCACTGTATCATTCACAGATACATTAGCAGGGAGCTGGATCAGAAGTGGAGCAGCTGGACCTCAAACCGATATGGGATGCTGGTGTCGCAAGGTCACAAGCAGCAGGTTAACCCACTACCACAATGACAGCCCCACAGTGTCAGTTTTCTGCTTGTGACATTGTACTATGATTGCATACATGTTACCATCAGGGACTACTGGGCAAAGGGTGCACAGACCTCTTGTAGTATTTTTTGCTATTTCTTTAGAATTTATAATCATTTCAAAATAATAACTTCCAAAAAAGTAATGCCCTCTTTCTGGGAAAGAATTATACTTCCCCACCTCATATGACTCTTTGGCTAACAAAATGTGAAAGGAAGTGACACATGTCACTTACAATCAGAGCTTTATTTCCCTCTGACACAGTGAGCGGCACTACTCCAGATACAAGCTGTTCTGGCTGTGCAGTCCTTGAGTGTGGCAGGGCCACAGCTGTGCTGCAGAGGACACAGGGGAAGTGAAAAATGAATTTTTGTGGTTGAACATCAGAAATTGTGGGCTTGTTGCTCACTGGAGCCAAACACAGCCTAGCCTTATTTATTCAGAGAGCAGGGGCCACGCACACAGAGGCCCATGCTCAGGAAATCCAAGGAAGACCTACTCTTTTCATGTGTCACATCCCCGCTGTCATACTTCTGGGCAGTTTTTAATTTACTTCAAAGTCACTATGAAATTTTATGAGACATTGATATTTTTGTCAGTGTGTCAGCACTCAACACAGGTTAAGTATTCCATAATAATTTTTCATTTAAAATAGTAGTTTTAAATTCTCCATTTTAGACAACTTTACCAATTAACAGGCCAATTCCAATCTTAATTGCTTGAGATGAAAGATTCTTCTATAGGTTGGTTTAAATTTCTATAAATTACTGGCTGAAAAATAAATATATAAGACCCAGTTTCTATGAAAATTCAAAGTTCCTGTGACATACTCTACCAAGTCTTTTCTTCTTGATCACAAATTTTAAAAGATGAAGAGTCTAAAATAATGGAATAATCTGCCTGTAGCCAATGAAATGATAGCCTGTTCTACTCTCACTCTGCTCTTCTCAGTGTACCACTCACCTTATTTAAGGGTCAAGGTCCTCTCAAGCTGACACTGCCTTCTGTAGCTGTTCAGAAGGATTCCCTTTGTGTCTGCCATCAAACAGTTCAATGTCCTTGTATCTCTGTTATTAATCTCTGTTATTAATCTACCTTTCAAACGCATATTGAAGTAGCTGGAGTTAGAACTCTCCTGAGACCTAGCCTATTGTATTGCCCTGGGTTATCCAGAGGGGCCTACTGACCAAAAGTGAGGAAAATGAATCACTAGCTCCCAACAAAATAAGCAGAAATTCCACTTTCTTCCTCAGAATCATAATAACTACTTTGAGTTCAATGCTAAAAAGCAGAAGTAAAAAAAGGTAGTGGGATCCCAGACTGCTGCTGATAGAAATGTCTCAAAGTTTTATTCGTTAGGAATTAATGTTTTATTTTGGAAATTTGTAATTATTTGGTGACACAATGTTTCCCCAGTTTTTGTATTGTGTTGGGGAAAAATAGCATAATGTCTATAGCCATTTATAAAAAGGGAAAACTGATACAAAGGAAGAAAATATTAGCCAAAAACATTTGTTAAGTTTAGATATCAAAAGGCTTCTTTCCAGGGATAACAGGAGACTTGACGCCCCTTCTCCCAGAGCTTATAGATTTAAGGAAATCAGTTCTGATTGTGAGGAAATGAAAGATACATTAGAAATAAAGACATAATGACCAACATTCATTCATATTAAGTAGATAACAAATAAAAAATTACTAAATGTTGCTCATATTTATTTTTCTGCTCTGAAAATTAGATGTTTGACTAAAAAATAGGATTAAGAAACATGGGAGGGAGAGGGTAGGAGGGAGGAAGGGAATATCATTATGTTCTTAGAATTGTGTCGACAAATCACATTGAATCTGTTAAAAACTAATTTAATATGAAAAGAAAAAAGCATAGCTTTTAGCACTAAAAGGCATACTGATGGTTTAGAAACAAAAGCACAAAGTGAGATGTCAGAAAGCCTAGATTATAGTAGCAGCCTCTCATGTATTAAGGTGAGACTGGTGAAGACTAAGCCTCTCAGAGATGAGTGAATTGGGACCACTTACTGGGTTCTGATTTATAACCTTGTGCACAGTGCTTGACCTTTCCTATCCTTGGAGTCACTATTTGTAAAATAGGGATAGTAATAGAGTAAAATGATTAGGAAGTGAGGATTAGAATATTAGATAGTAATAGAGTAAAATGATTAGAAGTGAGGATTTTACAGAATAATTATGTTTTATAATTATATAAAATAGAAGTTACCAACATTTGACTAGTAATGGAATAATTAATGAATATTTAATAGATTATAAGAATATAAAGCACATACTACTCTACCTGCCATAAAATAGCTCAACAAATATTAGCTATAATTTATTCATTTGTTAGTGAGGTGGTTAGAGAGACTGGCAGGAAGAAATAAGTGTCAGATTGCTAGTGTTAGTTGATTAAAGGGGAGCTGCTTTAAAAAGTGATTACCTACCATAATTTCAGTCTCTAAAGAAATGTTAGTACCTTAGGGAAAATCCCCAGGTGATCATGCTCTAGTCAATTATATTTCTGTTCACATATCTTGCTCTTCTATATGAAGGACCTGTATTTGTGAATAGTTTTTGTGTACTATGCGATCTAATTTTAAATTAAGCAATTAACCTTGGAATAAAAGAATATACATAAACACAATTTATATTTGTGGTAATTATTTTAGTTTTGTTACAATATTATGAATACTGGGGCTGGCACTGTGGTGCAGCGGGTTAACGCCCTGGCATGAAATGCCGGCATTCCGTATGGACGCCGGTTTGAGACCTGGCTGCTCCACTTCCAATCCAGCTCTCTGCTATGGCCTGGGAAAGCGGTAGAAGATGGCCCAAGTCCTTGGGCCCCTGCACCCATGTGGGAGACCCGGAAGAAGCTCCTGGCTCCTGACTTTGGATCGGCATGGCTCCGGCCATGGTGGCCATCTGGGGAGTAAATCATTAGATGGAAGACCTCTCTCTCTCTCTCTCTCTCTCTCTCTCTGCCTCTCCTCTCTCTGTGTAACTCTGATTTTCAAAGAAATAAATCTTTAAAAAATATTATGAATACTGTGATATTGTAATATTAATATTGGATACTTTTCCCAACCATTCGAAACTCTTTAGCACCAAGAGGTTCACCCAAATTCAGTAAGATTAGTATTTAGTGTGCCATTCTGGATCCTTTAGGAAGCAAACACAGAGACTGTTAGAATTAGGAGAGGTTTGGGGGAAAAGTGGAGAAATAACATCTGTGAACGGTAAATTGGAGAGGAAGCAGAGAACTGGACAGAGAACGCCTAAGATACTGATTTGACACCTTTGAAAGGAATGTGATAAGTAAGACCAGTGAGTGCAAATAATAATTGATAGAATTAAAAAGGAGACAATGATCCTACATGGGAAGCAGGATACACAGCAGACTCATAGAATGGCAAATGTCCTAAACAGCACTCTGGCCTCAGAATCAGCCCTTAAGGCATTTGGATCTGGCTAAAAAGCCCATGAGAGTTTCGCAGGCATGGCAAGTCAAGACACTGTGGCCAAAAAAAGAAAAAATGACCTAAATGAAAGATCTCTGTGAGTGGTCCCAGCGGAAAGAAAGGGCCATCAAAGAAGGAGGTACCTTTCTCTGAAGGGAGGAAAGAACTTCCACTTTGACTATGGCCTTATTGGTGAACTAAAGAGGTTTCCATAGCCTTGGCAGCTCATGACAAGAGCCTCGGGTGATTACTGACATCATAAATAAGAGTGTCAATTATTAAATCAACAACAGGAGTCACTGTGCATCTGCTCCCCATGTAGGATCATTGTCCTTAATGTGTTGTACTATGCGAATTAACGGCAAAACTACTACTCAAACAGTACTCCATACTTTGTGTGTCTATGTGGGTGCAGTCTGTTGAAATCTTAGTATATACTAAATTGATCTTCTGTTTATAAAGCTAATCCTCTGCCTGCAGCGCCGGTACTCTGGGTTCTAGTCCCGGTTGGGGTGCCGGATTCTGTCCCGGTTGCTCCCCTTCCAGTCCAGCTCTCTCTGCTGTGGCCCAGGAAGGCAGTGGAGGATGGCCCAAGTGTTGGGGCCCTGCACCCACGTGGGAGATCAGGAAGAAGCACCTGGTTCCTGGCTTCAGATAGACGCAGCACGCTGGCTGTAGCAGCCATTTCGGGGGTGAATCAATGGAAGAAAGACCTTTCTCTCTGTCTCTCTCTCTCAATGTCTGACTCTGCCTGTCAAAAAAGAAAAAAGAAAATGAATCTTGATATGAATGAGATGGGAGAGGGAGTGGGAGATGGGATGGTTGCAGGTGGAAGGGAGGTTATGGGGGGGAAAGCTGCTATAATTCAAAAGTTTTAGTTTCAAAATTTCTATTTATTAAATAAAAGTTGAAAAAAGGAGAAAGGAATATGAGAAGGGCCAGCATGTGGATAAAGCAGGCATCCCATATTGGCGTGCTTCAAGTCCTGACTGCTCCATTTCCAATCCAGCTCCCTGCTAATGGCCTTGAAAAAATAACGAGGAATGTCCTGAGCATTTGGGTATCTACTACCCATGTGGGAGACAGGGATGAAGCTTCTGGCTCCTGGCTGCAGCCTGGCTCAGCACTGGCCATTACAGCCACCTGGGGAGTGAACCAGTGGATGAAAGATCGCTCTTTCTCTCCCACTCCCTCCATCTCTAGTTGTAACTCTGCCTTTCAAATAAAATAAATAAATCTTTTAAAAAGGAATTTATTTATTTATTTTTAAAAAGATTTATTTATTTATTTGAAAGGCAGGGTTACATAGAGAGAGAAGGAGGCAGAGAGAGAGAGAGAGAGGGAGAGGTCTTCCATTCGACAGTTCACTCCCCAGATGGCCACTATGGCTGGAGCTGCGCCAATCCAAAGCCAGGAGCCAGGAGCCAGGAGCTTCTTCCGGGTCTCCCACATGGGTGCAGGGGCCCAAGGACTTGGGCCATCTTCTACTGCCTTCCCAGGCCATAGCAGAGAGCTGGGTCAGAAGTGGAGCAACTGGGAGTTGAACCACATCCATAGGGGATGCCAGCACTGCAGGTGGCGGCTTTGCCTGCTAAGCCACAGCGTCAGCCCCAATAAATAAATCTTCTAGAAAAAGAAACAAAGGAAAGTGGGGAAGAAACACATCCAAGGGGATGGGAGAAACTTCAAACCAAGATGTAGATCTGATAGTCTCAGTCAACCCAAAAGGGATCTCTAGAGCAAAGATTGTTCTTATAAGAGAAGTGCAATGGGCAGAAATGGCCAGGCGTGAGTTCCCCATGGTGCCCAATCACTTTGTGAGGGTTGCCCATGAAGTATGCCATCATTCTAAAAGTGATATATTTGGAGGCTGCTAGCTCATTCTACTCCTTGTAGCGGAACAATTTTTCTTTCTTTAAAGAAGATCTGAGTGGTACATGTAAATAGGTATGAAAGAGAGTTTCACATAATACACACACTGAAGATATTAGGATTTTACTAAGATAAGAGTTTTTCCAGTTTCATGCCTGACATAATTTAAAATTTTCTAATTTAAAGCTTTCATCTTTTCTGGTATATGTTTCACCAAATTCTTGAGTTGTTAATTTTCAATAACAAATTACAAACAGAAAGTTTTCAAATACATTTTTAAAAATTTGATTTACTTTATTTTTAAGGCAACTAAGTAAAAAATTTATTCCTAGATTCCCAAACATGACAGTAAAATTGACATTTAAAATGCTGGCCCATTATATGTTAAGTTAACAGTAACATTTCACTTATATTTTGCATTTAATTATTATTTTAGAACCATATTATTGTTATTTTAAGCACATATTAGATGCAAAAACTACATTCTGTATTAGTTTTCCAGTTCTTTGAGGATAGAATTTGTAACTGTATTGACAAGTATGTTCCAAAAGTTTCTTCCCTAATTGTAATGAACAAAGAATCACTTCACATTTCCAGAAGTGATGAAGGATTATTTTAAATGTACCTTTCACACCAGTGAAATATGTAAATAATTTATTTAAATTATTTTCCCAAGTTAAGCATGTAACCTATGGCTTTGGAATACTCTGAGATATAATGAAAGTTGTAATCAAAATGAGCCAGCTATGAGCAGTAAAAACGAAAAGCCATGCTCCAATTATTCATCATAGCAGCAAACCAGGGATATTTTCTCATGTATATTTTTACAGAGACATATGGACAGACAGATTGAACGCTATAGATATGTACTGGAATTTCAAATTCACTTTAAGACATTTAAGAAATGTGAATATTGGTTGCCTGAATAATCTAACTGTTGAAGAAATGTAAGCTCTACATAAATGATAATAATATTTCTTATGCAACTTCTGTATTTTGTAGACAAAAGAAATTCTCTATATTCTGATAAGACTCAGTAAATATGGATAGCAAAAAACTCATTCATTTAGCATTTTATATGTATATAACAGTTTACTATTTCCCCAACATTTTACTAAAAAAATTTTAAACAGAAACACAGAAAAGTGGGAAGAGAATTGTATGGCGAACAATCCTCACTAAGATTCCACAAATAATATTTAGCTTCACTTGCTTTATCACATTCATCTGGCCATTTATCTGTTTATATATGCTTGCACAGTGTGAATTATTTTAATGTGTTGAAAGTAGATTAAACACACAAGAATATTTCCCCTAAAATACATTATATATAACTAAAGGTTAATATTTGTTTGTGGTGTTTTGTTTTTGAGGTAAAATTTCCATACAGTATGATGCAAATATCTTGAGTATACCATTCAATGAATTCCATAAATGCACAGATTTGTGTGACCAGAATACAGAATATCAATATTACCCTATGAAGTTATTTCATGGCCTCATACAACTTCCCAACACTCCACATGAAAATACCATTATCTTCCTCCCCACCCCTGCCCCACCATCCATGAGTTTTGCCTGCTGTAGAAATTCATCTATACATACATTTTCCTATAAGACTATTCAATCAACATATTTTTATTGAATGCTTGCAAATATTCTGCATGTATACTGATACCAGTATTTTTTCAGATGTATATTTTGCAATTTCTTCCCAGCCTGAGGATTCTCTATTAATTTTTGTGGTAATACCTTTTGATGAGCAAATGTTTTAAATTTTTATGAAGTCTAACATTATTTCTCATTTATAGTTATTGCACTTTTTGTTCTGTCTAGGAAACTGACCCATCCTCAAGCTACAAAGGTATGCTGTTTCTATGTAAAAGATTTATAGTTTTACTTTTTACATTTCATTCTATGTTCCATTTCAAAGTATTTTTTGTTTATGATATAAGGTATGAATTCAGTTTCATTTATTTGCATGTGGATAGCCAATTGTCACTATTTGTAGAAAAGGCTTTCCTATCTACAATGAATTGCTTTGGCTTCTCTGTCAAAAAATCAAATGGTCTTATAAAGAGAGGGACATCTCTGGTCTCTGTATACAATTCTATTGACATACTTGTTGATCTTTACGTCACAATGTCTTGATTACTATCATAACAGATCTTAAAAGTTAGCTTTTGTAAGTCCTTCAAGTTTGTTCTTTGTCAAAATTACTTTGTAGAATCTAAATTTTTTATTTGTATTTCCATATGCCTTTGCTTGTATTTTCTTACATATTGTATACAGTTTGTTTATTTCTTTAAAAGTCTTCTGGCATTGTGACTGAGAGTGATTTGACTCTAAAATAAATGATGAAAGAAATGATATTTTAACAATATTGGGTTTTCCAATCCATGAACATGGCACATCCTTCCATTAGTTAGGTCTTGATAAATAATCAATAAATTTTGTACTTTATAATAAAGAGATCTTACATGCATTTTGTTAAGTTTATTCTTAACCATTTTGTAGTTTCTGAGTCTATTACAAATCAAAATATTTTTAAATTTTATACGCTAGTTATGTGATAATATATAAAATCAAGTGATTTTACATTTGTTGTCTTCCAAATACATGGAGTTTTTCTGGATGTCACACTAATATGAATTTCTAATTTAGTTTCAAATTTCTCAGAGCATATACTCCATATGAATTCAGTCCTTTCAAATGTATCAACCTTGGAGACTGATGGGTGAATCAGGTTAAGCCACCTGCAAGATTGGCATCCCATATCAGAATGACAGTTGAGTCCTGGTTGCTCTGCTTCTGATCCTGCTCTCTGCTAATGCATCTGGGAAGGTAACTAATGCACCTGGGAAGGCAACAGAAGATAGCCAAAGTACTTGGACCCCTACCACCCATGGACAAGATCCAGATGGATTTCCTGTCTCCTGGCTTCAGCCTGGCCCCGCACCGACCTTCATAGTCCTTTGGGGTATGAACAAACAAAAAGATGTTCTCTCTGTCTTTCCCTCTCTGTCATTTTGTCTTTCAAGTAGTTAAAGTAAATCTTTAAGAATAAATAAATTCATCAATCCTGGTTTTAAAGCTCATCATATGAACTTTCATGCTACACGTATGTTTACCAAGATTTTATGAGATTATACAAATAAAATATAAAAAGTAAACCTTGCTTTCTTGCAGTTTATTAATCACATAGGAGTAAAAAATACAAACATGTGGAACAATATGACAAAGATAACAAATGCTAAAATTACATATTCAGTATGAACTAAACACATTGATAAAAATCTGCAAAGGAAAGAATTTATCAGGGTAGAAACTCAATGAATTGAACAATCCTTTGCTGCTTCTGGATATGAGTGATTGAGTCAATTATGGAGGTATTAGATTGGAAGTTGATGAAATGATCAGTAACACAAGAATTGGCAAGTCATGAGTTAAAGATGACGTGAAATTTCCTTAATTTCCTTTGTTCTTTTTCTGTTTTACAAGATTTTTTTTCTAACCTAGTGTGAGTGTACTTGATACTTTCAAAAGGTCAGGGAAAGTGGAATTTTGAAGTCTATGCATAGTTTTTCCATAATACAGGTTTCCCATTAACTTTTTGAAGACCCTTCATATATGTGGATTTCAAAAATTTTTGCAACAAAATAAAATTATCTTTTAATTCTATTTTCACAACATCTGGAAGTACTTGCATATGTTTCATGCTTTGTGTTTGATGCTACAGTTACACTCTTGTATCTCCATTTAAAGATCTCTCAGTGAGGAGGAAAATGAAGACACAAATCCATTGAGTCATAAGACTTAAGAAGAGAGATGCAAATACTGGCAGAGCAAGGGGGAATGACAATAGCCTTGCCTAAAGTGGCACAGGGAAGCCCTCATATAGTTCATGTCTTTTGATTTAGATCTCTAAGAGTGCAATTGCTAAAGAGAGAATGGAAAATTCTTTACAGCAGGAAAATACAAGGCAAATACAGATAGCAGCTTAAGGTAGATATGAGGGGTGGGCAGACGGATTTGAAAAGGTGTGATTGAGCCAGTAATTAGATTTACTTAAGGAGTTTGTAGTTTATGTTAAAATGAGAGTCATGAAATGTTTTTAAGCAGTACAGTAGCTTCATCATGTTTGTGTTCATAAAGATACCTGACAGAATTGGGAAGGGTGGGTCAGATCTGGGATCTGACAAAGATAGGGAAAATAGTTTGTAGACTATGTTATGTATCAGGTGATTAATGATAAGTCTGAAAGGAGGGAGGAAGTGGAATTAACATGTGAAACATGTAGGAGGTAAAATGAATGGACAACTGAAGCTAGACAAAAAAGTGATCATGAGTGCTTTACTACTACTAATGTGTCTTTTGAGCACATTGTGGTTTCATTAATAAGGAAAGAAAATGCATGATGTAAGGCAGATTTTGGAAGAAAAACTGAGTTTAATTTCTTATGCCTCAAAGAGAAATAATTCATTATCTTGTTGTAACAATTTCAGAGAGAGATTAGGGCTAGACATTTTATTTTCAAGTCACTAATATTGACTTGACATCAGTCAGAGAACTGACCCTACACTTGATTGGTGTGAATAAGAGAGACTGGACTATTAGATGAGAATTAGGCTGAGATAATTATTTTTGAGACCCTTTCCAGACTGTTGAGTAACTTCTAAGGGAAAGAGCAGTGGACAAATACGGAATAACTCAGATAGGGTGCTGGTGGAGATTTGGAATATCAACAGTTTCATTCTTAAACCTGCTTTATTTTTTTAAAGATTTTATTTATTTATTTGAAAGTCAGAGTCACACACAGAAATGAGAGGCAGAGAGAGAGAGAGAGAGAGAGAGAGAGAGAGAAAGTCTTCCATGCACTGGTTCACTCCCCAATTGGCCACAATAGCCAGAGCTGAG
This sequence comes from Oryctolagus cuniculus, assembly GCF_964237555.1. Lineage (NCBI taxonomy): Eukaryota > Metazoa > Chordata > Mammalia > Lagomorpha > Leporidae > Oryctolagus > Oryctolagus cuniculus. The sequence continues at coordinate 23,352,954 of NC_091453.1, forward strand.
CCGATCTGAAGCCAGAGAGCCAGGTGGGTGCAGGGGCCCATCCTCCACTGCTTTCGTAGACCATACAGAGAGCTGGATCAGAAGTGGAGCAGCCGGGTCTCGAATCAGCACCCATATGGGATGCCAGCACTGCAGGCGGCGGCTTTACCTGCTACACCACAGCGCCAGCCCCAAATCTGCTTTATTTTTTAAAAAGGCATATCAGAGCAAAGTAACTGGAAAGAAATTCAGCTCAAATTTATCAATTAGAACATTCTTGGGGGTTGGCATTGTAGCATAGCAGGTTAAACCACTGAGATGCCTGCATGCCATTTGAGCTCTGGTTCAAGCTTGGGCCCCTGTCACCCATGTGGGAGACTGGGATGGAATTCTGGAATCCTGGCTTTCACTTGGTCCAGACTTGGCTGTTATGGCCGTTTGGGGAATGAATAAGTGATGGAGGATTGATCTCTCTCTCTCTCTCTCTCTCTCTCTCCCACACACACACACACACTCTCCTCCTCTCTCTATAATTCTGCCTTTCAAAGCATAAATAAATACTTTTTATAAGAAAAGGAACATTTTGGAGCTTATGTAAGGAAACTAATTTGGGTTAACTGCAATAAAATAGGTGGCTTTTTAGCCAGCGCTGTGGCTCACTAGGCTAATCCTTTGCCTTGCGGCGCCGGCACACCGGGTTCTAGTCCCGGGCGGGGTGCCGGATTCTGTCCCGGTTGCCTCTCTCCCAGGCCAGCTCTTTGCTGTGGCCAGGGAGTGCAATGGAGGATGGCCCAAGTGCTTGGGCCCTGCACCCGCATGGGAGACCAGGAGAAGCAACTGGCTCCTGCTTTCTGATCAGCGCGATGCGCCGGCCTCAGTGCACCGGCCGCAGTGCGCCGGCCGTGGCGGCCATTGGAGGGTGAACCAACGGCAAAAAAAGGAAGACCTTTCTCTCTGTCTCTCTCTCTCACTGTCCACTCTGCCTGTCAAAAAACAAACCAAAAACAAACAAACAAACAAAAAACCACAAACATAAAAAAAAAAAACTGCAAGGGAGGGAAGAGAGACAGCTGTCTGGTAGCAAGTTGGTAGGTGTGAGCACACAGTTTGTCCGAGGTCGCGGTTCTAAGCTGGCAGAACATGACTTTGAGAGGTTCTGAAAAATGACCCTGTTTGAAAGAGGCAGGATTGAGAGCCTGAGCTGGAATTCGAAGCATTCCAGTTTCTGGTTCCATTTATTCCTAAGGCAATCACAGACTTACCCTTTCATAACTTGGGTTACACAATAACTTTCTCTTTTTGCTTGTTATGTTAGTTTTTGGCATTCCAAAATATCCTGAACACAATCAAGTAAAAAATAATGAACATAATAATCAAATGAAACATTTTTAAAATACATATATGCATCTGTTAATGATGCACGAATTACTTTTATTGACCAGGGTGCTTTTTTTATTTTTAAAGATTTATTTATTTATTTGAAAGGCAGAGTTACAGAGAGGCAGAGGGGGAGAGAGAGAGAGGTCTTCCATCCGCTAGTTCACTCCCCAGATGGCTGCAATGGCCAGAGCTGTGCTGATCCGAAGCCAAGAGCCAAGAGCTTCCTCTGGGTCTCCCACGTGGGTGTAGGGGCCCAAGGACTTGGGCGATCCTCCAGTGCCCTCCCAAGCCACAGCAGAGAGCTGGATTGGAAGTGGAGCAGCTGAGACTCGAACTGGTGCCCACACGGGATGCTGACCCTGAAGAAGGCAGCTCCACCTGCTACGCCACAGCGCCTGCCCCGACCAGGGTGCTTTTTAACTGCCTTTTGTATATGAAACATTTTACTAGTGAAATGAGTAGGATAAGGTTCTACTTCCAGGCACTTAACAGATTTTTTTTCAGTCTACAAAATCTGTCTGCGTTTACTCATATACCTTTATGTAATAAGTCCTTCCTGCAATTCCCTAGACTTGTTTGACAAAATGAATTCAAGAAAGTCTGCTTTGTAAAATACACACATGGAAGAACTAGAAATGTTAATGCGAACAATTTCAGAATATTCAGATTTCTAAGGGCAAGTATCGGACTCTCCCATAAATTGCTCCTGTCACAATCAAAATACTTGCTGAAAAAGACTATTAGTGTGGTCTTGTGGTGATTCTTTTATTGTTAAAAAGATCAAATGTTTCTTAATTTCATCGTAACCAGAGTAAAAACAAGAGGAAATTAGTTTGGAGTGAATTTCAGGCTCACAGCCCAATCCCTTTTGGATTCACACAGGTGTGTGTTTATTTTAATAGCTGATCTGAAAGCATGTGAGATGCCACAGCTGACCAGATTCTAAACAAAAAAGCATAGAACTTAAAACTAAGCATGCATGCAGCATGGAATAATAATTAGGTTAGGCTCCTCAAAATGCTACAATGCCAAAACAAAACAAAACAAAACAAAAAAACAAAACCTCCAACCATTAGGTCACAGTCTATATACAACAGCATGGGCATTATATTCTCAGTCTAAGAGAGGGTTTTGGAATTACAAGGTTCAAATTCTGTCAGCCACCAAAAAATCAGGGTCCAAGATGGGTCTTATTTGACAATCTGCATCCTTCTCAAGATAAGCGATCAGGCTTGTTCAAAATTCTTTTAAGAAAGCGCAGATTGTTGTCACCAAAAGCTGTTCAGAAATAGTGGCAAGAGACTTTGTCCTAGTGGAAAGGGCAATTCCCTGAGCTGTAACCGTGGGCAATGTTTGGATAGTCACCAACCAACCACGATCGGGGCTTGCACACAGAACGAGGAATGTTAACTAGGATGCCCTGCATAGGCGGTTTCTTTATGAGAAATCTCCATGGCCCTCACTTCCCGAGGGCCGAGGACTGCGCGTGATCAGGAAAAATGACGAGGGAACAGAATAACATGTGGTGAGACAGGCATGCAAAAGGGGGAAAGGCTGTCAGGGATCTGGGGTTGCTCAAGGCAGAGACGTGGCAGCCCCGAGGGCTGGCTGCTAGGCTCCGCGCCAACCCAGGCTTCCTCGAGGGTGAGTGTGGGGGTGCACGGAGGGACCGTGACGACTTTTCCGTGGGTGTTATAAACAGATCCCAAGAGGGAAGAGCTCTAGTAGGATGTCCTGCGAGCTTGGTCTTCTTGGGGGACGCTCCGCCCTTCGTTTCCCACCCACTCATAGCCCCTCCCCTTCTCTCCAAGCCCCGCCCCGGCCTGGCCCTTGCCGCTTCCCACCGCCCTTTCCGTAGTCTCCTGGCTCCTGGCTCCTCTTAGGCTCGGCAGTATTGGAAGCGCGCAGGCGCGGCTTGGGGCTCCCAGAACGCGGAGTAGCGGAGCGGGACGCGCGGTAAGTGTGGCGCTCGTGCATGGATCCCAGCTGAGGAACGTGGTCCACCGCGTGTCCCAGGAGGGACCAGGGCATATGGGAGTGACTTTAATCTGGTGAGGAGAACCTGGTCAGAGGCGCGGCAGCGCCGGTGGAGGCGCTGCCTGAGGTTGTCCGGCCCAGCCCGCGTGGGGTACGGAGTGCGTGGTGGCAGGAGTGGGTGAGGGTGTGTATGAGTAGTAATATTGAAGGAAGGGGGTCCAGAGTCTGAAAGTCCGTACTCTGGCTTGTCAGGTTCAGCAGGCTCGCCAAGGGCGCTGGAGGGTGTCCCAACTTCGGTTCCCCCGCTTGCTTGGTGCCCCTGAGCTGCTTCCCGTGTTCATCCCTTCCCCCAGCGCTGCCTTCCCTGGGCGCGGAGTTGCCAAGAACGTTCCCCGTTGCGGGGGCGAGGACTTGGGGGAGGTGGGCTCTTGCCTAGGCTAGTTCCAAGGAGGGCGTGGCATTCGTGTGACTTTCCTTTACCCCGCCCCCGGTAATGTGTCCCTCTTCTGGTCCATTGTGCTCCTGGACATTTTAACAAAGGCTATGACTGTTTTGTAGGCAGTGGCGGGTGACATCGGGGGCGGGTAGAGGGAGGGTGCTTGCGAGGTCGTGGTGCGGCCCTGGGGGAAGGGGGAGCTAGGGGGCCCATAGTGGGGAGTGGAAGGAAGGGAACAGCCTTCCTGCTTCAGCCTTTTCCTTCTTCCTGGTCCGCTGATTTTGATAAGTGGTAGGAATAGCCCTAAGGAGCATATGACTGGAAATTAGTGTGTATTCAGACTCTGACTGCAACCATCGATTTGGTAATTGTGCTTTGTGTATTTGCTACAAACCCCTTCAGGACAAAAGCGAAACTAATGGAATTCGAGAGGAAATGATTGAATGAAAGGGTGAAGAGGAGCAGTGAAAGACTTAGAGCTAAATTACTTTCCTTTGGTAGTCATAGTGTAAAACCAGAATTTTGAAGGATGTGAAGGTGCACTAGAGAGGGTAAGTGAAATGTTGGTTAGGATACTGTTGATTGTTTCCATCAAGAGTGGATTATTAGGGGTGTATGTGTACCATCAAGTTTTGGGGCAGACTCAATTTAGAATCTTTGAAACTGGTATTAGCGAATACAAAACATAGGACAAATAATGTAATATTGGGTAAGGTCCCATAACTTTCATTTTCAAACTTAGTATTTTTTTATGAAAGATAGCATATGTGTTCCCAAGCATAGATGTTGATATTTTTACTTGTTTAACTTGATACCACAAAACAAACTGAACTTCCTCCTCCTCCTTTCCCTTGATTGTGAACCCTGTTTTATAAACATTTACTTTCAGATCTGAACTGATTCAAGACACAATTCCTCCCCTCTCAGGGCATGAAGTGAGCAAGATTTCTACTTGTTCATTTGTAATTTTCTCTTTTACATTTTCATGTTATTTGAAGTATTATGCTGCTAGCATTACCAAACGTGGGACAAGGTATATTAGGGATGCCTTTTCATTTTTTCCACTGCTGGGTGAAAGCCTATTCATCCTTCCAGACTCAGCCCAATTTATTTCTTGGACAAATTAGCCACCTCCCTCAGAATAAATTAATTGTCCCCTTTTCTGTTAAATTGTTATCACTGGATTTGTCTCTTGCTACTAAAACCTCAGTCCTCTGTGTTATTCTGTACACAGGACTGCCTGAGATGTGGTAAATGACTGATAAACTAACTTGTAATTCAATGTTAATTAATGTTGTAGAAACATTCTTTTTACATAAAGTTCATGGACTAACAGAACTTCAGAGTGCTGAAATTGTATTTAATATTTGAGCAGAATTATTGGGAATATAAGTAAAGGGTGAGTATAGAAATATATTCCCATGTATTAGACATAATTTATCCTTCTAAAAGAAGTGCAAAAACTCAGCAGATAAAGAGGACATAGTGATCGAGAAAAGGCCGATTTCCTAAAAAGGCCAACATTTGAGAAGAAACCAGTAAAATATCAACGTGTAACAGAAAATTAATCATTTGTGGAAGGATGCAAAGAGAGCACTGCTGGCATTTAGGAAGTTTTACAAATGAATCAAAATTGCCAGATGCCATCCTTTAAAGGCTAATATAACTAAAGAAAGCTCCAATCTAATAAGTGGTATTATGCACTTCCTAAATCTTTAGGTGGTTTGAGCTTTTAGCTAATGGATGTCTTCACATTATAGTGTTCCCTGATAGGCTTAATATAATCATTTCTGCCAACTTGTCTTTAACATTTCTTTTAACTCCACCAGCATCACCAGCCTTCCAGTCGCTGCCCCTCTCCCCCATCCTTGATGATATATCCATTCAATCTCATTATCCCTACTCCCAGTCTTCATTACTTGAATGGATTTATCAGTTGGAGAGAAGATCATAGGCAATTATCGCTCACTATGTAAGAGAATGGAATTGATCCTTTAGTTTAAAAATGAGCCAAATTTGGCTACTTGTCTAGTCCAGGTTTCTGTGCCTGCAAAGAAGAGAACCTATGCTAGCCACTAGTAACCTCTTTTTCTTCCCTGCTTTCATTTCCTCCATATCCACCCATAAAAGCACCTTTTGCTCATGTCATTTAAAAAATAATATTAACCGTGTTCCCCTCAAAACACTTCAAGTTGGTGCTTAAATTTTATGTGTAAAATTGGAATTCCAGAGGATGAGTGGAATCCATGATACTTTTTCTGAGATCTATAGACCCATTTAATAAAAAAAATACTCTAAACCAAACCACTGTGATTATACCTTCCTTCTTAAAACTCCTCATCTAGATTTGCCCCTTGTATTTTTCCCTCTGATTCTTTGACCAGTCAACCTCAGTCAGCTCCGTTTAGTCCTCATGTTAGAATTCTGTTCAAAATTTTTTCTAACTATATGCAGAATACAATAATAGGATGATCAAGGTAATGGAAATGGGAGGCAAGACAAGATGTTAAACTTTTCTCTCTGAGCATTAGTTTTCTCATCTGGGGAAATGATAATTATAATACTTTTATGTAACTTAAGTGAAATCAAGTATTTTAGCACGTTATCACAATGTCAAGTACATACGAATGTATTTGTATTTTTATTTGTTTCTGGTGATATAATTTCATTAGTGATTGACTTTGGAATGTGGATACATTGGTATCTTCCATCCTGATCCAGCTCTGGTTCTGGATTTGTAGATTCCTCCCAAGTATCTCAAACAGGTTGTTTAGCATAATGGTTCTCCATCTTCAGTATGCACAATAATCACAGGATTGGACAGATTTCTGGGTTCCATCCCTAGAATTTCTGATGTGAAGGACAGGGTTTAAAAATTTCCATTTAGCAAGGTTCCAAATGATGGTGCTACTTCTGTGAAAACACTGAGTGGCACTTATCTTGATAGCATTCAGACAAATTGGTACGGAGAAAAGGAAAGAAACCAAAAGACCAAAAATTTATACAAGAGCAGAGTGCACTTACAGCTGTTTGCTATGATTTGAATATTTGTCCTCTTGAACTCAAGCAGGAGTTTAGACCCTAACTCTTAAGTTAATGGCACTAAGAGTGGAAACAATCTGACTGCAGTGTTTAAAGATAGGGCCTTTACAAGTAATTAGAATGGTTTAGGTTGTTAGGATGTCTCTTTATAGAGTTAGAGAGATCACATAGACATAGATGTAGACATAGACAGACGCATGCTCTCCCTACTATGATTGATGCAGTTCAGGGGAGTCCTCATAAGAGCCTGCCTTATACTGTTTGGTGAATGTACGTGCAGAACCTTGAGCCATAATATACATGTTTTCTTTTTTAAAGATTTTTTTTTATTTATTTGAAAGGAAGAGTTATAGAGGCAGAGGAAGAGAGTGAGAGTGAGAAAGAGAGAGAGAGAGAGAGAGATCTTTCATCCATTGGTTCACTCTCCAGATGGCCGCAATGGCTGGACCTGGGCTGATCCTGAGCCAGGAGCCAGGAGCTTCTTCCAGGTCTCCTACTTGGGTGCAGGGGCCCAAGGACTTGGGCCATCTTCCACTGCTTTCCCAGGCCATAGCAGAGAGCTGGATCAGAAGCGGAGCAGCCGGGTTTTGAACCTGTGCCTATAAGGGCTGCTGACACTGCAGGCGGCAGCTTTATTCTCTATGACACAGCACTGGCCCCAAACCTGTTTTCTTTATAAAGTGGCCTGCCTTAGGTATTTTGTTATAGTAATGAAAAGCTGACCAATATACTATTATTGTCAGAGGGTAGAGAGCATAATGCTAAGATTCTTGGATTTGATGACCTGGAGGTTTCCTCTTTTCTTTGGTGTAGAGGGTTGATTTCTCAGTTGGTGGGATATTAACGTTATTATGACCAGAAAAACATCACAGGTATTTGAAGTAGTGATTCTTAATCTGATGTGTACATCAGACTGTCCTGTGGAGTTGTTTCAACCACCATATATTTAGTGTCCCTACCCCCAGCCTAAGTCCATCAAATCTATATTTCAGGTTGTGGAACCTGGTCATGAAATACTTTCAAGAGATTTTTATTTGCATCCTGGTTAAAAAACACTTGAGTGGTGATGGTCAGGATGTGGAGGCTGTAAAATTGAAACTACTTTTCTTGGCAAATTGTTGGTGAAAGAGAAGGAAAGAAAGAGACTGGAATTTGAAGATTTTAATGGATCATAAAGAAATGTGAAAACCTTGTCAGAGCAAGAGAGTGATTGAAGGAGGATATAATTGATGATCTAGAATACTGAAACAAGAGAATCACAGAGAATGGAATTAGTGGCACCAAGAGAGGAGAAAAGAATGAATGGGAAAAAATTAAAAGTATAGGTAGAAGTAAAAGCTGAAGGAACTCTCTTTAAAGGAGGTTTGCACAGTACTGTTCTTCAGTGAAACTTAGTATGCTCTAATTAGAATTGATTTTTTTTCAAGTTTAATGATGCTAGCAAGTTAGTAATTTCAGCTATTCCATCTACCTCTAATGGTTATACAATTGTGTTTTTCCATAACCTTTTTCATTTAGAAGATTTTTTGAAAGTCTAAATATACTGTGTTGTAATGCTATTGCCTCAGTCCTTGCCATACTACTGCCATGCCATAAGTTTTTATATGGTTTTCATTCAGTCATTTAACAAATTTGTGTTCCTACCAATTACCACACATTATTCTGAAGATACAAAGTGAATTAAAAAAGTTGTATTTTACTGAAAATTTATGTACCACAAGAAGCTCACAGCTTGAGTGAGACATATGATAAAATAACTAAGATATGTGTGTGTATGTGTGAACAAATACATACATTTACATATATATTAAGTCATGTAGTATCGTATTCATTGGAGAAATACAAAACAGGAAAGACACTGTAGGTGAATGGGGTGTGTTGGAGATTGATCAGGGCAGACTTTGCTGTCAGTAAAGATACATGAGAGAACCATTTGTTTGGAGGAAGACATAAAGAATAACAAGTTGAAAGATCTTGAATTGGGGCCTTTTTGAGACTGTTTTATTAGGGATAGCCAAAGGATCCTTGTGGCTAGAGTAGCAGGAGTGGGAAGTGATAAATAATAAGGCACAGGGTCAGTTAGACAAGGAGTGTGAGAAGGTAGTAAGATCATGTAGAACTATTCAGATTATGGGTGCACTCTATAGAGTGAGAAGGAAAACTGTTAGTTTTCAAAAAGAGGCAAGGTCCAATCTCATTTCTGCCTTACAAGGATTTATTTTGGTACTGTGTGGCGAATAGCTTGCCAGGAGGCAAGAACAGAAGAGAAACCCATTAGAAGAGACGGTATGGTGGCTTGGACTGAGGTAGTATAAGGCTGGAGGTGATGATAGTGATCAGATTTCCTGATGATTTGGAAGTGCAATGTAACAGAAGATGAGAGTCTTGAATGATGCCAAGGATTTTTTTTTTTTTTTTTTACAGGCAGAGTGGACAGTGAGAGAGAGAGACAGAGAGAAAGGTCTTCCTTTTTTTGCCGTTGGTTCACCCTCCAATGGCCGCCGCGGCCGGCGCGCCGCGGCTGGCGCATCGCACTGATCCGAAGCCAGGAGCCAGGTGCTTCTCCTGGTCTCCCATGGGGTGCAGGGCCCAAGCACTTGGGCCATCCTCCACTGCACTCCCGGGCCATAGCAGAGAGCCGGCCTGGAAGAGGGGCAACCGGGACAGAATCCGGCACCGCGACCGGGACTAGAACCCGGTGTGCTGGTGCCGCAAGGCAGAGGATTAGCCTATTGAGCCGCGGTGCCGGCCATAATATATATAGTTCTATTCATATTATCTATGAAGGTATTTCAAAAGCTTGTGGAAAATGGAATTAAATATAAGTTTATTTTGGTGAAAATATTTCTGAAATTATGTATGGGAATCTTCAAAAATTCATTGAATATGTGTCTCATCAAGAAAATATACATGGAATCCAAAATATTGTTGCATCAAAATAAACTTATCCTTTAACTCCATCTTCCCATGGACTTCTTTTAAGTTATTTATCCATTTGAAAGGCAGAGTTATAGAGAGAGGGAGAGACAAAGAGAGATCTTCCATCTGCTGGCTCACTCCCCAAATGGCCGCAATGACTGGGATTGGATCAGGCTGAAGCCAAGAGCCAGGAGTTTCACCTGGGTCTCCTATATAGGTGGCAGAGGTCCAAGCACTTGGGCAATCTTCCACTGCTTTCCCAGGTGCATTAGCAGGTAGCTGGATTGGAAGCAGAGCAGCCAGACTGGAACTGGAGCTCATATGGGATACCAGCCTCACAGGCAGCAGTTTAACCTGCTGGGCCACAACACGGGCCCCTCTGATGAAATTTTTCAATGAAATACCCTTGTATCTCTTCTTGTGGATTTTGGGAGATTGTATCGCTCACTTGACCATCAGTCCATTTGTTCTAGGTTATCAAATTTGCACACATAAAATTGTTTTTAATACTGGTGTGTTACCTTTAATATCCAATGATAATAATTTTTGTCTTCTTTAAATTAACCAGGATAGTGGCTGATACAATTTATTGATTTTAAAAATATTAATTAATTAATTTTGAAGGCATAGAAATAGAGGGAGTGAGAGACACAGAGAAAGATCTGCTGATTCATTCCCCAAATGCCTGCAATGGCTCAGGCGAGGCCAACCCAAAGAAAGGAGCCAAATCTTGGTCTCCTACATGGGTGGCAGTAGCCCAAGCAGTTGGGCTATACTCTACTGCCTTTCCAGTCGTATTAGCTGCCAGCTGGATCAGAAGTGGAGCATCCAGTACTTGAACCAACACTCCAAATATAGTATGCCAGCATTTCAAACAGCAGCTTAACTTGTTGCAACCACAACACTGCCCCATTTATCTTTTAGAGAACCAGTTTTTAGTTTCATTGATTTTCTCTATTAATTTCCTATTTTGAATTTCACTAATTCCTGATATGATTTTCTTTTACTTAGGATTGAATTTTCTCTTCTTTTTCTAGTTTCCTCAAATAGAAACTTACTTATTTGAAAGGCAGAGCTACAGGGCAAGGAGAGGGGCCCACATGCAGAGAGAAAGAGAGAGAGAGAGAGGTTTTCCATTCACTGGTTTACTCCCCAGATGGCCACAACTGCCAGGGCTTGGCCAGGTTGAAGCCAAGACCTTCATCTGGGTCTCCCACATGGGTGGCAGGTGCCCAAGTATTGGGCCATCTTACACTGCTTTCCCAGGTGGAAGTCCATCTGGTTCTCCCACATGGATAGTAGGAGCCCAAGGACTTGGCCATTGTCTGCTTCTTTTCCCAGGTGCATTATCACAGAGCTTTATTGGAACCAGCACTCCTATGGAATGCTAGTGTCGCAGGCAGTGCCTTAACCTGCTGTGCCACAATACTGGCCCCCAAGTCCATTTTTAAATAATACTGTACCTCTGCTGTGGTTTGGATATTGTTTGAAAGTGTCCCCAAGTGTTCATGGGCTGGAAGCGTGGTCTTTAAAATTTGGTTTAGTAATTTCAGAGGTGGTGGAATCTTTAAGAGGTGGAGCTTAATGCAAGGTAATTAGGTCATTGTGGGCACTGCTCTGTAAATGGATAAATGCTGGACTCTAAGAGTTAGTTCTTGAAAGAGTAGCCATTATTAAGAAGTGATCCGAGCCAGTGCCGCGGCTCACTAGGCTAATCCTCCACCTTGAGGCACCGGCACACCGGGTTCTAGTCCCTGTCGGGGCGCCGGATTCTGTCCCGGTTGCCCCTCTTCCAAGCCAGCTCTCTGCTGTGGCCCGGGAGTGCAGTGGAGGATGGCCAAAGTCCTTGGGCCCTGTACCCCATGGGAGACCAGGAGAAGCACCTGGCTTCTGCCATCGGATCAGCGCAGTGCGCCGGCCGCAGCGGCCATTGGAGGGTGAACCAACGGTAAAGGAAGACCTTTCTCTCTCTGTCTCTCTCTCTCTCACTGTCCACTCTGCCTGTCAAAAAACAAAATTTAAAAAAAATAAAAATAAAAAAAGAAGTGATTCAGACCCTCGATCTGACTTCTTGTCTTGCCTTGAGATCTGTCCCTTTTACATGTGTTTCCAAAATGATGCTATCCACTGTGTTGTAACACAGCCAATGATGTCCTCACTAGATTCTAAATAGATAAGATCACCTGATCTTGGTCCTTTAGCCTCAAAAATATGAGATGAATCATCCTCCTTTTTTTTTTAATAAAGTATCCAGCTTCAGATATTTTGTTGTAGCAACTGAAAACAGACTAATCCATTTTATGGGCAGTGCAAAACCTTGAAATTAAATATTCCTCATTCTACGTCCTATCCTGTGTATCACTGCTATTGTACATTTCATACACACACAAACATACACACTCATGTGCACACTTCAAAAGGTATGTTGAAGAAAATTAGCATATATATACATATAAAAATACATATATATGTATGTATGTATGTATATATATGGCCACACTGGAAACTCAGTCTCCTTTTGTTTCTCAAGATTTTTATCATAATTAATTCTAAATATTAATCTTGCCTGTTTTGAGCTTTATATAAATGGAACATGAATATATACCTTCTTGTTTTGCTCACTATTACTAAATTTGTGGTATATATGCATTAGTTGGATGCTTTTCAAACATTGGTGAGTATATGACTCTCTTGGGAATCTTGTTAAAATGCAGATTCTGATTCAAGATATCTGAGGTGAAACCTGAGATTCTGCCTTTCTAGCAATCTCACATGTGATGCTAATGTTATTGTCTCACAGATGATGCTTAAAGTAAGAATAAGCCCTTAGTTCATTCCATTTTTAAACTGCTTAATATGCTCTGAATACCTTTAGTAATGTACTGTATAGATGTTCTCCTAGAGGAGGAAAGTACTGGGAAGCTGTTCTTTAGTTGTTTATCAAGTATTTTTTTTCCAGAATTAGGAACTAAGAATAAGTGGATTATTACCCATATTAAAATGGTCATCATCAGTAAGATAGAAACAATTTAATAAAAGATTAGGGATATAGCTCTTGAACATTTCACACATTGCCTCTTGAAACTGAGTCCCTGTATCTAAGGCCTTTGATGTAAATTGTATCAGGCCCTAGTCTCCCATAGTCTTTAAGTCTCCCTCCCTTAGCTTAAAGTTTCTTTGCAAGTCAACCTCTTACTAAATGAACTCACTAAATTGAGGAAGTGGTACAGCTGGACCCCCAGAGTCCCCGATCACAAGACTTATGAGGTCATGTATTTCCTGTAGATATAATCTTGATGTTCAATCTTATCTCTAGGATTTTCTCAGGAACCCCAGGTACTGAGCAAGAAATAACTACCACTTGTCAGAAGCCCACTTTGCCATAATCAGAATTTCCAAAAGAACACAATACCCCTGACCAATCAAAGGGCCACAAGCAGTCTGGCCCGACCAGTGATGTACTTGCACACGAGTTGAACATGCACATCTTAACCCAATTTGAATCTATAACAACCTCCATCTCCTTTGGTAGCTCAGAAATTAAGCAACAGCTGCCCCAGCTCCTTGCTCTGTGCTTTGCAAATAATTATTGACTTTCTTCCACCATCCTGATGTTTGTGATTGGCTTGCTACACATTGGGTGAACAGAGCCAGGTTTTGGAGGTTCTATAACACCTTTTTAGTTGTAGACAAAGTTTTAGCAACTTTATTCTGTACTGGTTATTTTGAAATAAGGCAAAATTAAAAAGGACAAATCAGTACACTCGTGCACAATTGTGTGCTCATATATATGGGACTAACACACAAGATATAAATCTTCTTTTAGGTCCTTTACAGGAAATACTACTTCCTGGTCTTTTTTTTTCCTGTTCAGGAATTTGAAGACAACCTCTTTGTATCATAATATCTCTCTTACAATGGCAAAGAGATTTGATTACCTCTAAAAGCTGGGACACCATAGAAATAATATTGTCATTGCAAATTGACTTTTTTTTTTTTTGACAGGCAGAGTGGACAGTGAGAGAGACAGAGAGAAAGGTCTTCCTTTGCCGTTGGTTCACCCTCCAATGGCCGCCGCGGCCGGCACGCTGCAGCTGGCGCATCTTGCTGATCCGAAGCCAGGAGCCAGGTGCTTCTCCTGGTCTCCCATGGGGTGCAGGGCCCAAGCACCTGGGCCATCCTCCACTGCACCCCCCGGGCCACAGCAGAGAGCTGGACTGGAAGAGGGGCAACCGGGACAGAATCCGGTGCCCTGACCAGGACTAGAACCTGGTGTGCTGGCGCTGCAAGGCAGAGGATTAGCCCATTGAGCAATGGCGCCAGCCGCAAATTGACTTTTAAAGCCTTATAAGGAAATGGCTTTATATATCTCATGTTTCAATTCAGCATTTATTGAATACCTTTGATGTATGAGGTATGTATATTAGTTTACCCTTTGTAAACTAGGAACATAAGTACTTTTAAGGATGAAGTAAGAATCAAGAGTTCCATAGCACTAGAGTAATCAAAGCTCTTAAAAATGCCCAAGAGTGGGGCAGGCATTTGGTGCACTGGGTAAGTGAACACTTGGGATGCTTGCATTCCATATCAGAGTGTCTAATTGGCTCTGACTCCAATTCCAGTTTCCTGCTAATGTACACCCTGGGAGGTAGCAAATGATGGCTTAAGTACTTAGATCCCTGCCACCCATGTGGGAGACCATATCAAGTTCTAGCTTCTTGTGTCTGCCTGGTCCAGCCCCAGCTGTTGTGGACATTTGGGGAGTGAATCAGCAGGTGGAAGATCTCTCTCCATCTGTCCCTCTGTCTCTCTCCATTTCAAATAAAATGAAAATAAATACAATTTAAAAAAACAATTATACTGTGACAATCTTAAAATAAATCTGTATTTGCTTTCCTTTCTCCATTATTGTGTGGTAGTAATTAGTATGTTATTTTCAAGCTCATTCAGGTACTGAAGATGCATTTTTTGATAGCACTCATTATCTACTTGAAAGGGTTGGCATTTAAATGGACCAGAATTTAATTACATTTTAAAATCCTAGGTACATTTTTTACTGCCTCAGAATTTAGAACCTAGGTTTTCTTTACAAAAATGTGTGATATTTTAAATCCTTGACTTGAAGTAAGTTTCCTGCATTCTATTTCTTCCTTTGTTCAAAACTGTGTCTTAACTATTATTTTCTACAGTCCTCCTTAATCAGATGCCTACTTTTTCAGTGACTGACGAAGCCTTGTTATGCAAAACACTTAGGCTGTGAATGTCCTCCAATCTATCTCCAGTGTGCCAATTTTTGTGGTTTGGTTTCTGGTATTTTGCATTTCAATTTTATTAAAAATTCTATGTGAGTAACTTGCCACAGTAATCCATGCTGACATGTATGCTTTAGGGAAAGCAAGAAAAGTCAGGAACGTAAGTTTAGTTTTAAAATTTGCTGTCACTGCAAAAAAAGATAGAAAGTTAATGAAATGTAGTCCAAGTTTCTTTTCCTGTGTTAGTATTACTTATGGCACCAGAATAATTGTTTTGGCAAGGATACGTTTACTTTCCTATGTAATTTTATTCTGCTTTGGTATCTCACTCATTTTTCCTTGAATTTATCAAGAAGAAGTTAAAAAAGTTTATTTCTTTTGGTTTATAAAGTCTGAAAATGCAAATATTTTTCTTGCATTCAATATGGAACTACATTGTATAGATAACTGTTTTTTGAATTTTAAACTTCCCTTAATTTAAAAATCAAATGCTAGATTTTAATATTTATTAGTACTTTATATATTTCATTCTTTAAACTACAAACATTAACTAGTTTATACAATTCACCTTAGCCAAGTTTTCAGTAGTCCATTTCTATTGCTGTTGTCTTAGTTCAGGGTTCACTACTTCTTTCCCAATACTATTGTCTTTTTTTTTTAAAGATTATTTTATTTGAAAGTCGGAGTTACACAGAGAGAGAAAGAGGCAGAGAGGGAGAGAGAGAGGTCTTCCATCTGCTGGTTCACTCCGCAATTGGGAGCAATGGCTGGAGCTGCGCCGATCCGGAGCCAGGAGCCAGGAGCTTCTTCTGGGTCTCCCACGTGGGTGCAGGGGCCCTAGGACTTGGGCCATCTTCCTCTGCTTTTCCAGGCCATAGCAGAGAACTGGATTGGAAGTGGAGCAGCCAGGCCGGCGCTGTGGCTCAATAGGCTAATCCTCCACCTTGCGGCGCTGGCACACCGGGTTCTAGTCCCGGATGGGGCGCCGGATTCTGTCCCGGTTGCCCCTCTTCCAGGCCAGCTCTCTGCTATGGCCAGGGAGTGCAGTGGAGGATGGCCCAGGTGCTTGGGCCCTGCACCGCATGGGAGACCAGGAAAAGCACCTGGATCCTGGCTCCTGCCATTGGATCAGCGCGGTGCGCCGGCTGCAGCGGCGGCCATTGGAGGGTGAACCAACGGCAAAGGAAGACCTTTCTCTCTGTCTCTCTCTCACTGTCCACTCTGCCTGTCAAAAAAAAAAAAAAAGGAAGTGGAGCAGCCGAGACTCAAACCAGCACCCATAAGGGATGCTTGCACTGCAGGCAGCGGCGTTACCCGCTATGCCACAGCGCCTGCCCCAAACAACACTATTGTCTCATACTTTAAACCAGTTTCCTAAGTAGTTTTTTGCCTGTCCTTAACCCAAATCTGCCTATCCACAGATACTCACAGCCCCCAGCTTGCAGGTACCACCCTTCACGGTATTCCTAGAAATTCCAGTGCAACAGATGAAATTGATCGCTTTTCAAAGATTGCATGTGCCTAATCTTTCTGAGTTTTATATATATGAAACATTCTTGCTGTTAGGGTTCTTTATTTGCATTTCAGTTCTTATCTACTTGTCTACTTACCTCTGTCTGGCTTCCATCACTAGGGATTAGGCTTCTAAATATCCCTAGAATTCTTCCCATTGAAATGAGTGGAACCTAATCTACTTTACCAGGCTGACGAGGAAAAGGATACCAGAGTCCTCAGTATATTAGAAAGGGGTCTGGAGCAAATAGTGTGTAGAATGGGATTTTGTTCTTTTCCTTTGGGACCCAAACCCACTCCTAACAGCTTTGTCATCACAGTAGTATAGCAATCATTCATTATTCAGAAAATTGCTCAAGTTATTTTTTCTTCTCATCTCTTGAGCAACTCTTGGCCATGTATATTAGCATCTTTAGTAATAACAGCAAGAATAATCTATGTTGCATCAGATATTTTATTTTTAATATTGTTTTATTACCCTGTAGAATATATGACATTTATTTCCACTTTATAGAGAAGACACTGCAATTCAAAGGTATTTCCACATTCAAGACTAGGGCAGGCCTTTGGCATAGTGCTTGATGCTGCTTAGGGATCCTGCATCCCATTTTGGAGTATCTTTATTGTAGGGATTCGGTAGGGGTCCCCAGCTAGACTTATTCCCTGGTTGTTGTCTTGGTGTAAGAGATGAATTGAAAGCAGAGACACTGGTAAAGTGCAGGAATGGGAGCAGGACTTATATAAAGAGATTAAAGGGTACACACTGAGAAGTGAATGTAGGCAACCTCATGGGGAGAATTGCACCCCACCCAAGTTCAGTCCCCCCCTTTGTTGAGTAGACTGTGGTGCATTAATTAAATATACAGTTGGATAGAGTTCGGATGGGATTCAGTGCATGTGGTAATCTCTGGGAAGATTACCATGCATCTCCACATGGAGCTCAGCATGTATGTGTCTTCTGCATGATGGAGGAGGCTTAGATGCATCATGGGGAAGTGGGTGGGCTGAGTTGTCCTGGAAGGGGGCAGTTTTTAGTGGTAGAGGGCTGTAGCACAGAGACTGCTACAAGTCTCCCAGCTCCTTTTCACTCACTAACTGCCTGCCTAGCCCCCATCAGTTTTAACCCTGGCTCTGCTTCTGATTCTAGCTTCCTGCGAATATGCATCCTGGGAGGCAGCAGGTGTTGGCTCAAGTACTTGGGTCCCTGCCACCCATGTAAAGCATCCAGATTGAGTTCAGTGCTCCTGACTTCAGCCTGGCCCAGCCCTGGCTATTGCAGGCATTTGAGAAGTCTCTGTCTCGCTTGCTCTTTGTGTGTGTGTGTGTGTGTGTGTGTGTGTGTGTGTGTTTGTGTGTGTGTCTGCCTTTCAAATTCACAATGAAATTAAATAATGGAATTTTTAAAAAAATAATAAAATTCAAGGTTATTGTGGTTGTATGTGGTGGAACTGGAATTTTCCAATCTAGGTTCCTCTGATACCAAAAGCTTGGAGGCATCAGGAGGCCTCATTTTATGAAAAATAACTTTGGGCTGTAAAACTGTGTTTATAAAGACAAAATTTATATTGCATACTTACTATGAATGCATTTCAAGCATCTAGCATGTGTTTAGTGCTTAAAGGATGTTGAATGAATGAGAAGATATTATGTAAATTAGTTGCAAAGTAAACTCTCTGTGCTTAACACAGTGGTAGGCATATGGTAAGATGATCAAAACTACTTGTTGAATTGATGAAATATGTACTCAGATATTATTGAATTAATGATATTATCCACTGTACTTTTTTATTGAAACAGATGATGAAAATAAGTATTTTAATCATGGATCCAGTCTTCTAGTGAAGAAAAAGATCAATTTTAATGAATATTTTTTTCCTTGGGATTTCTGAAAGTGTACTTGATATTGTATAATGGGCTCTATTTCCAAAAGAGGGCTGCCATTTTTACCTGCTTCATCTTATTTGACCTCTAATGCATGCAATCCCTAAAACTCCTTCCTTGACTTCTTCCCCTTCCCTGGATAATGCCATCAATTCCTGTGATGTAAGCTATGTCCTACACACTGACAATTCTTACATCTATATCCAGTATTTCCTTGAAGCAGGGCCATATACATGACTGCCTAACCTAAACTAAAATGTGTAAAACAAAACTGCCCTTTTCTACTACCCCATCTAAATGTTGACTTTTTCTTCTTAGTTTCCTATATTGTTAAATGGAAAGGAGGCTGTGTATTCTGGATGAAGACTTCTGTATTATGGATTAAGCAACCTAGGGGACTGGCATTGTGGTATAGCAAGTTAAGCCACCACTTGCAATGTTGGCATTCCATATTAGATTGCTAGTTCAAGTCTCAGCTGCTCTGCTTCTGATCCAGCTTCCTACTAATGCACTTGAGAAAGAATCACATGATGGCATTGTACTTGGGACCCTGCCACCGACATGGAAGACCAACATGAAGTTTCTGGCTCCTGATTCCTGGCTTTGGCCTGGCCCAGACCTAGTAATTGTGACCATTTGGGGAGTGAACTTGAACCAGCAGATAGAAGAGCTCCCTCTCTTCTGTTTCTCCCTCTCTGTCATTCTGCCCTTCAAATATATACATACACATATACATAAATCTCAAAGAAGCAGCAGCCTCGGTATAAGCATGAATGTGACCACGTGGGGTTCCCTTAGCCACTCTTTTGGAGGGGTAAGACCCCTAAATTAAGGATCTGGCAATAATCTGCATCACCCCCTCCAAAGAAGTCTCTGCCTTCCAGTGCTTTTCTGTGTCAGTTAACCTTCTCCTCCTCCTTGTTGGTACAAGCAGGGATGGTAATAGAGTGAGCCCTCTTTCTCATAACTTCCTTTTCCTGAACATAATGTATGAGAGAACATACTCTGATTATCATTTATATAGGTATTGTTCCAACATCTTTAAAATGCAATTCTTGAGATTAAAATGATTTTATTTTTCACCTAACACTTAATTGACTGCAGTAATCAAATGATTTAGTAAATTACTTGGAGAGGTTATATTGCATTGTAGATTTGACATATCCCACCATCTATCTGCAGCCCTCAGTTTACTGAAGATAGTTCTGTTCACTTGAATTTTCACTCTAGTTTTACATCCATAGAATTCTTTGAAGGTTTATGTGGATTTTTCTCCCATTGCCCATTTCTTTTCTAGCTGGATAATAGGCTGTGAGTTGTGAACTCTTTTTCTTATTGCATACAGTTCTTATAGAGGGTTTGCCCAGCCATACCATGCAGTTAACTCTTTTTTTTAATTAATTAATTTATTTATTCGAAAGGCAGAGTTACAAAGAGGCAGAGGCAGAGGCAGAGAGTGAGTGGTCTTCCATCCGCTGGTTGACTCCCCAGATGGCCACAATAGCTGGAGCTGTGCTGACCTGAAGCCAGGAGCCAGGAGCCTCTTCCATGTCTGCAGTGTGGGTGCAGGGGCCCAAGGACTTGGGCCATCTTCTGTTTTCCCAAGCCGTAGCAGAGAGCTGGATTGGAAGTGGATCAGCTGGGACTCGAACCAGTGCCCATATGGGGTGATGGCACTGCAGGTGGCAGCTTTACCCACTATGCCACAGCGCCATTCCCTGCAGTTAACTCTTACCTTCTTTATGGGCTTATCCATGATTTTTCTTCCATGTAGCATAATTACTGAACTTCAGCTCATAACGTCAGGTTTCTCCTGTTACACTGCTACTATGTTATGTGGCTTCGTTTTTGTTTTTCCCTTCATCAAACTTGGGTGGGACAGGTTTGTCTAAAACAGTATATAAATTGCCTCCAAAGAGCCTTAATGAAGGAAGATGTTGTCTCTGTACAATGATGGAAAAGAAATCTTAAGCATTTGCTTTCTACATTTAATCATATAAAATATAACTTCATAAGTGGCATTGTATTCTTTTTATTCAAAAAACTGTTTAACATAGCTCCTTATGTAGTATTGATGGAAGCTATGAAATCTAAGAATGCTAAAAGTTAATGTACTTCTAGACTCTTTTCTGGCATAGGTAAATCTTAATTGTCTGTCTCTCCGTATCTGTACTTAAAGAAATGTGATTCAAACTCATTTTGTTGGAAGTTCTCCAGTCACTCAGGGCTAAAGCACACTGTATCAGAGAGCTCTGACTTGGGGCTTGTTTTGAAGCCTTGGGTTCTAGCCATGTGTTGGGTAGATGTTTCAGATTGTTTTGCACTGGTGGTTTTAGCCTTTGATTTGGCTTTACTCCATTTGACCAGTAAGAACAGCATTAATTCCAAGGAGTATTACCACACATTAAGAGTATCCTTCCATGAGACCAAGAGTGAATGATTAGGAAAGTCAGATAGCTGGTACAAGGGCTTCCTTCACTGTATACAGTCCAAAGCTCTCACAATTTACTTCACCTCCTCCCCCCATTTAAAGCTTGACTCCTTTTGGAGTAGCTTATTGCATTACCCATTTCTGGATAGGTGACAGAAGATTTTGTATTAAAAATTTCGTACTTACCCTGTTGTCATTTTTACAAAAACTAATTCAGGGCCCATATGAAACACTGTGTCTCCTCTTAGTAAATGCCTCAAAAGTCTTGGAACTGAATATCATTCTATTCATTGTGGTTCACAGAGAAGCAGATAAATTCTGCATATTATAGCACAATAAAGAACATCCAGCTGATGTATTTATTCCTTGAGTCTTACGCTTGTCTCTTGGCAGAATGCAGCTCCCAGTTTGGTAGATGGACAGAGACCAGGGCTTTTTATTGAAATTACTATATAGATTGCTTTTCCTACATTGTCAGACCCAGGAAAATATCCAGACCTGCTTTGTACAAAATCTTATTTAAAAAATTGGAAGGATCATACCAATTTTGAAGCTACACACACACACACACACACGTACACACATCTGAGAAGGATGACAGTATTTGGGACTACTCAGAATGGTGCACTTTAAACATTTTTTTTAAATTTATTTATTTGACAGAGTTACAGACAGTGAGAAAGAGAGGTAAAGAGAAAGGTCTTCCTTCCATTGGTTCACTCTCCAAATGGCCGCAACAGCTGGAGCTGCGCCAATCTGAAGCCAGGAGCCAGGAGTTTCTTTCTGGTCTTCCATGTCGGTTCAGGGGCTCAAGCACTTGGGCCATCCTCCATTGCCATCCCAGGCCACAGCAGAGAGCTGGACTGGAAGAGGAGCAACTGGGACTAGAACCCGGCACCCACATGGGATGCCGGTGTGCAGGCAGAGGATTAACCTAGTACGCCATAGCGCCAGCCCCAGAATGGTGCACTTTAAATGGTGCTGTCTCCCTACTAACCAATTGTGTGATCTCTTTAGTCTATGGTATTTGGGGTTTCAAAGAAACAAATGTTTCACTATACAAGCATCTGCAAAATATTTCTAATCTAGCATTATGTCTAGGGAAAATAGAGGACAACATGGAGGATAATTTCTAAATTATACATTTTTGAAAACTTTCCTTCAATAGTTGATTTTGCGTTATGCTTTTTAAAAATATTTATTTATTTACTTGAAAGTCAGAGTTACACAGAGACAAGTAGAGGCAGAGAGAGAGAGAGAGGTCTTTCATCCACTTGTTCACTCCCCGATGGCTGCAATGGCCAGAGCTACGCCTCTTCAAAGCCAGGAGCCAAGAGCTTCCTCCGGGTCTCCCACACAGGTGCCCTTGGGCCATCTGCTGCTGCTTTCCCAGGCCATAGCAGAGAGCTGCATTGGAAGAGGAGCAGCCAGGACTCGAACCGGGGCCCATATGGGATGCCGGCACTGCAGGCAGTGGCTTTACCTGCTATGCCACAGTGGCAGCCCCATGTTACTTTTTTTCTATTATAGGCATTTAAGAGTTTACATTTTCTTCTAAGGACTACTTTAACTACATTTTAACGAAGTTTTTATTTAATGAATGCATTTTTTCATAGATACAACTTTAGGAATATAGTGGTTCTTCCCCCCATACCTACTCTCCCACCCCGACTCCCATCCCACCTCCCTCTCCCTCTCCCTCTCCCATCTCCTTCTTCATTATGGTTCATTTTTATTAACTGCATTTTAGAAATTGATGTTGTATTTTCCTTTACTCTTATTCAAATTTTAATTTCTTTCATAATACTTCAGATAAATGATTATTTAAAATTGTGTTTCTTACTACATTTTGTGGTTTTCATATTGATATTTGTAAAAAAAATATCAACACAGCAGACCTGGTTGCTAACTCATTGATGTTTGCAAGGGAACTTGGAACCATGATTGACTGACTCTTGGCTAACTCCTGGGAATGTGGCTCTCTGCATGTTTTTTATGTTAATGGTTGATATTTTTACCTGGAGCAATGAACCATACCACATGTACCTGTGTGTCAGAATTTCTTTGTACAAATGTCAAGATTGATGATGTGTACCTGGTTTCTGAGTTTTGGTTACCATGTATGGTCACATAGCAGAATATGCCTACATGACCAGTCCTCAAAAAAAGCCATAGCTATATTTAAAAATATAATTTTCTTGTTTATATTTATTTCTGTGCTGAAACTTCCTATTTCTCTGAGATTTTCATGAATTAATAATACCAACATCTCTGCCATAATTGAATCTGATTCTGATGCTGTGTCTCATCAAACTATATTTTACTTTTTAGTATGTCTTGTAATTTTTGATTGAAAGGTAGACATGATATACTTGATAAAAGGAACTGAGGTAAATAGACTGAGGTTTTGTTTGGTTGGCTAGGAATTGGATTGTGTTTAGTGTTTCCTGTAAATATATATATGAAAAGATTTCCTCTGGTGTATTTGGTTTTTACTTCCTTGTTATCTTGAATTCCCCTAGAGACTTGTTCTTCAATAATGTCTAAACATGGCAGTTCTTTCAGTTTTGTCTCCTTGTTATTATACAGGAGCAATATTTGTATGATAGTAATATGTGTGGAGAAAGGAGTATTTTGTAGTCCTATGACTGGGTCTCGGTCCTTTAATGAGTCTGTGCTCCTAGGCTGTGACCTTCACAAGTGGTTCTGTTTTGTTTTTCTCATTTTCCCCACCTTAGGTGAAACAGGAAATTTAGATGGGGATTGGAATTGGCTGTTTCTGTTCCCTAGTGTGGGAGGTGAGTGGGGTTTAAGTTTGAGTCTTTCCTTTTCTTCCAGGTCAATGAGGCGCTTCTAAAACCTAGATTTTTTTTTTTAAGGTTCTGGTAATGGTTTTCTTGAGGGTGGGTCTTCTTAAGAAGAAAATGCTCTTGAGCATGTCATAAAAATGCCTATTTTCCCCTCCTCTTGCTGGAAGTCCAAGGAAATTTTTCTCTGTTCTTTGCTGTGAGAACTTGGTAGGAATTCTGGAGATAAAACTCAAAGAAGTAATTGTCTGGGAAACTAATATTGGGCCTCCATAGAGACTGTAATTCTCGAACTACAGTTTAAGTTTTACTATTCTGGTACTAGTTCTGGAGTTTTCTCCTGGTCTTCTGCTTCAAAAAGTTGGATTTTTTTCTATCTGCCCCTCTTTATAAAGTTTTTGAGCAGTGGTTTGCCTTGTGACCTAAACTATCTGCTGGATTAAGAGTTGTTGATTTTCAGTTCATTCAGCATTTTTCTTGTGGGGATGAGTGTGATGATTTCTAAACTCCTTACCTGCTAAACCAGAAAACAAGTCAGGCTTTCATGAGCTGAAAACATGTCTCCTTTGTATTCCTTGATGATAGCCATGTTAAAATTCTCATTTGTTAATTTCATCTGGTACATCATGGAGTTGAACTAGATTGATTTTCTTTTCTCTTTACAATGTGTTCTATTTTCTTGATTGTTTGTATGCTGGGTACTTTGGGATTATATCTTAGTTGTTATGAAAGTTAAATTAAGGAGTTTGCGCATTATATTATTTTCATCCAAAATGTATTGTTTCCTTTGTGTTCACAACTAGTATTTTTTTTAAAACTAGGTTCCAACTGCTAGCTCTGCTTCTTGTACATTGGGTCTTAACTTTGTTCAGATCTCTTCTTTTTGAATGGACTAAAAGTCAGTGTAAGTATGGTTCCAGAGCTTAGTCAGAGATATGAATAGATAGGGTATTGTAAGGCTGTACTTGTTGGCTCTTTCTGTTCAATGTCCATGGTTTCCTAGATTCTTTTTATAACGATTTCCAGTGCTGAGTGACTGGGTTTTTCATGTGTCCACTTTTGTTGTGCATGTGTTGCATCTAGTTCCATATCAAAAGGCATAACTGTCTCCTCTCCACCAAATAAATGCACATACATCCACACCACTCTGTTTCTCTTCATTCACCAGTATCTTCTGCATGGCAGGTCTAGTCTTTATTCAAAATTATTCTTTTTGTTTTGTATCTGTTTCACACATAGTTCAAAGTTCAGTTAAGGATGTGGATTGATAGAGTTTTGGAATTACCTGTCTCTTTTCCTTCTGGGATTTCCTTATTCTTTTCAAGCATTTCCCAACTTGGCTTTTCTGGTTCTCTAGCAAGAAAAATGAGTTTTTTCATGTGGCCTTCTCTTCTACTGGCTACTGTTTACCATAAGCGCTCTAAAAGCCAACGTGATAAAAATTTACTTGTATACTTCTGTCTCCATTCCTCTTAGCAATTTTGTGTTCCTTGTCTAGTACTTTGTCTAATATCTTCAGTTTCTTTTTCTGTTATATGCAAGTCTTGTAGTATTCAAGTCTTGTAGTTGGTTTCTGTATATGCATGCTGAAGAGTGAGGGAATCCTATAGGTTCTGAGTTCATCATACCCAGAAGTGTAAAGTTTTGAAGAATATGTCCTTGAGGTTAAAAAAAATCTGCTTTATAAAATAATCTCTTAGAAACCTGGACCATATAATCTTTCAGTGTCAGATGGAAAGGTGAAATCTTATTTTGCATACAACAGAGAGTAATGGAGGGAGGATATGAGCAACCAAATGAGGGTGCCTCAGAAAGTTAATGGAAAAAATGGAATTAAAAGATAAGCTTACTTTGTAAAACATTTTTGAAATCCATGCAAAATTTTTTAAGTAATACACATTTCCGTAAACTTTTTGAAGTACCCTTGATTAATTCCAGCTCCCTAAATTGTGCTGAAATTGGAATAACTTCACAGAATCGAGATATTACTTTTTAAAATATATTTTGGCTATTTTGAGACAAATGCTGACTTCTGAACTTAATAAAATGTCTGTAATAAAGTATTCAGTAGATGTTCATTGAAAAGGATGGATTCACCATGATTGCTCACCATTAATAAATTAGCTAAATGTAAACATATTTATTAGAAACATGAAAATATTAGTATATTTTTCTTCTTGTATTCATGTAGATAACACAGACAATACATTCTGAGCCATTTTAAATAAAATATTAATCTGTCAATAATATACTTTGTTACTTGGTGTTATATAAATGAATTATTTTGAGGGAAAGTATCTATAATGATATTTTCTACTCCTATCTAATGCATTTATTGAAGGACTATAAGAAGAGTGAGCTAGATAATTAAATTCTGTAGTTTCTGTCTCATGCAACAGCCAAAATGATATTATTAACAAATAAATTATATTATTAACAAATACCTTAAAGATGCATGTAGAAATTAGGAGACTTATAGAAATTATCAAGGATTGAGTATAGAATAGTGAAGAATGAAAAATTTCTTTAAGATTGAAATTAAAAGGTTCTGGAGAACTTGTCTACACACATGTAAAGTTATAAAATCCATCAAAATATAATTTATAATTTGCAACACTAGACTTTTGGCTTGTTATCCTCTTAATAGTACATGTGTAAGAAATTATGTGTGGACTTGATATCATTGTGGTAGATTACAGACTATAGTGTAGGTGCTATTCAGTATCAAGTGGGAATGAGATCAAAGTATCTTCATTGATCTTTCACTAAATCTGGGGGTTTGGCATTGGCTTGTCAGTGTGCTTATTGTAGCTGAGATGTAGTATGGAATTGTTTCCTGAGATTAATCCAAGTATTTAGCGTCATAACTGAGAAAACTCTCTTTACTTTTCTGCATTAGATACCCATTTTATAAGTGACATAAGCAGAATGGGAAGCTGTGAGAGGCTTAGGTTTTCTTAGTTCATTAAGGGACTGTGGTAGCTCATCTTGCTGCTGGCCCTTGTGACCCACAGCTATAGATCAACTTGCATACAGCCTTTTTCTCCCTCAGTACCCTGGGTTTAAATCCAGTGCTGCAAGTTGCTTTGAGTCTAATTGCATGAATGAGCACTGAAAATGTGAAAAACAATTTTAAACCAGAATAACAAGGTAAGTAAGGCCAAAGAATGTTTTTTATGGATATTCATGTGTGCTTGCCAGCAGGACTCAATATTTTTTCCAGATGATTCTGAAAGGTTCATTTATAATGTAATGGATTTTTGTTTCACTCTTCTGAGTACTCAGTTGCATTCCTCTTGATTGTGTACCAGACAACATTAATTGCTACCCTATGTCTTATTCTCACATATCTGAGGTAGATGCATGCTTCAATTCAATGGGAGGGAAGGAGCTGTATTTTCAAGGGACTTTCTTCACATTTCACATTGTGTTATAAGAAGAACAGGGAGAAGATATGCTTTAGAATTAGCAGCAGGAGGTATTAGTTTATATAAAGTTTGGTTAAATGCTTGACCAAACAGATTATTTACCTCCAATTAGTAACTAAATTGGTATGTGGGAGGAGCCTTCCGTAAGTTTGACTTTCTTTGGTAGTTAAAGCTGCACTTAGATATTTCAGAAGTGGTTTCCAAGGAGGTGAATAGATGGTGAGGTAATATTCTTAAGTACTTGGATCCTGATTGTCTCAAGAGGTTCGAAGCTCCAAGTTAGACAATAGGCTGATTTGATCTTCTGGGATATTTGCCAGGTTTATAATTGCACTGAGATCTTTAATGATCACCAATGACAACGTGATGTCCTTCTCTTTATTTCACTAGTGACGTAATTCCTATATGATAAGGAACAAGAGTTGTCTTCAGCTTGGGAACTTGGAAAATGAGACTTCTTTTAGGTCAGGCATGGCAGAATATCTGAAGCATAATTGTACGGCCACTGAATTGTGGCTACTTGGTTGTTGAGATAACTTTGAAAATGTCCGTTAGACCATAAGCAGCATGAGGGCAGATTTTATACCCTTGTGGTAATCAGTGAGTCCTGGCACAATAGTTGTCTGTGGTAAATCCTTATTAATTTATGCGGAGAGAATGGGAATAATATTATATCACATTGTCCTAGGTTTCCTTTCTTTAGCACAGGAATAGAAGCAGAAATATTGGCTGGGAGGCAGGGTAAGGTTTCTTTCCCTTCCGTTCGTTCCTAGCAACCAACTCTATTTTCCAAGACTCTCAAGTGTTGCATTATCTGTGAAGTCTCCATATCTTTTCTGAGGCAGTTGACCCAACTGCTATTCCCTTAATGTATCCTTCACTTCTCTCATAGCACTTAGGATGTCTTTATTGCATTTTTGATATGTATCTGCTTCTTTCTACAACAGTAGATAGCTCAATTATTATTCATCTGTCCCTGGTATAGTTGTAGGAAAATGCCTGGCTGAAAATAACAAGGAATGCAATAACAGGGAATTAGGTAATAGTGTCATTATCTCACAGAACAAGTTTAGAGGAAGACACTTCAGGGTGAGTGTCTTCAACAATGTGTATCTTTCTGTTTTCTCATTCCATCAAGTTTAGCATGTGGTTCTCATACTTGTGATTACACAATGGCTATGCTGCAAGCCTCACATCTGTATCCCAGAAAGGGAACATAGAGGTGTGTTCTCTTGAAAAAAAAAAAAAAAAGACCTTTTTTCTTACAACACATTGGATAGAACTGGGCCATATAACCTTCCTTAGTTCCAAGGTACTCTGAGAGCTTTTCCAGCCTCTATACTGGAGAAAGGCAGGGGATGAAGACAATGTAGATAATGTTTCTTTAGGTAATCTGTGGTATCATGTTCATGATGAGGCTTCCCTCAAAAAAGTCCTGACCCATGTTCAATCAATTATGTCATACATTTAACATATTAGCAATAGACTCATCATCTTTGTTTTAAAGAAATATATTTATTTATTTGCAACACAGACTGAGGGAAGAGAGAGATCTTCCATCCTCTGGTTTATTCCCCTAATGCATGCAACAGCTGAGTCCCCAGATTGGATCTTTCAGGTGGGTGGTATGGACCTAAATACTTGAGCCATCAGCTGCTGCCTCCCAGGACGCACATTAGTAGGGCTGTGGTGCTGGGATTCAAATCCAGGCCCTCCAATGTGGGATACTGGCATCCCAAGTGGTGTCTTAACCACTGTGCCAAATGCCTGCCTCGCAACCATACTTTTTTTTTTTAAAGATTTATTAATTTACTTTAAAGAGTTACACACAGAGAAGAAGGAGAGGCAGAGAGAGAGAAAGGTCTTCCATCCACTGGTTCACTCCCAAATTGGTCGCAACGGCTGGAGCTGGAGCTGGAGCTGTGCCGATCAGAAGCTAGGAGCCAGGAGCTTCTTCTGGGTCTCCCACGTGGGTGCAGGAGCCCAAGGACTTGGGCCACCTTCTACTGCTTTCCCAGGCCATAGCAGAGAGCTGGATGGGAAGTGGGATGCTGGCACTGCAGGTGGCAGCTTTACCCAGTAAGCCACAGCTCTGCCCCCGACAGCCATACTTTTTAAAGGATAATTTTTGTAGTTAATAGTGACATATCAGGTAATGGCTCATATTTTGTGTTACAAATCTGCCCATTTTGCTTACGGGTACATGGATGTTAGCAGGATCATCACTGGCATTGAAGAGAAGAAAGAACGTGGATGTGTATGTATTTGTCACTCTCACTTGCAGTGTTTGCCAAGGGGGCCTCCTGATGATTGGCTTTTCATCTTTCAACAGAGACTGAATGAAAATGTAGAGTAGTACCTCAAGAAGGCTATCAGTTATGTTCTTCACATTAACTAGGGCTTCTGTCGATTACTGTAGTGCTTACTCTACAAAGCTGTTGCCAGTCAAGTACTAAAAATGAGATAAATTTTGGTTGATGATGAGTTATTGTAGGACAGTCCCTCTCTTTTCCTAAAATTTCAGGAATTTTATATTTCCCTAATTAACCCCAGTGGTTCTTACTGTTGTTTTTCTTACCTTAGTATTCCTGCTAGACTCACCATCTTAAGTCTAAAGGACAGAAAATTTGTTATTTCTTCACATTTGTTAAAAGTGAGGCTTTCATGGCTCATGGTTTCAAATTAAGCTTACTTTAGCTATTTCCAAGAAGACAGGATATGATCAGAGTTGGAAATAAGTAATAGTACCAGAGACTATGGTTTTAAGAATGTGGCCCCAGCAGTATGGAAACCATTTAACAAAGTAAGTGATGAACTCTGTAGTGGCCCTAGCAGTATGGAAAACATTTGAATCTGTAAACGATTAGCCCTATAAATAATCTGCCTGCTTTCTAGGATTCTGTGGTTTCTAGGTGCCCATAATAATTATTCCTTCCATTCCTTCTTCCTTATGTGAGTTGAATTTAATAGAGGAGAGGCAATAGCATTCAATGGATCCCCCTGTTTTTAGTGTGAATTTAATTTTTGTGTCGGTTGAGCCCCTTGTTATCTGTGAGATTTTCTTTTGAAGCTTCTTGGAGTAAAGCCGAGGATGGCTGGGAACTCCTAGGCCCCTCTCATGTGTAATGCTGCTCCAAGCTGTTCTCCTCCATTGCTTTCTTAGGGTCCTCCTGCCTGTGATTCATGAGATTACATGTGTCTAGGTGACTGTACATTTTAATGTCTTTTTCTTTATCTGAGTACAG
Source organism: Oryctolagus cuniculus (assembly GCF_964237555.1). NCBI lineage: Eukaryota > Metazoa > Chordata > Mammalia > Lagomorpha > Leporidae > Oryctolagus > Oryctolagus cuniculus. The sequence goes on from NC_091453.1 coordinate 23,383,243, forward strand.
AGCATTTGTTTTCGGTCACAGGTTCCCTTGTCCTTACTACAGCAACAGGAAGTACTGCAATGATATTTGTAGTTCACTTTCCTCAGGGACCAAGCTTGCCTCCACAGCTCTTCTATCCGATTGTTCTTAGAAAGGAAGGAGCTGTTGTGAGGGCCTCTCTGTTTTTGAATTGCTTTTTTTTTTTCCAGAAATTTGTGTCCCGTTTGGTACTATTTCCCCTTAGAGGGCCACATTTGTGAGGAAGAAGAGCTCAAATAAGGGACACACATGTAAAGATCTTACTAAGAGGATAGTTTATTTTTGAGGAAAAATACTTTTGCATGCTTTTAAAATTAAGAGGCCGGCGCCGCGGCTCACTAGGCTAATCCTCCGCCTAGCGGCGCCGGCACACTGGGTTCTAGTCCCGGTCGGGGCGCCGGATTCTGTCCCGGTCGCCCCTCTTCCAGGCCAGCTCTCTGCTGTGGCCCGGGAGTGCAGTGGAGGATGGCCCAAGTGCTTGGGCCCTGCACCCCATGGGAGACCAGGAGAAGCACCTGGCTCCTGCCATCGGATCAGCGCGGTGCGCCGGCCGCAGCGCGCTGGCCGCGGCGGCCATTGGAGGGTGAACCAACGGCAAAGGAAGACCTTTCTCTCTGTCTCTCTCTCTCACTGTCCACTCTGCCTGTCAAAAAAAAAAAAAAGAAGAACAGTTTGTGTACTCCCATAAAGAACAGAGAGTGCACAGTTTAAAACAAAGGCTATAAAAGAAGAAAGGGCTAGCCCATAGTATACATTATGTATTACATATCCACCCTTATTAAGATAACAAGATACCATCTTTAACTTACTGAGTTCACTAAGTTGAAAAACAAAATGCAAAGATTTATTGTTGACAAATATGGGGAATATGAAACCTTTAAAAAGTTTGTTTTTAAGTATAAAAGATCAGCATGCCAAAAAATAGAAGCCAGTGTAATGAAAACTTCTGTGTCTACCATTTTACTTCATATGTGTTTTTAAGACCTCAATCCATAATCTGGTTTTTTCCCCATTCTTTTACAGTCAGCCCTCCTACTCACCCCCCCTCCACACACACAACTGCCAACTAGAGGCAACTACTCTCTGTTAGCAAGCATTTTTTTTTAAAGATCTGTTTATTTATTTGAAAGGCAGAGTTACAGAGAGGCAGAGGCAGAGGCAGAGAGAGAGAGAGAGGTCTTCCATCCACTGGTTCACTCCCCAAATGGCCGTCCGCTACAGCCGGAGCTGGGCCGAGCCAGGAGTTTCTTCTGAGTCTTCCACCCAGGTGCAGGGGCCCAAGAACTTGGGACATCTTCTGCTTTCCCAGGCCATAGCAGAGAACTGAATCGGAAGTGGAACAGCCAGGACTTGAACCAGCGCCTATATGGGATGCTGGCACTGCAGGCGGCGGCTTTATGCCCTATGCCACACCGCCGACCCCCAGCAAGCACTTCTATACATGCGTGGCAAAAATGAAACTGGTACAGACTTCCTGGATGGGAAGTTAACAATAATCAATTACCCTAGGTATTTAATTTCAGAAAATAAGAGATAGACATCATGGTCTATCTTGGGACACCCACATCCTATATGGGAGTCCTGATTCAAGTCTAAATGACAAAAAAGCTGCTTTGATCCAGCTTCCTTGTAATGTATCCCAGGAGGCAGCATATGATGGCTGTCACCCACATGGGAGTTTTAAATGGAATTCCGGACCATGGCTTCAACTTGGCCCAGCCCTGACTGTTTCAGGCACTTGGGGGATGAACCAGCAGATGGAAGATATTCTCTTTCTCTCTCTCTTCCTATTGCTTTGCATTTTAAGTAGGTGAAAATAAACATTTTATAAAAAATAAAGAGATTTGCATGTGTTGAAAATTGCACTGTATCACTTAAAAATGTACAAGTATCACATTAATCTAAAATTTTAAAATAAATTTAAAAAACACAAAATACCCTACTGCCAGCAAATGTATTTGTAAGTGCATTTATCAGCATTATTTCTAATGAGGAAATGGAACTATCTTAATTGAACACCAATAGAGACTGGTTAAATAAATGATAAGTGTTTGTATGTTGGATTATTAAGCAACAGTTAAAGCTTATGCATTTTTCAAGTTAACTGCCTTAAATGCATGAGTTTGTTGAATAGAAAATAAATATTCCTCATACATAGCATACTATAATTTCCATTTAATTCAGTGTTAAAACATGTAATTTTGTTTTGCGTTATGAATAAAGTAGAAAAAGAAGGGTAAGAGGGAAAATGGGAAAATAAAAGATTTTTCAAATTTACAGTGAAAGAAGGGTAGCTTATTTAGGCTGTTTAGGGGATTTGGTGTCTTAATCATCAGTCACTGAACATTTTCCTTGTGCCAGCTGGGTGCTGGATGCTGGATCAGTGCAGAGAGGCCAAGTCATGGCCTGATCCTCAAGCATCTTATAATCTGAGGAAAATAATACAGAGAAAATTGGTGAGCAAATAAGAATGAAGACTACAGGCTTGAATGCTGTATAAAATTCAGGGAACAGAGATTCTGTCCCCCTTGGCTAGTGGAGATATTTTTCTAAGGAGGAGGATAATTATGCTGTTATTAGTAATGACATTAGGATCTATGTAAGCCAAAAAGTAAGATATATCATATTTAAATTCATGAGAATGGTGTGAACAAAGGCTTAAAAGTGGGAAATATATAGTTTTTGAGAGAGCTAGGGTGACTCAGTTGGCGGAATTCCTGTTGCAGTCGAAGAGGAAATATAATCGGAAAGAACTCTCTTTTTTTCTTTTTTAAAATTTTTATTTGAGTTATACAAGTTTCATGTATTTCTTATATACACATTTAGGAACATAGTGACACTTCCCCCCGCCCTCCCGCTCGCCCACGCTCCAACTCTTCCTCCTCCTTCCTCTCACATTCCCACTGTTAATTTTTACAAAGTTCTATTTTCAGTTTACTTAAGAGCCTTGTCTTAGGACATCTGTTTCACGTTTGCATGCCATTTTATTTGTTGCTTTTAATTGCTGGTCACAAAAATGACCATTTTGCTATTAGAAAATCCATTCTAAGATGGATGAAATTAAGCTGAGAGCTGAGAATTTTCCATTCTTGGTTCAACACTGTAGTAAGAATCGGACTTAGGAGGTGGCTCAGAGCAAGCCAAGTCTCAGTTTCTTTATTTGCAATGATAATGCTGTTATTTACCTTTCTGGATTCACAAGATTCTAAATGTGCAGATCAGGTAAAATGTTATAAATGTTCTTAGTGATGCAGAGTTGGGGGAACTAAAAAAACTGATGGAACCCCTTCTTGTACCCACTGTTCCCTCACTTCATCTCTGATGAAAAGGTATGTAACTGGGGGAAAGAGTTTACAAAGGACTTTGAACCCACTTGAAAATGAAGTACTAAAGTGACCAGTAATTCAGACCAAAACCTTAATTACATTATGCCCAGACAGTTGAACTCTAGTATTGGAATTTGGAGTTACTTTTTAATTATAACGATATAATCACAAACATCCGGCTTTGTTTGGGCCATACTAATTCAGTAAATCAGTTTGACAAAACTTTGTCAATCTTGGCAAGCTTGGCAGTCTGCTTCTGGTGAATAGTAAATCTTTTTTTTTTATTTTTTAAAGATTATTTATTTATTTATTTGAGAGGTAGAGTTACAGACAGGGAGAGACAAAGATCTTTCATCCGCTGGTTTCACTCCCCAGATGGGTGCAGTCTGAAGCCAGGAGCCAGGAGCCTCTTCCCATCTCCCACAGTGGGTGCTGGGGCCCAAGAACTTGGGCCATCCTCCACTGCTTTCCCAGGCCATAGCAGAGAGCTGGATCGAAAGATCGGAAGAGGAGCAGCCAGTACTAGAACTGGCACTGTCCCTCAAATAGTAATTACTAAAGACCCAAGGATACCCCCAAGTGAACTATATATAATCCTTTGCCTGTAATTATTTAGAGTAGAATGCTATTCTGAATACTCTTGGCCTTGGCCTATAAGGTTACTTATCAGCGTTTCTTTCTTTTTTCTTTTTTTTTTTAAGATTTATTTATTTATTTGAAAGTCAGAGTTACACAGAGAGAGGAGAGGCAGAGAGAGAGAGAAGTCCTCCATCCGATGGTTCGCTCTTCAATTAGCCACAACGGCCAGAGCCGCGCCGATCCGGAGCCAGCAGCTTCTTCCAGGTCTCCCACATGGGTGCAGGGACCCCAGGACTTGGGGCAATCTTCTACTGCTTTTCCAGGCCATAGCAGAGAGCTGGATGTGAAGTGGAGCAGCCGGGTCTCAAACCGGCGCCCGTATGGGATGCCAGTGCTGCAGGCCAGGGTGTTAACCCACTGCCCATAGCACTGGCCCCCTTATCAGTATTTCTTTCAGAACGTTTTTTTCCTCTTTCTTTCTTCCTCCCTCCCTCCCTTCTCCCTCCCACCCTCCCTCTCTCTTTCTCTATCTTCTTTCAGAAAGGACAGTAGAGTGAGTCAGATCTTTTAGGTTTTGTTTATAGAATGGCTTTCAGACACTGGTCTGGATCAGCCAGGTGCATTTTGGCATAACATTATACTGGGTGTGTTTTTGATTGTGTCTGGGATGTTTTAGGAAGTCATTTCTAAATATACAAATATAGAATATACTGCTCTGTGCTATTTTGCCAGTGGTCTACTTATAAGAAAAAAGCTGTAAGAAATGATACTATAAAATATAGTATTATGCATGCTGAAGATGTTGTTCATTAACATTTATTCTTTTGAGGACACAATGGATAATTTTTCTCTCTAATCTCAAAATCATGAGTAGTGAAGCTTCTGGACAGCTGGTTTGTTTTCATCTTAGGGACACCATGGCTCATGTAACTAATTTGGATTTCTTGGCATTGGCTAATAGGCGGTTTGTTTCTTTTTTGATCAAAGTTGCAGAACACTTCAGAAAACTTGGTGTATACAATCCTGAGTCCTATCTTTGTCTTTTCTGTTCTCTCTTTTTCCCTTTGTCGTGTTTTCCTTAAATGCTTTTTACTTTTATACTTTATCTTCTATTATATAATTTCAAAGAAATCATCCTTAATACTTTCCAGAACAAGTTAGAATATGAGAAAATAATGCGAATTTGGTCTGAAATATTATGTTTCTAATATGTTGATTTGGCATACTTTTCCATCTTTTATCATGATTTAGTGATACTCTACTAATCAAGTGATATCCAGAAATATGTAACAACTTAGCTTTTAGATAAGATAATTTTGAGAGGTAAAGCAGCAACTGATCATATGCATTCAGTAACCCTTGAAATGAATCCCCCATGGTGTGTACAGATTATATTTGGCCCTTCCTTCTCAGGCCTTCCCAAGTCTGTGTGTTTTTCTCCTAGGAAGCCTTTTCTAGGAGAATAGGCAGATTCCCAGAAATATCTCATAACTAATAAAGGAGCAGAACAGATTGACCCTGTATAATATTGCCTGAGCAGGATCAATTGTCTCCCACCCACCCTCTGTGATCCAACTCTTCATGGCCAGACCCTCTCTAATTCCCCAAGGGAAAACTCCAGTTTTTATAATCTGTTTCTGCTAGTTGTTAAGAAGCGAAATGATGGAATTAATTTACATATGTGTGAACTTTTACTAATAACCTTGCTCTATCTCCAGATGTCAAAATCCAGGTTCTCACATTCATCTGTCCCAAAGAAATAATCAGAAATGAGAATAACAATTTATATTTTAAATATATACTTTGCTGTATTATGACAGCAAAAAAGTAATTATTAATGGCTACATTTTATAGCACTCTGGCCTCAGAATCAGTTCTTAAGGCATTCGGATCTGGCTGAAGAGCCCATGAGAGTATTTTAGGCATGGAAAGCCAAGACACTCTGAGAAAAAAAAAAAAAAGAAGACCTAAATGAAAGATCTCTGTGAGTGAGATCCCAGTGGAAAGAATGGGGCCATCAAAGAAGGAGGTACCTTTCTCTGAAGGGAGGAGGGAACTTCCACTTTGACTAAGACCCTGTGTGAATAAGATCAAAGTCAGCAAACTCAAATGGCTTCCATAGCCTCCTTGGCAACTCATGACTAGAGCCTAGGGAGATTACTGATGCCATAAACCAGAGTGTCAAATTGTTAAGTCAACAACAGGAGTCACTGTGTACTTACTCCTCATGTGGGATCTGTCCTTAATGTGTTGTCCAATGTGAAGTAATGCTATAACTAGTACTGAAACAGTATTTTACACTCTGTGTTTCTATGTGGGTGCAAACTGATGGAATCTTTACTTGATATATACTAAATCAATCTTCTGTATATAAAGATAATTGAAAATGAATCTTGATGTGAATGGAATGGGAGAGGGAGCGGGAGATGCGAGGAGTGCGAGTGGGAGGGAAGTTATAGGGGGGAGAAAGCCATTGTAATCCATAAACTGTACTTTGGAAATTTATATTTACTAAATAAAAGTTAAAAAAAAAGAAAAAAATACTAAAAAAATGGCTACATTTTAAATATGTGGATGTAGCAAGGTTTATTTCCTAATTGCAAAATATTTAGGGAATGGTTAAATTATGATACATGAATATAATTCAGCCATTAAGATTCATGTTTTTGAAGTGTTTAATTTCATAGAGAGAGTCTTATATGTATAGGTGAAAAAAGTAGATCACAAAATATAATACCATATTAGCAAAATTTGTTAAAATATCTTTTTATTTAATAAATTTAGCATTTTTACTATGTCAAGTATAGTGTTGAGCATGAGGATATAGCATATATATATAAGCAAGATATACATAATTCATGCCAACTATAAACAAAATAAGATGTCATTATGAAATTAAATCTCCCTTTGGAAATTGGTGATTTCTAGTCAAATGTAATTTATCTCATTTTCTAGTTTGTGGATTCTCCAGGACCTATGTTTCATTTCTCTTCTGCTTTTGTCTGGGAAGTCATAGCAGCTCTTTGGTTCAATTAGACTGATCAGAGGAATATAAAAATAAAAATGAAAGCAACAGACAATTCAAGCCTGGCATTTCTCCATCATATTTAGATATTTTCCCCTATGTGGTTAGTGTAATCCAAAAACCTCAGCTTGTCTCACGAATCCATCCTTGTTGTTTTGTCTGGGCTGCTTCTGCAGGAGAAGTTATTAGTTTTCAAAGGATAAAAAGTCTAGTTCTCTGTTTAGGCCAGCTCACACTCATGGGTAAATGTATATTTGTTCCCTCACTGTTGAATAACACTCTTCGTGTTTGCACATACACACAAGTGTGGGATGGATGGTGGACATGGTGATTAAAATGGCCCTTGGGACACCCACGTTCCATATTGGAATGACTAGGTTCCAGTCTTGGCCCTGCTTCTTATTCTAACTTTCTACTAATGTATACCCTGGGAGGCAGCAGGTGATGGCTCCAATATTTGGCTCCCTGCGAGTCATGTGGGAGACCCAGATTGAGTTCTAGGCTCTGTTACAGCCTGGTCCAGCCCTGTCTGTTGCAGGCATTTGGGGCATGAGTTGATAGATGGAAAGTCTCCCTCAGTCTGTCTCTTTTTCAAGTAAAATTTAAAAAACTAATTCTGCAAGAGCCTTTTAATTTTACTTTACAAGCAAACGCACACTTACATATTTATAGGATGTAATTCTTATTCTTATGCAGCATTTTCAGTTCCTTTTTTTTCTTGAAACGAATTTCCTTTAAGAATTTTTTGAAGATTCTTACAAGAAACGGACCTGAGAAACAGGTGTTTGGCCTAGTGATTAAAACACCTATGTCCCACATTGGAGTCCTAAGTTCAATTCCTGCCTCCAACTCCTAACTCTAGCTTCCTGCTAATGAAGACCTCGAGGAGCAGTGGTCTGGCTGATGTAATTGGGTCCTTTACACCCATGTGGAAGACCTGGATTGCATTCTTGGCTTCAAATTTGGGCCCTGGCCCAGCCCTGGCTTTTGTAGGCATTTGGGAAATGAAGCAGCAGATCAGAGATCTTTCTTGTTGATGTGTGTGTGTATGTGTGTGTGTGTGTGTGTGTGTGTCTGCCTTTTAGATAAATACATTTTTTTTACAAAAAATAAATGAACCTTTACTCAAAAATAATCTTTATTGAAGGTGTAATTGTTTTAGAGCTTAATCCTGGGGCCACCCTGTAATGCCAGCATCCCACATGAACACTGATTCAAGTCCCAGCTGCTCCACTTCCAATCCAACTGCCTGCTAATGTGCCTGGGAAAACGGTGGAAGATAGCCCAAGTACTAGGGCCTCTGCCACCCGTGTGGGAGATCCAGATGGAGTTCTGAGCTCCTCGCTTTGGCCTGGCCCAGCCCCTGCTATTATGACCATTTGTGGAGTGAACCAGCAGATGGAAGAACTCTCTCTGTCTCTCTTTCTCATATCTCTCTAATCCTGCCTTTCAAATAAATAGTAAAATAAATCTCTGAAAAAAAACTTCACTCTGCAAAAATATGCAGTCTTAATTGTGTCAAACCATTAAATTTTGGTTCTCCCAGTAGCTGTAATGTTATATCCTTAAACATATTCACTGCAGTGACATGATTTATTAGTGATGCAACAGTATTATATGCCACAGAAAGAACTCTTTCCTTTGGAAGCCTCAGAGGCATATCAAATTTGTCTCATGTGCTATTTGCAATGATTTTTCAATGTCATTTTTTGTGACATACATACCAAGTAGGACAGTGTGGGAATTTAAAATGTGAGAAGATATTTCTTTCTGGTTGAGTTGTATATGTTGAGCTCTTAAAGTTATTTTGTATATTTGACCTTACTTATTTAAAAATATTGGAATATCTGAACTTATGTGTTTACATTTAAAATGCCAATTTTTTATATTTAATGCTAAAATTCTGTGCTGTGGTATGCCTAAGATAATACAACCAAAACCATATTGTTTATTCTTCTACTTTTTCATTTATACATGATATCCATTAAGCATTGATCTTGTCTAGCAGTATCAACTTTCTTTAACTGATTGTTCTGCTGTCTGAAGAATCATTAAAATTTAATCAGTAAACTAAAAATAAGCAGCCAATGCCACAGGACATTCTGGTAACTCATAAAAAAAAAGACCTAATGTAGGCTTGTGAGGTTAAAGGAAGGTTAGGATATGTATATTGGCTATTCAAGGATATATACAAATGACCATTTTTCCTCTCTTAACAACTGTGATGTAATGGACCACACTTATAGGTGACAGATTTTTTCATTTTCAGAATATTCACTGTTTTGACTACAAGCACAGAACTGCCCTGAATAATATAGCACTATATAATAGGGGCAGTGCCCATCCATGCTTCTTTTCCTCAGAAAAAACTTTCTGAACAGTAACTAAGACTAATGTGATTCTCAAGCTATTTCCTGTGTGTGTTTTGCTTCCCACCTACCAAAAAGAAGCAAATATTGCCCACATGCATTGTTTTCATAATGCCCTCTCCCTTTTTCATCTATTCTCTACTTTAAGGTTCCTTCTACCTTAATGTTTTTCTTATTTTTTCTGTTCAGAACATTTCTGGAATTAGATATGGCACCAAACCACATTCCTATTAGTTCTAAATTAGTTCTTTCTTTTTTTTTTAATGGCTGGTCTCTTGCTCAAATATATTTGCTCAAAGATATTTTTACAATACCACAGAGAACTCATTTGTTTAGAAAATTATGACCTTTTGCTGATCTCAAAGGTAACACCTGCTTAAATGGACAAAAGACTTGAAGCAAGCACTTCACAAAGATGTTCAAAGGTCCAATTAACATACCAAATGGTGTTCAACTTTCTCATTCATCAGAAAAATGCACACTGCATACTACTTCCCCAGCAGAATAGCAAGCAGAAAAGGGACAATACCAAAATTCTGATAGACTACAAAGCAAACTCTTGTTTGTTACTGGAAATATAAATTGGTGCAACTACATTGGGAATCTGTTTAGTTGCAGAGTAGACCTGAGTATATGTATACTTGGGTTTCAGTAATTTCACTTCTAGCCATATACCCAACAGAAACAGATATACAGGTTCATCAAAAGACATGTATAAGAATGTGTACAACACTATTTGTAATAAATCTAAACTTAAAACAACCAAAATATCCATCACTAGTAGAATGAATATGTAAATGAGGATATGCTCTGCCTCTCTGTAACTCTGCCTTTCAAATAAGTAAATAAATCTTAAAAAAAAATAAGGAAATCAGGTTTGCTGGCTACCCTTGTTGAAAGGTAGTGATTGGAGAGGATGGGAGGAGGGCTTCTGAGGTGCTAGTAATGTTTTGTTCAGTGTCTTGATTTGGGTTAATTAGAGTGTGCTTATTTTGTGAAAATTCAGTAAGGTATATACTTAGGATTTGTGCAGAGAGAGAGAGAGAGACAGTCTGGCACCTCATTTACTGGTTCACTCCCCAAATGCCTGCAACATCCTGGGAGGCCAAAGCAGGGAGCTTGGAAGACGATCTAGGTCTCCCACAAGGGTGGCAGGAACACAACTACCTGGGTCATCACTACTGCCTCCCAGGATCTGCATTAGCAGGAAGCTGGAATTGGGAGCCAAAACTGGGGATCCAACTCAATGTGTACTCTGATGTGGGACATGGGCATCCTAACCTGTGTCTTGACTGCTAGACAAATGCCCACCTTCCTTCCCCTCCCCCTCCCCCTTCATTCACACTTCATTCACAAATGGCCCTTTAGTTTGAATCCATTTGTTTCCTGCTGGCCTAGCCCTTTATCCCAAGTCCCAGTGACTTTTTCCTTCATCCCAAAGGAGGAAAGTATGGGTAAGTCAGATTAGAGGGGAACCCTCTTCTCAACTATTTCTTTAAATCATTTTATGCTTGATAGAACATCTCTCATTTCCCCAAGTGCCTTAGAAGACAGAAAAACTTAATTTTTTTTCTTTTTCTGACCTAAGCTTGATTTAATTTGAAGCACTGAACACAGAATGGCTTAGCTACTTGTGGGGGAGATGCTAGGTGAGGGAAAAAAGTAGAGAGGAAAGGTAGAGAAGGAAAAAAGTGAATTCTTGGGAGAAGCAAAACTTTAGTGATATGTTGATATACTATTTAACATCTTAAAGTGTCATTGCACAACACTTAGATAATGCAGGTAGCATTAATGTAATTATGGAATGTAGAGAAGCAAAAGATAGATGTGGTAGAAAACATATTTGGCTTAGATCTTTGATATTTCAAGTGATAACAACATATCCATGTATGGATTTCTGTGAGGCATTTGGAATTGTGGAATTTGGTAGAAAAGTCAAGGCTGCATATATAAATTTGTGTCTTATTGGAATGGAAGTGATAATTGAAACATCACTGTGGATGAAATAAACTTAGAGAACACAGTTGAGTTCATCAAATGCTTTATAGGGCATCTAGGTTGTTTGATGTAGTTTGCAGTGACTTCTTTTTATCCACTGAGGTGTTGTAAGACTTAGCATGATTTATTTAGGTGGTTATACCATTATCTTTAATACTTTATTTTGTACCAGAAATATAAGTACCACTGTCATATAAAATTAATGTGTCACTTGAAAGTTATTAGAAAAATTTGTAACTGTTATTGGTGGTATTGGATCTTTGTATTTCAATAATACTTATGCTAGTCTTTCTTAATTATTTTGACTTTTTGATTTATAAAAATTTATAAAGAATTCAGTTAACCATTTGGTTATCTGCATCAGGGATTAGCAGTTAATGGCCTGCTGCCTGTTTTTCTATGGCTCTAAACCAAGAATAGTTTTTACATTTTTAAATGGTTTAAAACATTTGAAAGAATAATTCATGACACATAAAGATTATGTAAAATTCAAATTTTAGTGTGCATAAATAAAGGATAATTTAAAAAGCCACACATAAATTCTTTTCTGTGCTTATTTTAGTGCTATGACTGCAGAATCGGGAATTTGCAACAGAAAACATACGGTCCTCAAAGCTTTCTGGCCTTTTGTAGAAAGCCTCTGAACCCAGGAAAAGTCTGCTGAAAAACTGCTATTATTAGTAAAGCTAGTAAAAGACAATTTTTAAGAGAAAAATCAAAACAAAACAGAGGCACTTGCCTTAAACCAATAATCATTATTTTAATAATTCCTATCCTTTCCTTTTCTACTTCATTTCATTTTCTTCTTGGTATGCACCACTATCTACCCACTAATCATGAAAACACTATACATTTTGCTTGTTTAAATAAACAGGTACAGGTTTGTTATGTCTTTCCCTGGAGATTGTAACTTTCATTAGGGCAGAGATTTTTGTCTGATTTGTTTCCTTCTATATCCTTTGGCACTTACACATACAGTAGACACACAGTGTATACTTGAGTAGTGTGCATCTGTTGAATTTAAAAGGTGACTGTGATAAATTTGTTTCATCTTACTATACACAGACTTGCAAATGACTGTGCACTGAAACAAAGTGTCCTTTCTTTATTTGCATGACTTGCCTAGCCTTGTTCTACAGATTCTAGGAGGTAAATATCCTCCAAATTTAGCAATGTTTGACAGCATTTTGTATTGCTGCCTGGTGGGGAATAGCATGTGTAAATATTTATGTGTTACATGTTAATTTTTAAAAGTATTTTCTAATGTATTTACATTTATAATCTATTAATTTTATAAATAATTATATTAATGAATAATATTTATATATATCACATGTATTCATATATCAAGCTTTTATATCAGTTATTGTTTTTATATATTTGAGATCATGGACCTGATGAACTGAATGGCCCATAGGAAGTATTTAAAAGTCAAAGTAACTGGGGAATTAAGCAAGCTTCTAGGCAGTAGGTTGTTTTATGAACATAGGGGTATTGCTCAGTGGTTTTCCTCTACATTCAGCCAGTAAAGCCTTATATGACTTAACTGTTCCAACCTTCTCTCTTCCTTGAACTTTTAAGAATTCCTCTAAAACCTTAAGTTCCTTTATTTGCGTTAAAAATAGACACTCAGCTCTATTAGGGCAGAATCATATCTGTCTTATTTGCTGTTAGCTCCACAGTATTTTTGCAAAATTACTAAAATGTAATAAGCCATCAGTAAATATTAGTTGAATGACTACACACACACACACACACACACACATATGAATGAATGATAGAGCACTGGACTTGGTGTAAGAAACCCCAGGTTACTTAGTACATACTAAATTGATCTTCTGTATATGAAGCTAATTGAAAATGAATCTTGATGTAAATGGAATGGGAGAGGGAGTGGGAGATGGGAGAGTTGCCAGTGGGAGGGAGGTTATGGCGGGGGGATAGCTTATGTAATCCAAAAGTTGTACTTTGGAAATTTATATTTATTAAATAAAAGTTAAAAAAATAAACTGACAAAAATAAAATGTTAAAAAAAAAGAAACCTGAGGTTAAAAAATCCTGGATGTGAATCTTCATCTGTATACCAATTATACTGGTGTGTTTGAAAAGTTGTAGAGTTTTAATGTTAGCATTTTTATGTCAATACATTGACAAGTTAAAAATCATAGAATGCTCCTTCATACTAACTGTGTGAACATGAGTAAGTTGATTTTCTGAAATTTAGTTTTATCATCTATCAGTCGCTATTATTATACCTACCTTACAGGGCTAGCGCAAGTACTGGTAAGATAACATGAGTGAAACAGCCTTATTACAATAGATATATGATGAATTCAGATTTAATTTTTGTTATTCGAAGGATGTAGAAGTGGGAAAGGTACAGAAGGTAAAGCTCTCAGATGCTTAGTATAATAAACTTTTCACTTACAGAAGAGCCCTCAGGCAGCTGAAGACATCTGTAGCTTTAAGGGACACCACAGCGTGGGAATGGGCTCTAGGGAGCACCTCATCTCCTCTAGCGTAAGCCACAGGGCCATGAGACCCTTTCCTCCTTAAATCAGAAAGACCTTGGGGCCTGGGGAAGAGCAGGACACTAGGACTGGTATTGACTCAAGTAGGGTGGCCAGAGGTTAATGTAATGGTGCATTCAGGCACTATATAGGATGGTGAAGTGATTTACCTCTCTAACCAGGCTCAAGAGAGCCATGTGGCTGAAAAGTCAAGTCAGCATCGGAGTGCTTCTCTACGAACTAGAATGTAGCCTGCAATATTTCAAAACTAATAACGAGCTAGATGTAATTGACTCTCAGAGGATTACCAGAAGAAGTATAACTACCAGAAATAGGAGTTTCCAGGTTATCATTGTCAAAAGAAAGGCTGAGAAAAGAGAGACAAGCACACTTAACAGACCTCAGAAATGGTAAGGGAAGCTTTTAAAGAACTTGGTTTGGGTTATGCATGCCAAACTTTTTTTTTTTTTTTTTTTTGACAGGCAGAGTGGACAGTGAGAGGGAGAGACAGAGAGAAAGGTCTTCCTTTGCCGTTGGTTCACCCTCCAATGGCCGCCGCGGCCAGCGCGCTGCGGCCGGCGCACCACGCTGATCCGATGGCAGGAGCCAGGTGCTTCTCCTGGTCTCCCATGGGGTGCAGGGCCCAAGCACTTGGGCCATCCTCCACTGCACTCCCTGGCCACAGCAGAGAGCTAGCCTGGAAGAGGGGCAACCGGGACAGAATCTGGCGCTCTGACTGGGACTAGAACCCAGTGTGCCGGCGCCGCTAGGCAGAGGATTAGTCTAGTGAGCCACGGCACCGGCCCGATGCATGCCAAACTTAAACACTAAAGCTTAAACTAAAACATTGAAGAAGGGTTGGAGTATGGGCAGGAGGGAAGGTAGGGTGGGAACTATCTTTATGTTCCTAAACCTGTATATATGAAATACATGAAACTTGTATAACTTACAATTTTAAAAAATCAAATTTTAATTTAAAAATTCAGCTCACAAAGTATATATTATACTACCCTCTGTCTCAAGCATTCAATAGTTCTACTTACTGTATTGAACCTGATTTATCAATTAGAAAATAAACCACAAGAACTAAATTGAACCAAGACATTTGGGAATGGAATGAACAACTGAAGTCTTTCTTATCATTCTCACAGGTCCTGCTTACTATTATCAAGGACTATTTTAACTGATCTCTTTTAATCCTACCTCAAAGCCTATGAGATTAGGACTGTCATTAATGGTTGAAGAAGCCAAGGCTTAAAGAAGTTAAATAATTTGCCCAAGGTCACAGAGCTAGTAATTGGCAGGCCAGACCTCAAAACCAGGAATGTGTGGTGGCAAAGCCCATGCTCTGACCTATTGTTAGAACTCATCAGGATGTGTACAACCTGTTATTACTTAAGCAGTCATGCTTCACAGAAAGACAAATACTGCCTGTTCTCTCTCAGATGGAGAAGCTAAATTAAATTGATCTCACAGAAGTAGAGAGTAGAATAATGGTTACCAGAGTCTAAGAATGGGAGGGAAGAGAAGGAGATAGAGGTTAGTGATTAGGTACCAAATGTCTAGTTAGATAGGAGGAATGAGTTATACTGTTCTATGGTACAGTGGATTAACTATGGTTAACAATAACTTATTATATATTTCAAAATAGTTACAAGAAAGGATTTTGAATATTCATAACATAAATAAATGGTAAATATTTGAGATGATAAATATGCTAATTACCCTGATTTGATAATTACACATTGCAAGCATGTATTAAAATAGCACACTATACTTTAGAAATATGTATAATTATTGTGTCAATTAAAAATAATTTTAAACGCTATGCTTAACTCTAATCACCATCTGTGTATCTATTAAGTATATCAAAACACTCTATTGTATACCTTAAACAGGTACAATTAAAACAAACTATAGTAAAAATTCAGAGACTGAAAAATAAACAGAAAAAAAATGTAGTTCTCAAAAAAAGATATACTTGCCAAAAAGAAGACAAAGTATGATGCAGGCTGTATTGTTATTGTACCAAAATTCAGAAAGTTTTAGTTCACTAAATAAGTAATATGTGAAGAAGCCTACACTTTGCCCAGTATGTTATTCCATGGTAATTATTCAATCAGCGTTCAAACCACTGAGTGTTGCACAATGGTATTTTGTTTGGTATTTGCTGAACTGAAATGATAGTAGCTCCCAGGACATTGATATAAGGTTGTTCTGGATCTCTATCTAAACTATAGGGTCCACTTTTATAACACTTGACCTGTAGTTTGGGATACATGTGTCTGTTTATATTTTAGTTCTTGGGTAGTTTTAGTGACACTTGGCTCTTAATAATGTTAGCATGCTCTACTTAAGTACTGTACTGAACAATATATTTCTGCATTTTCAAGTTATTTATAAATTATATGAGCCCACCAGAAATTTTAAAAAAAAGCCTAAGTCACAATAAAAATAGGTCATGGTACTAGAAATCTACTTAGTGCCAGCATAACTCTCTATATAAGAAATGTACACAGAGAAGATATCCTGAGAACTTTAGACTGCAGAATCTCACCTGTTATTCTGAAAGAGAGTATCATCTGTAACGTTCTGTCACTGGATTGTAGGCTCCATCAAAGCAGAGAATCTGTCTCTCTTGTTTGCAGTTGTTGGTATATAGTAGGATTTCCGAACCTTGAGAGTATTGACATTTTGGACTAGATAATTCTCTGTTGTGGGAAACTGCTCTGTACATTGTAGGATATTTAGGACTATCTTGGGCTTCAACACACCAGATTCTAGTAGCACCCTCCCCAGTCAGGATAAACAAAAATATCTGTAGACAATGCCAAATGTCCCATGTGAGGGAAATTGTCCACAGTTGAGAACCGCTGCCCTGAAGAACAGAGCAGTCCCTGGCAAGTAAAAGACACTCACTAATTATTTTTGGATTGACTGAAGATAGGAATGAACAGTGTTCCACAAAGTGCCCTGCTTTCAACGTACTTTGCATACCTAGGTGCAACCTGGAAAAATTCCAGAATCTTAGTAGTTAGCATGTTATATGCATTAAAAAAATATGTAAAATATGTAACACATTGAACCCATGATTTTGCATTTTATAGAACAAAGGTAAAGTGTATACTGAAGTAACAAGTGATTTAATTGAAAGAACCATTAAGTAAATGTAAACAATAAATGTATTTAGCAAAAAAAATTGATTAAAGAGATATGCAAACATGGAACATTGATTTATATTAAGGGAAACTGGTTGGCGCCGCAGCTCACTAGGCTAATCCTCCACCTGCGGCGCTGGCACTCAGGGTTCTAGTCCCAGTTGGGGCGCCGAATTCTGTCCTGGTTGCTCCTCTTCCAGTCCAGCTCTCTGCTTTGGCCCAGGAGGGTAGTGGAGGATGGGCCAGGTTCTTGGGCCCTGCATCCTCATGGGAGACCAGGAGGAAGCACCTGGCTCCTGGCTTCGGATCGGCACAGCGTGCCGGCTGCAGCATGCCGGCCGTAGGGGCCACTTGGGGGGTGAACCAATGAAAAAAGGAAGACCTTTCTCTCTCTCTCTCTCTCTCTCTCTCTCTCTCTCTCACTAACTCTGGCTGTCAAAAAAATTATATTAAGGGAAACTTAAGCCAGCACGGTGCTTAAACGTGTTTGGCATAAGAGCTTCTCCTAAGTCTGGTTCATGTAGACCACTAGAACCCTCACTGGGAATGACTCATGCCCTTCATGGACTGGACACAGATCAAGGCAAGTTACTTACCCTTTGAGAATTAGATAGGCTAATAGATACTATATGATATACATATCTCTATGAGGTAGCACCTTAAGCTACCTATTATGTGTATATTATATGAGACTTCAAAGGAAAAAATATATTATTTCCTGCTCAGGTAATGCTTCAGTGTTGATATTGTAAGGTAAACAGAGTTTTTGTAGGAGCCAAAATAGCAGAAGAAGTGAGTGGAGTCATAGAATTGGGACAATTCAAAGAATATTTGGGGGATGCGTATGGAGGTCAGTTTGGCTGGAGTGTAATCTCTTTCTGAAGCTTTACTTATTTATTTGAAAGATAGAGCTACAGAGAGATGGGGGTGGGGAATGGATGTTCACTCCCTAAATGGCTGCAATGGCCAGGGCCATGATGGGCCAAAGCCAGAAGCTTCTTCCAGGTCTCCCATGTGGGTGCAGGGGCCCAAGCACTTGGGGCCATCCTCTGCTGCTTTCCCAGGAAGACTAGCAGGGAGCTGGGTTGAAGTGGAGCAGCCAGGGCACGAACCAGTGCCAGTATGGGATGCTGGTGTTGAAGGTAATGACCCAACCTGCTATGCCACAATGCCAGTCTCTGAAGTACAGTCTTAAGGAAGGTGGAATCTGCTTGTAGAGGATGCTTAATGCTAGGCTGGATAAATCCATGGAACAGTGATTATTTTATTCAACTTTCCTAATGTCTAGCTAAAAGCTGCTTTGTTGTTCTTAAGTGTGTTGTGATTACTTTAGATGTAATGTTTAGTTTGGGATAGGGACCTGGCTGAGAATCAAGATTGAGGAACATTCCTACTTAGAGATGTATAAAATCTCTCTCTCTCTCCCTCATACACACACAATCACTCACTCACTCACTCGCCAGCTGTTGGAAAGAAGAGACTAGAGAAAGCAGCAGGCAATCAAAGTGAAAAGAGGAGCCTAAACCAAGACAACAGAAGACAAAACAGGGAGGTAACCTGGGAGTGGGGGAGTTTGAAGTTTGGAGTGATATGGGAAGCAGGCCTTGAACTTCACATCTCTGTAAGGAAAATTCTTCTTTAAAACAAGATTCTGATCTTGGAGGTTTAAGGCCAGGCGCGGTGGCTGACAGGTGGTATTGATTTTTGCCTCCTTGGTTTCATCTTCCTGTGGAAAATAGCTGCCTCCAAGAGTGGCTCTTTTCTCCACCATGCTGACCTCTGGGGACGCAATTCCTCTTTCCAAACGCTGGCTCCTGCTTCACAGACAGCCCTTTCCTTTGTGGTTCCCCCAACACAACTAAAATGGACTTGATTCTTTTCAGAAGGACTTTATTAAATATTAAAGAATAAACAGAAATAAAATACAAGACGTCCTGCCAGATTTAGCTAGCATCTCTGATATCACTGTCCCTGATCAAGTTACTCCCATCCCTCAAATATCCTCTGCCTTCTGCTGGCCAGAGGTACCGTCTTGACATCCAAATTTAGCCATATCATTTTCTGCTGAATTTTTTTGTCACTTCTCATTTGTACATTGATTATAATTTAATATCTAACTCTCTTAGGATTTTTTCTGGAGTGAGAAAAATTTTATGATTCTATTTACATAATGATCATTTTATTTATCTTATGTGGGGTTACAGTTAAACTTGAGGTGATGCTTGAGAAAAGTGAAGGAACTTCCTGTGAGTATATGTAAGAGTTCAGTCTTTCCTAAAGCCTTCTCAGAATTGCTTCCTCTGATAGGTCAGGGGTCATTGGATTTCAAGCCCTAATTCCTATGGTGCTAGGTTTCTCATAAGGTATATCCAGGCTGCCTCACAGAGAAAGTCCACTGCATGGAACAGGCAGACCTCTACCCCAATTCAAACCCAGAGTTCTGCCCTAACCCATTTTATATATTAATGTTCTGTGTAAGATGTTTTTGAGAGCTGTCTGCTACTTTCAGAAAAGGTAGGATGATGAGAAATTAAATGATTTCTCAAGTTCATTTCAGGGGCCAGCATTTTGGTGCAACAAGTTAAGCCAATGCTTGCAATGCCTGCACCCCATGTCAGTGTGACGGTTTGAGTCCTAGGATTCCACTTCTGATCCAGCTCCCTGCTAAGTCATCTGGGAAGGCAGCAGATGATTATAACCCATTGCTTGGGCCCTTGCCACCCATGTGAGAGACCAGGATGGAGTTCTTGGCTCCTGGTTTTGGCCTGACCCAGCCTTCTTTGTTGCAGCCATTTTGGGGGAGTGAACAAGGACATGGAAGTTTGCTCTCTTGTTGTCACTCTTGCTGTCTGTCTCTGCCTGTTGTCTGAGGCTGTGCCTTGCAAGTTAATAATATATATTTAAAAAAATAAAGTTCAGGGGCCAGCGCTGTGGTGTAGCAGGTGAAGCTGCTGCCTGAGGAGCCAGCATCCCATATGGGCGCCGGTTTGAGTCCCAGCTGCTCTACTTCTGATCTAGTTCTCTACTACTGTGCCTGGGAACACAATGGAAGATAGCTTAAGTTCTTGGGCCCCATATGCATGTAAGAGACCCAGAAGAAGCTCCTGGCTCCTGGCTTCAGAATGGTCTAGCTCCCACCATTTCAGCCATTTGGGAAGTGAACCAGTAGATGGAAGATCTCTCTCTCTCTGGCTGTCTCTCCCTCTCTTTCTCCCTGTAACTCTGCTTTTCAAATAAATAAATAAATAAATAAATCTTTAGAAATAAATAAGTAAAGTTATTTTCAGTTCCAAAATTCTCTGAGAATCTAGCCTCTTTGACTTCTTTCTTAATTCACTTTATGTTAATTTGGGTTCATATAGTTAGTAGCTTATTAGAAAACAATAGAATTCCAAAGCTGTAAGAGGTTTTAGAAGTTATTTCCTCTAGTTTCCCAAATGACCTTCAAAGAATAGGGTCCCGGAGAAACACTGATTACTTTCAAAACAAACTACGCAGACAAGCATGTTGAGACTGTGCTTTTGTCACATTGCTCATTGGCGTTTCAAAGGTTCCGAAAAGTCTTGTAATTAAAAAAAAATTGTTTAACCTTAAATCAACTTTTCCTACATTTCATTTGATAAGATATTTTTGAAAAACACACCTTTTGGCATTCTGTGGATAGTAATTTGGGAAATACTCATATAGTTTAACCCCTCCTTTAGTAAAGAATTTGAGGTAGAAAATGATTTGTCCAGTGTCACACAGATCTCAGTGTTCGATATTTATTCCTCAGCAGTCTCTGTTTAACTTCATGTAGGTTATTAATTGCTTTATGGATTGATAGATGATATCTTGTAGCTTTACCTCTCAGGTGCTTAACTCCAGACTGGGAACATGACAGTGAGTAATACATGTTTGGTATCTCTATAACTGAACTTTATAAGGAAATGAAGTGTTATAGTATGAATCAGTTTTTGTGTACAGTTGGCCCTCTGTATCTGCTGATTTCACATCCACAGATTCAACCAACCACAGGCTGGAAATACTAGAAAACGAAAGATTATGTCTGTAGTGGACAAAGACAGGCTTTCTCTTTTTGTCATTATTCCCTAAATAGTCGAACAATTATTTACATAGCATTTACACTGTATTAGGTATTGTAAGTAATCTAGAGATAATTTTTAAAAACTTATTTATTTGAAATTCAGAATTACACAGAGAGAGGCAGATTTACCAAGAGAGAGAAATAGAGAAGTAGAGAGAGAGAGAGAGAGGTCTTTCATCCCTTGGTTCACTCCTAAAGTGGCCGAAACGGCCAGGGAGCCAGGAGCCAGGAGCTTCTGCTGATTCTCCCACATGAGTGGCAGGGGCCCAAGCGCTTGGGCCATCTCCTCTGCTTTTCCCAGGCCTTTAGCAGGGAACTTGCTCAGAAGAAGAGCTGTTAGACAGGAACCTGCACCACCAGCCACTAGAGATGATTTTAAGTATGCAGGAGGATGTGCATAGGTTACATGCAAATGCTATACCATTCATTCATTCATTCATTCATTTATTTGAAAGGCTGAGAGAGAGAGAGATCTTACATATGTTGGTTCACTTCCCAAATTGCTGAAATGGCCAGGGCTAGGCCAGGCCCAAGCCAGGAGCCAGGAGCTTCATCTGAGTCTCCCACATGGGTGACAGGCCCAAGCACTTGTGTCACTTTCCACTGCTGCCCAGGCACATTAGCAGGGAGCTGGATCAGAAGTAGAGCAGCCGGGACTCAAACTGGTGTGCACATGGGATGCTGGTGTTACGGGAGGAGGCTTTTAAAACCAGAATTGCTATTCTCCTGTGAATACTTTCTCTGTGCAATTGCAATACGTGGCTTTTTTGTTTTTGTTTTTGTTTTCCCTGAAGTTTCTGTTGTTGGTAGTTCATGGACATTGATTCATACTGTTTAAAGGAAAAACTGTGGGCTGTTTTGCCTCAGGGATAATTTGATTAGAGGTACTGCTGTTTGACACTATTCAGGAAAATGTTACACTGTTGAGGGTATTGGATTTGTCACAGAAAGATATTGCAGCGAATATATGGACAGGTAAACTAATAACATGCCAGCCTGGTTATTAACACTAGGCCCTTTGGTATTTTTGTCCACCATTTTTTTGTTGATATCACTGCTTTCTTAACAGATAAGCGTGTGACCAATTTATGATTTTATTTGGCAAGGGCAGAAACTAATACCAGATAAAGAAGGTCAAAGATGACAGAAAGTCCATGCTTCCAGAATAGTGTTTCTGTCCTCTGAGATTAGATATCTGTCTGTGATGGAGACAACATTTCTGTAAGGGAGCAGGATTGGAATGCACTGAAGTGAAATGCTCACATTGACCGCATCAGCGTATTGCAGCTTATCTGATGTAGTGACTCAGCCACTGTGAATCTGATTGTGTGTATGTGCTCTTTTTTTTGTACAGGGAATCATCAGCCAGGGACGTGCCAGAGACCACAAGAAAACATGGGGAGGGGTAAGTTTCTATTCTTTTTCAATTTTGACTCTCTACATATATTTAATCCGCTGTAGACAGGAAGTTAAATGTTTAACTAACTCAATGTATTTTTTGGACATATAAATTGTATGTCTCGTCAAAGTTAGAAAATTTTTGTCTGGAGTGGGACTTTGCAGAGAAAGACCAACGTATCCCGTGTTGCTTACTGGTATTCTATTTTCTTTTGGTGTTTTAGGGAGAGATAGCTCAAACTTGATACTATATGGATCTGCCTGAATCCCAGTTTCTTTACAACTTTAGCACAGTTATACATATGCTTCTGATGGTTGCTAAATTTTGTTGATAGTAGCATACACAAACAAGACAATGATTCTACTATGCAACCAATGATAGTAGTAAGAAAAATTGCTGAATTGATTTGTAAATGGTTTTGTTTTCCCTTAAAATGTTAAAGCTCAACATTTAGAACCATTAGATGAATTGTGTTTATTTTTGATTTCTCATAAGGCTATTTGTAGTCAATAGACAGTAGACAAACTTAAGGTAATTTCATTGTCAATATTAATAAGGCACCACTGTGACTTCATAAATAGTTCTGATCAAAGTAGATCATAAAGTCAAAGTGCTATAAAGGACCTCAGAAGAAGATTTGGTGTTATTTAGTATAGTGCAAAGAGTACTGGACCCAGTCAGAAGGCCTGAATTCGAGTTCTGCTGCTACCTTGATCAAATCTTTGAGCCTCCCCCTAAACTTGTTTGTTCATCTGTGAGGTGGGATTAATACATTCTGCACTTCTAGTCCCAAGAAGTTGTGATTAAAAGTATGTGTGAAAGTGCATTGAGAACTGTGGAGTATAATGGAATAAAATGGTAACTTCTGCTCATTGCCATCTTTATTGGGTAAATGTATAGTTATTGGTTCTTTCAGGAGTTAT
The DNA here is from genome assembly GCF_964237555.1 of Oryctolagus cuniculus. NCBI lineage: Eukaryota > Metazoa > Chordata > Mammalia > Lagomorpha > Leporidae > Oryctolagus > Oryctolagus cuniculus. Next base: position 23,406,635 of record NC_091453.1, read on the forward strand.
AATGATGTTATTTGGTGATACTTCTGTCGGCATTAATGCTGGGACTAGGGTCATGCAAGTAACTAAGAGTTTCTCCTTATGTTGCACTGTGCTTACCTCACCATTTTGGGGACTCTGTAGGTAGGAAATTAATGATTCTTAGGGATTCTCTTTTTATCCAAACCTTTACAAATCGTGAAAATCTCAGAAACTTTAAAAGTAAACAAAAATTTAAAAAAACAACTAGTCCAAATTTTGGGACTAATCCATGCTATCGCACTGCTTCCAAGTCAGCTGTCAATGGAAGCTTCCAGAGTAGCACATTGTGGTTTGGTCTTCATTCAATTCCAAAGGCTTCTGGCACGTTTGGAGAATGTTCTGGTTCTCAGATATCATGATAGCCATATGGAAAAGATAATTGTACTGAGACAAGGCATTCCATTCTTGTTTCCTCTTTTTCTTTTCATTCTGATCTTCAGTCTCTAGCAAAGAATCATTAAGTACTTACTTTAAAAGATTTCTCAGCAAGTATTTGTTCAAATGATCAGGCAATTAATAGAGTTCTTGTTAAAGAACAGGGCATGGTAATGTAATTTGCAGAGAGGGCATGTTTCCAACCTGGAGATGAGATTAGGAGAGTGCTTCAAAGAGTGCTGCTTTGTTGCTTTGACCAATAGGGAAGCCTGTGACAGCAGCATTTGGATTGTGTTGGCCAGTTTAAAAGCATCAGTAGCGTCCTGAATCTCAGAGACTATCCTTTATTCTGGCAAGCTGTGCCTAGTTTGCCTGATTACATTTGTTAATTACCAACATGACTCCTGAAAAAATACTACTGTGTGCTCATCTTTCTTATTTCTGGTGATGTACAATGAAGGTTTGACCGGATTTGACAGTTTTCACAAATGTAGCTCAATTTATCATACAAAGGTACACAAATTAAAATATAAAACTATGTCATTGACCTTGTTAAATGAATTAAGGATCCATGAAAACAGGGAACACAGCTATGTAGCTGTTCAGTGTAGGTGAAAATATAAAATTGAATTAAAATTGAAATGAATCTCTTTTAGTATTCTTTGTTATTGAATGAAAAAATTATTTGTGAATATGTGTTTAAAGTACGATCCTTTATTTTATATGACATGAAAGGCTATCCATAAAATCTAAGTCTTAACAGAAGGGGAGGATAAGAACAGACTTACATACTTAATTCCTTATTATGCCACCACCAGTGTCTATAGTGTATGACATTGAAATTTCATTTGCTATATATTAATTCATAGCTAGGGCTTAATATTTTGGACGCAAGATTTTGTAATTATTTTGATATTAACAAGTGCCTGCATAGCACTTTATAACTCACAGATATTTCCTCTGCATTATCTTATTTGAGTGGTAAGACACCCTACAACGTACATAGGGATTATTATCCTCATTTTATATACAAGTGTTATAAAGCTGAGGCTTATAAGAGGAAGTCTTATACATAGTTCAGAGCCTATAAATGGAGAGCCAGAATGCATAACTAGGTCTTCTTATGTCATATCCAGTTTTTATTTTCTTATAATAAAGCATGTTCTGAATATCACATCATTGTGAGTAGTATGTAGAGTTAATTAGAAATTAATATCTGCTGCTGAGACAGATATGGGTGAAATTAGTTTCTTAAGATCTATGATGATGTTTATATGTTTCCTAGGGGACTGGACAGATAGGTTAAAGGAAATGGCTCAGTCTCCATCACTGTTCAAGGGAACAACAGAAACACATGGGTATCAGATACTGTAGTGCTTCAAATAATAAAGATTCTAAAAGAGCATCGCATTTAGCCTGGAGGTTTGGATGCCTGCATCCCACATCAGAGTACCTGGGTCCAATTCTTGGCTCCGGCTCCTGACTCCAGCTTCCTCTTAATGCAGACTCTGGGAGACAGTGGTGGCAGCTCAAATAATTGGGTTTATGCCACCTACAGAAGATCTGGGTTGAGTTTTCAGCTCCCGGCTTCTACCCTAGCCTGTCCTAGTCCCTGCTGTTCCAGGCATTTTGAGTGAACCAGAGAATGGGAGATCTCTGTCTCTGTCTCTGTCTCTTACTGTCTGACTATTGCTCACTCAAATTCTATTAAAAATATTCTTGGAACAGCAGAGGTCCATGGCTGCAGTAATTGAAAAGGCAGCAACACTGAATGGCAGTAACCATAGCAGATAACAAGAAAATTTAATTCTGAGGCTCACTCTGTACAACCCACAAGGGGGAAGGTAGCCAAAGTAAAGGGCCTGATGCTGTTTACGTGGCCTGTGTGAAAGTCACCCCTTTCGACTGGCAGGTGCTTATCTTTGTGGCTTTTCTGATGCAAAGAATATAATACACGCACATGGAATACCAGAATAGTATGAGATGACTAGGTGAGATGCTGGAACAAAAAAGAAAAACTTATATAACTAAAATTATGTCTAAAATTCTAGTAAAGAATTAACATTTTCACAAGAAAGGTAAAGTGAGGATTTTAGAAATGGGTAAATGCTCACAGTATATTCTTTGCATAATGTTAGAGTATCTTTAATCATCTTAAGTGGAAATTAAAGCTTTATTCCACCTTTTCATTCTTCTCCTGAGCTACTGGTATATTCATGGCAAAATGATACAAGGCTGAGCACTTCCAGTAAGTACCCAAAAGCGACTTCTTGGGAGTGTTCTTGCTAGAGAAATTCTGGGATTGTTGTTTTATTACAATGTTGAAGCAGAATTTGATTTCTTTAACTATATCTGCTTCCCACCTAATTTTCTCTATCTTGGAATACACTTATGGTATTGCATCTTCTAAGTGCAAAAGCAGCAATTTGTGGTAGCAGCTTAATATGCAGTCATTGATGGCTAATTTTTCCATCTTTACTGAGGAATAGCACTTCCATCTCATAACAGCAAACCGCAAGATGCTCTACCCATCCTTTACAAAATAGCAATAATAGCCTTGAGTCTCAAAATAATTAAATTTTCTTTGTTGTATAGAAAACAAAATATTTGGAATAACTTAATGATTGCAAGCATGCAGGTCTTATAAGTGGAGAAGAATTAGAATAAAATGTGATGATAACTTGCCATTTATTCTGTTTCTTATTTTCCAGTATTTAGTGTTTGGAATTCTCTCTTACTTGTCTTATGTCTATAAAGCCTTAATCTGAAAAGTTAGTTCCCATCTTCACATTCCGTACCTAATGCTAGCATGTTTTGATGTTTTGGTATAAATGAGTATATGTCGTGTTATTTGGAAACAATGTCACTGCTGCCAGTTACAGTCTTTTTTTTTCTTATTTGAAAATAGCTGCATGATTGCTTCAGATTCTTGGATGTGATTGGCTCCTTTAGTCCAAAGAACCCAGCCATGTCCCTTTGCTGATCAAGGCTTAGTGGAAGGAAAGATGGTTTATAGCTACCACAGTAAATTCCCAAGTTCTTTGAGTCACCACTGAAGTACTTTTCAGTTAATGCCAGTTCTAAACTAACTCTGGGCATACAGCTCCATATTTTCATACACAGAATGAACTTTCAGGCTGACAAGCTTTGTAAACTGACAATCTTATAATGTAGTGCCTAATATTATTTTGCAGCTCTTTGCTTTATAGTTCAAGTGAAGGCATATATTTAAAGTCAATTAATTATTTGATTTTCTGGCCTATAATAGATCTGAGAGTCTCTTTATTGTGGTGACATATTCATGCTTCTGTAGTGTAGATGATGTCACAAATGTATCAAAAACTCTCCTCTTGATAATTTTATAACAATAATACAGATCTGCCAGGGACTGATAACTGCTATCATTTTTCCCTGGAAAGGCTTTCCTGCCAGAAAAATGGGCTATTTAAGGGTCAGGCTACTTTTTTTAAAAAAGTCATAGTGCTTCATGCTTTCATTGATGCAATCCTCTCTCCCTTTTACTTACTTAAGAAAAAAAAGTAACCTTTCGCACAATAAGTTTAGAATGTTTTCATGTGGGCTTGTTCTGTGAGGCCCACACTGTCAGGATGGTGGGGCAATGGCGTTTTTCGACAAGAATCACCAGAGACAGTTTCAGCGAACATGTCCGTGCATTAGCAGTTACACACAAGCTTTTATGGTGCAGACAAAGGGGAGTAGCTAGCTCAGGGTAGCAACACTAATCCTATAGGATAAAGCCAGCGCTATGCTTCTCCAATCAGTTTGAAGGTCGCGTAGCCTAATATAGCCTTCCAGGTGGTCTTTTGGGCCTGGGCCACACCTGGGAGCTATTTACCTAGTTGACAATTACAAGGCCCATCAACAGTAAGTGGGGGTGGGGGAAATGTGCCTGGGGCCCATGCTGCCTGCCAACAGTCAGGTCATATGTGGGCCTCAGTGTGCTGAGTCCTCAGCCAGGGTTTTTCCTGGGGGGTATGGTGTGTCATGCCCTCTTAACCTCCTGCATGGGCTAGGCAGGCAGTCTCCCAGCCAGGCACAGGATTACCCACAGTTTCACAACTTCAGAACTAGTGACATTTTTTAATTGAAGCAAAATTCATACAATATAGGGGCTGGCGCTGTGGCGCTGTGGTGCAGCTGCTTAATGCCCTGGCCTGAAGCACCGGCATCCCATATGGGTGCTGGTTCAAGACCCGCCTGTTCCACTTCCTATCCAGCTCTCTGCTACCGCCTGGGAAAGCAGTGGAAGATGGCCCAAGTCCTTGGGCCCCTGCACCCATGTGGGAGACCCAGAGGAGGCTCCTGGCTCCTGGCTTTGGATTTGGATTGGCGCAGCTCCAGCCATTGCGACCAACTGGGGAGTGAACCAGCAGATGGAAGACTCTCTCTTTCTCTCTCTCTCTCTGCCTCTCCTCTCTCTGTGTAACTCTGACTTTAAAATGAATAAACAAATCTTTAAAAAATTCATACAATATAGACTTGATCATTTTAAAGTACAGTTCAGTAGACTTTAGGACATTGCAGTGTTGTTCAACCATGTAAAATATTTTCATCACTTCAAAAGGAGACCCCATACCCACTAGTCACTTTGTATTCCTTCCTTTTTCTAGGGCTTAGGAATTTATTTTCTTTTTTTAAAAAAAGATTTATTTATTTATTTGAATGTCAGAGTTACAGAGAGAATGAGATCTTTCATCCACTGGTTCACTCCTCACATGGCCACAATGGCGGGAGCTGAGCCTGGCTGAAGCCCCATTTGGGATGCCAGTGTCACAGGCAGCGGTTTTACCCACCACACCACACTCTGGTGGGATCTGAGAATTGCCTAGTCTGGATATTTCAGATAAATGAAATAATATAATATGTTACCATTTTGTCACATAATATTGTGCACTTATGTATCTTGGTCTTCCTACTTAGCATAATGTTTTTGAGGTTTACTCATGTTGTATTGGTATCAATATCTCATTCCATTTTACAACCAAATAATGTTTGTATCCAGTTGTATGAATATATCATATTTTGGTTTTCCATTCAGTTGATGGGCATTTGACTGTTTCCCAGCATTTGGCTATTAGCAGTGAGTGCTGCTATGAACATTAATGTACTAGTTTTTGTTTTGAATATCTGTTTTCAATTTTTTTAGTTGTATACTTGTGTATGGATATTATCATTTTTGGCTAGATAACTCTTTGTTGTGGAGAGCTGTCCTATGCATTGTGGGATGTTTATCAGCATCCTTGGCCTTTCCCCACAGAAGCCAGTAGCATTCCCCACCATTATAGCTGTGACAAAGGGAAATGTATTTAGACATTTCCACATGTCCCCTGGGGAGCAATATCACCCAAGGTTGTGAACCACTGATTTAGAATAAAAGAAAAGAAATCTTTAGAGATATGGCCTACTTTACATCTCATGAATTTTATTATTACCACTTTAAAATAGTATTTATTTATTAGAGAAGTTTTAGGTTCACAGCAAAACTAACAGAAGGTACAGAAATGTTCAATATAATTCCTACTCTCCACATATGCATAGCCCCCCTCATTATCAACATCCCTTATCAGCTTGGAACATTTGTTATAATCAGTAAACCTACACTGACACATCATTATCACCCAGAGTCCATGGTTCACATTAGAGTTTACTCTTGGTAGTCTGCATTCTATGAATTTTGACAAGTGTAATTACATGGGTCCATCATTATAGTATAATCCAGAATAGTTTCACTGCCCTAAAAATTCCCTGTGCTCTGCCTGTTCATCCCTCCCTATCACTCAATCCCTGGAAACAACTGCTGTTTTTATAATCTCTATAGTTTTGCCTTTTCCAGACTGTCATGTAGCTGGAATTATACAATATATAACCTTTTCAGATAGGTTTCTTTCACTTAGTAGTATTCATTTAAGTCTCCTCCATGTCTTCATAGCTTGCTAGCAATTTTCTTAAGATGAATAATATTCCTTTGTCTATAGTTTGCTACAGCTTGTTTATCCATTAACCTTTTGAAAGATACCTTGATTGATTCCAAGTTTTGGCAATTATGAATAGAGCTTCTGTAAATATCCATGTTCAGGTTTTTTTTATGTGGCAGGTTTTTATGTGGATATATATTTTCAATTACTTTGATTAAAAATTAAATCAAGTTCATCAGTTGATAAATCATAATATAAGAGTATGTTTAGTTTTATAATAAACCACCAAACTATCCTCCAAATTGAGTGTACCATTTTACATTCCCACTAGCAATGAATAAGAGTTCCTGTTGCTCCACATACTTGCCAGCATTTGGTGTTCTCAGAGCTCTATATTTTGACCATTTTAATAGGTGCGTAGTGCTATTGCATTATTGTTTTAACTTATACTTCCCTGATGACATTATGTGGAGCTTCTTTGCATGCTTATATTTGCCATCTGTATATCTTCTTTGGTGTGGTGTTTGTTAAGATCTTTTGCCCAGTTTTTTTAATCTGGTTGTTTGCTTTCTTACTCTTAAGAGTTCTGTGTACACTTTGGATAGAAGTCCTTTATCAGATATGTCTTTTACAAATATGTTATCTCACTCTGTGGTTTATTACTTCATTATATTGGTATTGTTCTTTTAATAGAAATAAATTGGATTTAAAGGAGAGTATGTATGATTTTGAAGACCAGAGTACTGTCCAGTCCTATAATCAAGCAACTGTGTCCTTGAGTCACTTAACCCATACATTTTAGTTTTCTAGTTAGTAAAATGAAGATACTGAGATAGATCATTGGTTACCAGTATTTTCAGTAGAACTCCAGGTTTTCTAAAGGGGCCCCTATGGGGCTACCATGAGGCTAGGGAAGAAAAGGAAGTACTCTTGGTATGTAACACTTTTCCTTCAGACAGAATAATTCTGTTTTGTGTTTTATCTGTTTTTAACTTCTCTGTAGGTTGGATTTTCAAAGGATTCTATGGAAAATAAAATTTAGAAAGTCATCAAATTAATTGAATCTCAAAGATGCTTTTCAGCTCTGAGGTCATCTGACAGATAAACATTAATTATCACCCACAATTTGAAGCTGTATTAATGTGTAAAGGAAAAGTGAAAGAAGAACTGGCAGAATAGCTAATACGTGCTTTTGTGTTTCATGAAAAGTCATTTACTTCCCCATTTTATGGTTTTGAAGCTTATTATTCTTAAAATGTTTCCACTGTGGCCTCATACTCAGAATATATTAGATTTACCCATCTGATGTGGCTGAAAGTCACGATCTTGGCTTTAAAAAACTAATTTCATATGATTTGAGCAATATAAACACAGTATGCTGATGCATCCTGGGAGGCAGTAGATGATGGCCCAAAGGCTTGGAACCCTGCTATTCCCATGAGAACCTCAGATGGTGTTCTGGGCGCCTGGGCCTTGCTCTGGCCCAGGTTTGTCTGTTCAGGGGATTTGGAGAGTGAACCAGTAGATGGAGGATCCATATCTCTCTGTCTCTGTCTCTCTGTCACTCTCTCTCTGCCTTTCAAGTAGATGTAAATAAATTAATAGACATTAAAAAGAAGACACACTTGTTATACAAAAAGGTACTCAGAAAGTTCATGGAAATAGAATTCAAAGATAAGTTCAGTGCAAAAAAATTTGAAATCCATGGATAGAAAAAAATAAACATTTATTCTTGAACTTTTGCAGACCAATCATATAAACTATTATATGAAATCTCACTTCTTTCCCCTTTTAGTTCTTCCTACAATACTTTAGATAGGAAGTTCCTCTGAAATATTTAAGCAGTGGTATTTAGTTAACCCATCTAGTTATATTAAAACAATCAAGAATCTTTCAAACCAGACGCTATCCTTAGGGCCTTTTAGGAGTCAAGTTTTGAATACCGTTCCTAAGGGTACACACTGCAGGACTTCAGATTTTTAAACTGTGTTCAGGCCAAACTTTGAATGATACTATCATTTCTAGAGCAAATTCACATATAAAAGCAGCATTGATTTCATTACTGAAAAGTAATTTCTGAAATCCATATGGTAATTAACAAAGCACTAGTTTGTCAGTGAAACTCCAGTTTCTTATATCCATTATGTTCTGTTGTGTGCTGAAGAGAAAGATAGCGAAGTGCTTTTGCGGCAGTCACATTTGGCATGTAGTTTTTGGTCAAATGTAGTATGTGTCCTAATAGGACAATTATCCAGTCCTAGAGTCAAGATTACAGCTATCACATAGAATTCATATATCATACTGACCATGCTAATGAGTTGTAAAGATATCATTGTAACATAAACATATGGATTAAAACTAAATGAGTATTTCTACTCAATGAGCTCCACCTGCCTTTTATACCATATAGTAATTGTTAGTCATATTTATATCTATATTCTTTTTTAAAAAGATTAGAAAGTCAGAGTTACAGAGAGAGAGAAAGAGAAAGAGGCAGAGAGAGAAGGGGGGGGGTCTTTCATCCACTGGTTCACTCCCCAATTGACTGCAACGGCTGGAGCTGTGCTGATCCAAAGCCAGGAGCCAGGAGATTCTTTGCATCTCCCATGTGGGTATAGAGGCCCAAGGACTTGAGCCATCCTCTGCTGCTTTCCCAGGCCATAGCAGAGAGCTGGATCAGAAGTGGGGCAGCCAGAACTTGAACTGGCACCTATAGGGCATGCTGGCACTGCAGGCAGTGGCTTTACCTGCTACGCCACAGCACCAGCCCCTATATCTATATTCTTACATATGGGACAGAATGTATAATCAGTACAGATAGGATCCACAAACTAAAAGGGAAATTTTAGGGTTGCAAAAACTATAAGCATTAAGACTACTAATATTTTTGCTGTAATTGATGTACTAGTAATTGGAGAAATAGCTATCTCTGGAAATTTCCTATTTTGATTATTTCAACTGATTGTGTGCTTAACTATGCCAAAGTAGATGGTTCATTAATTCCATATTTGTTTCTAGTAGGGAAGGCATTGTCCCTAGTTCAGAAGTACCACATTAGAATATCCTTTAAAGTCAGTCAGTGTAATTGCTGGTAATTTTTTATTGCCGTCATCTGCTATTTCTTGAATTATTTTTGATAAGAAGGTTTTAAGATTTAAAAACCCTTCAAAGAAAAGTTGGCTCTTTATCTTCCTTTGTGGGAGAAGCTATTAGGCCATTTCTCTGTATCTCATTTTTCCTTCTGAAGCATAAAATCATTAGAAAAGATACATCTGAATATATAACCTAAATTTAGCTTTTAAGAAAACCATATTGAAGTAGTTAGTATCACTTTGGGAGAACCATGTTTGTTTTGTTTTTAAACAATATTGACTTTATAGACATACTTTACCTTTTTTGTCATTTCTCTTACAGAAATCCATTTCTGGCATATTATCCACAATTACTCCAGGAAACCTCCTTGTTATCATCTGGCATTTCATTGTATGCCTCCGGTAGTACAAAGATATTTTTAAAATTTTTTAAATAATGATCATAACCTCCACATTGTCCTTAGGAAGCAGGCTTGGGGTAGTAGAGATATTAATAACAATTGTTTCTTTTCAAACTTTTAATATTCCCACTCTGACTAGATCAATCCTGCAACTTCAAATTATTTTTTAAATATCTGAGCTCTTCTTTTTTTTTTTTTTAAAAAAGACTTACTTATTTATTTGAAAGGCAGAGTTACAGAGAGAGAGACAGAGCTCTTCCGTCTACTGGTTCACTCGCCAAGTGGCTGCAATGGCCAGAGCTGCACTGATCTGAAGCCAGGAGCAAGGAGCTTCTTCCAGGCCTCCCACATGGGTGCAGGAGCCCAAGTACTTGAGCCATCTTGCACTGTTCTCCCAGGAGCATTAGGAGGCAGCTGGAGTGGAAGTGGAACAGCTGGGACTTGAATCAGACCCCTTATGGGATGCTGGCACTGTAGGCCGTGGCTTTATCCACTATGCCACAGCGCCAACCCCTGAGCTCTTCTTAAAATGATTTATTTGTTTATTTGAAAGGCACATTGACAGTGGAGGAAGGAGGGAAAGACAGAGGGAGGGAGAGCAAGAGATCATCCACTGTTTCACTCCCTAAAATGGCTGCAAAAGCCAGGTTTGAGCCAGGCTGAAGGCAGGAGCCAGGAATTCCATCCTGGTCTCCCACATGGGTGGCAGGGGTCCAGGTATTTGGGCTGTCATACGCTGCCTGCTCAGGCGCATTAGCAGGGAGCTGAATCTGAATCAGTGAATCTGGGACTCAAATATGGGGACTCTGATATGGGATTCTGGATGTAGCTTAACCTATTGCACCACAACACCTGCCCCAATAGCTGATCTCCTGAGTGGATTTATGCTTTCTAGTTCCTGCCTAAACAAATACTACATGCCAATATAACTAAGCTATAAATTTGTGACAACTTGTTGGGCACATGAGCCCCACTGTACAATAAATTCTAAATACTAGCTGTGAAAAAGTTAACCATTATTTCCCACAAGTTATTATGGTAAAATGAAATTGAAGAATATTCTATTTTTCCATATTCCTGAGTTAGGATAAGAGGATGATCCAAATAGCAGATAGGATCCATAAACTAAAAGGGAAGTTTGATAAATTTCCTTTCATGGAATCACTGCCACAATGATAATGATAAGGCGTGGTACTATTTACTCAATATTTATTCTTTGTTTGATAAGCCCTGAGAAAAACTTTGTATATTACTTTATTTATAACTATGAGATTGGTGCTGTTATTCCAACTTTACAGGTAAAGAAGTTATGCTTAGGTCTTTTTCTTTGCATAGCTGTTTTCTCTGAAACCTTTTTCCTTACTGATGTGCACCACTTTAACAAGCTTGGAATATCAGTGAGATCACATTTGTGTCCTAAGTTAAACAACCTGAAGCTCTTCATATTGCAGCAATACATTTCTTCCTTCTCTGACAAGTTTTGTTCCCATGGAAATTCAAAGATATTCAGGGTTACACATTAGGTCTTAGAAGAGTTGTTCCTGACTCTCTCACTGAAGAAAAGATAATAGGGCCGGCACCGCAGCTCAATAGGCTAATCCTCTGCCTGCGGCGCTGGCACACTGGGTTCTAGTCCCAGTCGGGGCACCGGATTCTTTCCCAGTTGCCCCTCTTCCAGTACAGCTTTCTGCTGTGGCCCGGGAGTGCAGTGGAGGATGACCCAAGTCTTTGGCCCTGCACCCGCATGAGAGACCAGGAGAGGCACCTGGCTCCTGCCTTCGGATCAGCGCAGTGCTCCGGCCGCAGTGGCCATTGGTGGGGGTGAACCAATGGCAAAGGAAGACCTTTCTCTCTGTCTCTCCCTCTTTCACTGTTCACTCTGCCTGTCAAAAAAAAAAAAAAAAAAAAAAGATAATAGACTGCTAGGATCGTCTGTGGAAAGCCTACACTTTCTTTTGATGTTGTTGCTACTGTTGGTGATGAACAGTCTTACATCAAAAATAAGGCAACCGAACTAGGTACCACATGTCGCTAGAAGGACACTATAGTAACTGAGGCAAAGGTTGCCTTGGCTGGGCTGGTAGTAAGTTCCAACAGTGCTGAGAGGACGCCTTTCAAGCCAGCATTTCACTCACCTGTGCTCACTCCGCAATAGGCTTGCTGTCTCAACTATTTCAGCCATTTAGTGAACCTGCTATTTCAGTGTGCATACTCCTTATGTCCTCCCTAGGCAAGTTCATAGGCCCAAGGTGGCTGAGGAAGTACTAGTTTAAGATAATGTACAACTGGGTAATCTGGCTTGATCATGTAGAGTACTGCACAATATTTTCCTGTTAGCTGTAACTCTTATCAGGACCACAGTAGCCCATCAGGTTTCTATGACACACAGAAGGAACTTCCTAGCTTACTCAAGTTTGGTGTGCCAGAGGGACTTGGGAGAGGAGTAGTAAACTTGCTCAGTTTATTGTTCCCTTAGTTTTCATAGTGATTTGTTTTTTCATTGAAGCCATAGGTCAAAAAAATCTAGGAATTCCTTTAATTAAGTAATTAGGGTTAAGCAATTAGTCAGTATTTATATCCTGACAACATAGTAGCTACTAAAAATCATATACATAAGTTGAAATAACGTTTCATTTTTATTTCAGTCTTACATAACCATACAATTACATATGAATCGATGTATATGTCTGTTGGGCCCTGCATATGTTCTCAAATCTTGGGATCAAATTGGATACTGTCACTGCCATTTCGTATTCCACCTTGATGGTTCACATGACACTTTTTTATCACAGCCAAACCTCCAGCCTCACAAACAAAAAGTGTAGGACTATCTAATAATGAAATTGAAATACCTCAAACTATTTGTTTATATGGCATCTGAAAGATGCTGAGTATCACTGCATTTACTTCAAAAATGTAAAAAATTCTACATGCATCTCAGAACGTTTTGCTGCACACTTGGGGACCAATGTGTTCCTTGGCAAGCCAAAAAGCATCTGGCTATGCTCTCTTCCCAGAGAAGAAGTAGATAGCCAACTGCTCTACATTTCTGTAACTGCTAGAGGAGGATTTTATACAACATAAATGTCTACTCCAAAGAAAGCACAAATAGTATTCTACAGATTGCAGAAGGCATTTTTTCTCCCACTATGAAAAGGATACACAAGTGCCCTCTCCTGGAAATGTTGTTGTCAATATATTTTATATAGTATAAAATATATTTCACAGTGGTACATTAATTTTGCAGTGATGCTTCATAATTATAGACATGGCACATGGCCTCCAAGATTCTAGTCATTCAGCCTCCAAGTCTCTCATTATACCTTTTTGTTTATTACACACTTGCTGAATCCTGTCCTGTACCAACTTCTTTACCAACTGCTGTGAAAAACAGACATTGGATCAATGTATTAACAATACCTGGGCATTGCCCTCAAGAAACCAGATAGTCTTATCAAAATTATAATAAAATTTAATTAATTGCTGTAATCAAAGTATGCATCAACACTGAAAGTCCATAGCAACCCTGTCTAATGATGTAAGGAGTCAAGTCTGAGAAGGTTTTCAGAGGATATTCTATCTGAATGGAAACAGTTCATGAGGCAGAGGAAGACTTAGGTGCAAAATTATGGAGGATAAAAGAAACAATTTATACACTGATGAGATTTGGTTTGCCTGAGAAGAAGGTGCCTGGTGGGTGAAGTGACCAAAGATATTACCCAATGCCCCTATGTTTTATGTTTGTTTCCATGCCTGTTGCCACCACTCTAAAACATAATCTGATTCTTGAATAACTTGATCTACTGTTAATTAACTGTTTGCCAGGCATTTTACCTTCCATTTTCCCTTCATTCTGCTCCCAAATTTGTTGTAAACACACACACACACACACACACACACAGTTTCCTAAGTTATTCTCCTCAAAGTAGTGGTTTGAAACATTATATGACTACCAAATATGAGGGCACTTCAAAAAGTTAATGGAAAATGGAATTAAAAGAGAAGCTTGAGGCAGATGTTTGGTGTAGTGGTTAGGACACAAATTAGGATGCTTTTGTTCCGTATCACAATTCCTGAGTTTGATTCCCACCTCTGGCTCCTGATTCTAGCTTCCGGCTAATTTACATCCTAGGAGGCAGCAGTGATGTCTCAAGTAATTGGGTTCCTGTCACCCACGTGGGTGATGCTGATTGAGTTTTAGAATCCCAGCTAAGAGCAGATCCAGCCCTAGCTTGAGTTTTCATAATACTCATTTCCATGAACTTTTTGAGAAACCTTTGCGTACATAGATTTAAAAAAATAAATTCGAACCAAAAACTTACTGTTAATTCAATTTTCCATGAACTTTCTGAAGTTCTTTTGTAGTTCAGATATCTTAGTGTAGCATTAGGTGCCTCCATGATATGGCAATGGGCCAGTTTTTGGCTTTATTTCCTTCCCTCTTGTCCTGTTTTGAATCTTCTACTCTAGCTCTACTGACTAGCTCACTGTACCTGATTTATGTCCCTTATTTTTACTCAATTCCAAGTCATCTTCTCTCTTTCATTTTCCTGGGGTCTTTTTTTTATCTTTCTGTGCTATCTTTGCTTGCCCCAATACTGTGAATCCTTAAAAAATCAGCTCAGGCCAGCGCCGTGGCTCAATAGGCTAATCCTCCACCTAGCAGCGCCGGCACACCGGGTTCTAGTCCCGGTCAAGGTGCCGGATTCTGTCCCGGTTGTCCCTCTTCCAGGCCAGCTCTCTGCTGTGGCCCGGGAGTGCAGTGGAGGATGGCCCAAATGCTTGGGCCCTGCACCCGCATGGAAGACCAGGAGAAGCTCCTGGCTCCTGGCTCCTGGATCAGCGCGATGCGCTGGCCACAGCGTGCCGGCCGCGGTGGCCATTGGAGGGTGAACCAATGGCAAAAGGAAGACCTTTCTCTCTGTCTCTCTCTCTCACTGTCCACTCTGCCTGTCAAAGATAAAAAAAATTAAAAATCAGCTCAAATATACTTTCTGGATGTTATTCTCTAGGTCGCTCCCTCAACTCCAAATACACATATCTAATAGAAATGTGCCACCCTTCTGACCTCAAAGAGAACCCTTCATGATTAATCTAACAGTAGAGCCCTCTATGTACCTCTTTTGTTCTTTGTTACCTCTTGTACTGAAGAACCTTGAGAGCAGAGGTCATCAGCTATTCATCCATGTGGCTGGCATGTTATCATGATATACATAATATGTGTCTAGTAAGTATGTTCTAAGAAAAATAATTTTGTTCAATTAAAATAAAAGCAAACATTTGCAGCTTTAAACAGTAGCTGTTCTAATGAAATCAGGCTCTAGTTGAGATAATTGATTAGATAAATGCAATAGAAATTTCTCTAAGTGGGCTATTAAATTTCAGATCTTATCCTTTGTTGTTTTTCAGCAAATTTATTAACATAATTTCACTTGGCTAAAGATTTTTGTGCTAAAATGTCAATTTTGGTAACCTACAGTGCATTAAATATCATAAATTTATTATACTACTGAGTATTTTTATTTAACTCAATAATTTAGGAAGTTGCCTGAGAAGTTTTATAAATTATTTATGTTTTCTTTTGAACAGAAAACATAAGTAAAGCTTATTTATTTTTGAAATTATGAATAAGTAGTTATATTTTTAATAAATACAGTTATTTTGGGGCCATATATGTGTCTTTCAGTCTTAGATTTGATTTTTGTTTTTTGGTATGGGTGTTTCCTAACTGAATCTGAATTAAAAGGCTTAGGTTTTTCTTTATTTCCTTTAGTGGGAAAACTAACTGTTTAATATAACACCTAAGTGTTGTATTCTCAAAGCACATGTATATTCTGTATACTTAACAAATCATGTAATCACTGACTGAGGTGTGTACTTGGTTCCTGACAGCTGTGGGTTAATTCATACAATTAAAAATCTAATTCTGGTGTCATCATGTTGTGTCCACATGATTTTCGCATTACTTTTCTGAGGACTGACAAATACTCTGCCACTACTTCCTGTGCCCTTATATAAGGCAGACATAACTAATCTATAACAGTAACTTTCCTACTGTGGTTAGATTAACTCTAAGTGCTATCTTCTAATTCACCAGATTTGGCAAGTAAGATAAAATCTACTTGCCAGCTTAGTCCATCTAGAGTTCTCAGTTTTAAATTACCTTGCTTCCCAGTACAAGAAATACATAGATGTTTATGGAATGCTCTTGGTAATTTGATTAGGCTAGGATTAGAGGATATATGTCCTGTAACATTACCTTCTAGTTGCTTATCCTTCTAAATTAATCTGCTTTCTGGTGTTTGCTACTTTCATTGACTCCCCTTTTCCATTCAGATAGTACGTAAAAATTATTTTCTTTTTGGAGTACTTAGATTTTTTCTCTTAAAAGCTCAAAATATATTATTATGGATTGGTTTATCTTCAGGCAAAATGATCCATGATCCATGACCCAAAAGATATTTTAGACTGCATTAACATATGTATTGGGTGTAAAAACAAACAAGCTTACAGTCCTGATCAAATTTGCACATGTCAGATGACACACAGAATATTGTACTTGATGTAGGGCACTGCATTTTATCAGAGAAAGATGGTACAGAGACTCATATCTATTTTATATAACAAACAGATTAAGAAGCAAGACATGTTTATCCATAAATATGAAGAGAACCCCAAAGGGAACCAGTTACTTTCTTCATGAATTAGTTGGCCTATTATATAGAAGAGAATTGTACATCAGTTCAGAAGATATAAATAAGGACAATGGCTAGGAAGTTGTAATTCACTGAAATGTTACTTGAAAAAGACCACTTTGTCAAATAAATATGATAAATACACGTACCATGCACCTTATGAGAAGATTTATAAGCATTTTCTCAGAACTAGAAAAAATGATGCTAAAATTCCTATGAAAGCACAAGAGACCCTGAATAGCTAAAGCAATCCTAAACAGCAAAAATGAAGCCAGAGGCATGACAATACCAGATTTCAAGACATACTACAGGGCAGTTATAATCAAAACAGCCTGGTACTGGCACAGAAATAGACATGAAGACCAAAGGAACAGAATAGAAACTCCAGAAATTAATCCATGTATCTACAACCAACTAATCTTTGTCAAAGGAACTAAAACCAATCCCTGGAGAATGGACAGTCTCTTCAACAAATAGTGCTGGGAAAATTGGATCTCTGCATGCAGAACTATGAAACAAGACCCCTACCTTACACCTTATACAAAAATCAACTCAAAATGAATCAAGGATCTAAATCTATGACCCAATACCATTAAATTATTAGAGGAGAACATTAGGGAAACTCTGCAAGATATTGGCATAGGCAAAGACTTTCTGGAAGACTCCAGAAGCACAGGCAATAAAAGCAAATATAGACAAATGAGATTACATAAAGCTAAGAAACTTCTACACTGCAAAAGAAACAGTCAACAAAGTGAAGAGGCAACTGACAGAATGGGAGAAAATAATTTCAAACCATTTCAACTGATAAAGGATTAATATCCAGTATCTATAAAGAGCTTAAGAAACTCAACAACAATAAAACAAGCAATCCAGTTAAGAAATGGGCAAAGGACTCAAACAGACATTTTTTTTAAAGAGGAAATTCAGATGGCCAACAGACATATGAAACAATGCTCAGGATTACTAGCCATCAGGGAAATGCAAATCAGAACCACAATGAGGTTTCACCTCACCACAGTAAGAATGGCTCTCATACAGAAATCAACAAACAATAAATGCTGGTGAGGATGTGGGGAGAAAGGTACCCTACTACATTGTTGTTGGGAATGTAAACTAGTATAGTCATTGTGGAAGACAGTTTTGAGATTCCTAAGAAAGCTAAAAATAGATTTACCATATGACCCAGCCATCCCACTCCTGGGAATTTATTCATATAAAATAATAATCAGCATATGAAAGAGTCATCAGTACCCCCATCTTTATTGCAGCTCAATTCACAGTAGCTAAGAAATGGAATCAACCTAGATGTCCTTCAGCTGATAACTGGATAAAGAAAATATGGTATAAATACATTTTGGTATACTACTCAGCCATAAAAAAGAATGAAATCCTGCCTTTTACAGCAAAATGGGTGCAACTGGAAATCATTATACTTGTGAAATAATCCATTCCCAAAAAAACAAATGCCATAAGTTTTCCATGGTATGTGGTAACTAATAGAGTACAAAAAAATGTAATGTATATGAGCTAAATTGACATTTTGAGATTTGATTATTTTTACAACCCTTGCCTCTACTGTTGAGGAACAGTGTTTTTATTCTTACTATTTGTTGAATTCTTAGTGTAGGGTTAATCTTAGGAGTATAAAGTAAATTGAAAGTAGATCATTGTAAAAATTGAGAGGGAATAAGAGAGGAAGGAGGAGGAAGGGTGGGAGCATGGGTAAGAGGCAGGGTAGGGTAGGGAGTATCATTATGTTCCTAAATATAGGAAATTTGTTTACTTTATTTAAAATGAAATAACAAAATAAAATAAATTATTATCCAAGAAAATAAACTGAAAGTATGTCTGTAAAAATTAAAATAAATAATAAGGAAGGAGGAGAGAGGGTAGAAGCATGGATGTGATGGAAGGTAGAGTGTGAAATGTCACTATACTCCTAAATCTGTATAAATATGAAATACATGAAATTTATTCTTCTTATATAAATAAAAATTATATAAAAACAAATGTATGTTAAGGGCTCTGAAAGAACCACACAGTAAAAGATCTCTTTAAATTTGTTAATCTCAGCATTGTATAAATACCTACCTCAGAACTGGTATTAGGAACTTGCATTAGGGTAGTGATTCTCAACATGTGATAATGAGACATGGAATATCAGAGTTATCTGAAACTGATTGCAAATGCACTTTCTTTTTTTTTTTAAGATTTATTTATTTATTTGAAAGTCAGAGTTACGCAGAGAGAGAAGGAGAAGCAGAGAGAGAGAGAGATATTCTGTCTGCTGGTTCACTCCCCAACTGGCCACAACAGCCAGAGCTGTGCCATCTTGTACTGCCTTCTCAGGCTATAGCAGAGAACTGGATTGGAAGTGGAGCATCCAGGACTCGAACTGGTGCCCATATGCTGGCACTACAAGTGGTGGCTTTACCTGCTACACTACAGCGCTGGCCCCATCAAATGCAGTTTCTTGTCCTGCCCCAGGCCTATAGATTTGAAACTCTGGGGTGGGCCCAACAATTTCTGTAGTCAGTCCTCTTGAGACTTCTGATGCTGCTGAAATTTGAAAAGCACTGCTAGAAAATTCCACTATTATTCTCCAACTCAACAGCACCCGTCTGGCTTCCTTTATAATATTTACTATAATATTTATGATTTTTAAGCATTTATTTGAAAATTACTTATAGTAAGAGACAGAGAAAGATAAAGACAGAGCTAGATAGATAGAGATCTTTCACCCACTGGTTCATTCCCAAAATGGCCACAATGGTCAGGGCTAGGCCAGTCCAAAGCCAGGAGCCAGGAGCTTTATCAGGATCTCCCATGTGGGGACCAAGGGCCCAGATACTTTGTTCATCTTCTATTGCTTTTCCCAGGCACATTATCAGGGAGCTGGATTGGAAGTAGAGATGCCAGGACTGGAACTGGTGCCCAAACAGGGTGCTGGTGTTGCAGGTGGCAACTTAACCACTATGCCATAATGCTGGCACCGTGATTTTTATGTTTCAAGGTTTGTTCTAATGTCATTCTATAGCTATGATTCATTTTATATAAATGGGGTCCCTTGTGAGGTACAGAGGAAGGAAAATGTTATTGAAAGCCTGCCATGATTTTCACCCTAGTGTAGGTGCCATCTAGCTGGGATCAATTTGGTACTTTAAAGAATCTTAAATAATGAATCCATATCTTATATAAAGTGAAATACACATTTCTGCAATGAGGCAAAAGTTGAATTAATTGCTATGACCATTTTTAAAAGAATATTTATTTTTTATTATTTACTTCAAAATGTTCTTTGACAAATGTATACCTTTTCTAGTATCTTGAAACAATCAGCAATATGCCTTCTCCCATGTTAGAAATGTATAACATTAGAAAAGTCTCTATACCTTTTTCTTTGGTGAAGATTAAAATTCTGGTGGTATTAAATTTATGCCTCTAAAAATACTTTCCGAGGAACATAATTAAAGTAGAACTTAAATATGTTTGTATATAAAAAGAAAAAGCATTCCCAAAAGTGTACACATAACTATCACCTTATTTATCTTACTGGGTTGCAAGATGCATTTTGAATGTGTATATGAGATTCCTCTACAGATCATGCAAAATAATTTTCATTTTTGAAGGGCAATGAAGTGTCATACTATATTTAACTTAACTGCATTTAGGACAAAATTATTATTAGTATTTTCTTGGAATGTATTATGGCCAAATTCATAATCCTGTTTTGTTGCCTCTTTTTCATTCAAGCCAGTATTCTCTGGTTTTATATTATTAGGTCAATTGAGGTTTTATTTATTTTTAGCTAGATGAACAAATACTGATAGTCTAGAGATTGGATTTTGATTTGGTTGCTGCTTTCCAACAGTAGAATGCCTTGGGGGTATCCACTTACATTAATGAATTTAACTAGTGCTATCATTATTACTATATTTAAACATCCAGGGCTGGCAGGAATGTGCTAAAGTCTGAATATAGCATAGTTAATTATGTCACTGTCCCTGCTCAGGGCAACTGCTACTGAAAGGGCATACCCACATGATGAAGAATATACCAGATACAGTAGTTTGGAGCTGTTATCTTCACTGCTGAGTCACCGAAAGAGGTCTATGATGTTGGCTGTGTTTTCTAAAGAGCACCTAGCTGTTTCCATTTTATATATTAACTTCCCGGATGGGATTTTTATTATATTTTTGTACTTATTATTATATATCTCTTTAGTTTTCCTCACAGGAGAAAAAGCCAATTCAGTATTAAAGCGCTACCCAAGAGCTAATGGACTTTTTGAAGAAATAAGACAGGGCAACATTGAGCGTGAGTGCAAAGAAGAAGTCTGCACATTCGAGGAAGCTAGAGAAGCTTTTGAAAATAATGAAAAAACTGTAAGTATATTGGGATTTTTAAAATGCTCACATATTTGCCTACCTGTTTGATATATTGTATGTGTATATATATATGTGTGGGGTGTGGGGTGTGTGTGTGTGTGTGTGTGTATTTGAAATCTGCATTCCCAAAATGTATGGATTCCTATCAGTTAAAAGTTATCTCTGTGAAGAATTCTGAAAGTGGCGTGTAACTAATTATATTCTGTGTGTAGGAGTTAGGTTCATTTCCTATGTGCTGATCTGTCTTTGAGAGCCCTATTCCCATGGACTCTTCTGAGCTAGGATTTATCATCTCAGCAAAAATCAAACAATTAGATTGCACAGTGCTATGTTCTGGAAAGTTATTACTAAGTTTAATTACCTTGCCATGCCTAATCAGAGAGAAAGGTTGGAGGAAGCTAATGGATGCTGATGCTGTTTTTAAATGTTTTACTTCTCATACAGAAAAAAAGGCACAGCCGTACTTCCCTGTCCACTCCCTGTGAATCCTCCTGTTGAGCGCTCTTCCCTGTACATGCTATTCAAGGAGAGCAGGAGCAGGAAAGCACAAGGCAGGGCTATCAGTCCTATGGAACTGCTCCATTGCTGGAAATTGCGTTACCGAAGGTAGCATTGTATGAAGATCCAGTTCAGTGCAACACAAAAATAACAGTAGATACTAAACTTATGATGTCAGATGTGCTAGAGGGACATCAAGTATGTATCCAGAGCAGAAGAATTTTAAAGAAAGAGAATTTTATTTTTCATGAGGTAGAAAAGGGTCCAGGAGCCGGTGCTGTGGCGCAGTGGGTTAACTCCCTGGCCTGAAGCGCCAGCATCCCATATGGACACTGATTCGAGTCCTGGCTGCTCCACTTCCAACCCAGCTCTCTGCTATGGCCTGGGAAAGCAGTGGAAGATGGCCCAAGTCCTTGGGCCCCTGCACCCACGTGGGAGACCTGGAAGAAGCTCCTGGCTCCTGGCTTCGGATCGGTGTAGCTCCGGCCATTGTGGCCAATTGGGGAATGAACCAGCGAATGGAAGACCTCTCTCTCCCTGCCTCTCCTTCTCTCTCTGTGTAACTCTGACTTTCAAATAAATAAATAAATAAATCTTTAAAAAGAAAAGAAAAGTGTCCAGGGATAAGAGAAAGGAGTTCAAGGAAGGAGGCTCACAGAATCATCATGGCTAGATTCCAACTTGTACAGCAAGAGAAAAATCATTTTTTAAATTGATAAACTGTGAGCCTAATTGTTATAAAATATTTTTTAAATCATCTGGTTAAAAACAGAGAAAAGAATATATAGTCCATAAGGTTTTATTTATTTGTAAGGAAGAGTGACACGGAGAGATGGAAAGACAAAGAAAGATCTTCTATCCTCTGCTTCACTCCCCAAATGCCTGCAACATCTGGGGCTGGGCCAGGCTGAGGCTGGAAGCCATAAACTCCATCTAGATCTCCCAAGTGAGTGGCAGGAACCCAAGTATTTGGGCCATCCAGTCACATTAGCAGGAATCTAGGTTGGAAGCCATGTAGCTGGGTCTCACACTGGTATGGGATACAAGTGTCCTAAGCAGCAACTTAATCCCCTGTGCCGTAGTGCCGGCCTCTGAAATTTCTTGGTCTAAAATATATTAGACTACTGAATAGCATTTTTTATTCATTTAATGCCATATGGGGTTTATTTTTTAACATTTTTATTTATTAATATAAAGAGAACAGATTTCTTGTATTTCATAGATACAATTCTAAGAATATAATGATACTTTCCTCCTTCCTTCCTCCCTCCTCCTAAGTTGCTTTTTTAATTTTAATTTTTGTGATAACATACTTTCAATTTGATTTATAATCAGAGGCTGAATACTCCTCTAAATAAAGAGGTCTACAAGAAAAAGCAGAAAGACCTCTGGTCCACAAAAATATAGGCAAGGGTTATAAACAGTAATCAAATAACAAGATAATCAAGCCAGATGTCCATCAAATGATAACTAGATTTAAAAATGTGATATAAATACATGATGGAATGCTACTCAGCCATAAAAATAATGAAATGCTGTCTTTTGCAACAAAATGGATGCAACTGATGAAATAAGCCAGACCCTAAAAGACAAATGTGATTCTCTGATTTGTGGTAGCTAATATGTAGAGTACAAAAAAATCTTAATATATATGAGTGAATAACATTCTTTCTTAAAAATCACTTTATTGAGGTATGATTGACATATACAAAGCTGTAAATTTACTTAATATACATATTTTTATGAGTGTGGAGATAAATGTATAGCTGTGAAACTGTTGCCATCATTAAGGCCACAAATACATCACCTTCCAAACCTTTTCCTTCCCTCTTTATCATTATTGATAGTTTGCATGTGTGTGGTGTATGATGAGAGCATTTAACTTATGATCTATAATCTTAGCAAAATGTACATACTCAATACAGTATTGTTAGCTGTAGGCACTATGCTAAACAATCATTGTCTAGAGTGGGTTTGTCTTGCATAACTTTAACGACATACACTTTGACCATCTCTTCTCCATTTTCCCTTCTCCCCAGATTCTGGAAGCCACCATTCTCCAATCTGCCTCTATGAGTTCAAATATTTTAGATTCCATATATGAATGAAATCATGAAGTATTTGTCTTTCTGTGCCTCACTTACTTCATTTAAAATAATTTCCTCTAGGCCTATCCATGTTGTTGTAAATGACCAGATTTACTTCCTTCTTAAGGATGAATAATATTCAGTTGCATATTTATACAACATTTTCTTTATACATTCATCTACAATGGACATTTATTACTTTTAGTTGAAAATGATATTTAGAAACCAAAATCTGGTAACTATGGTGTGCTCATTGCTACCAAGATGTTATGAATTCTGGGCCTTTCTAGACTTTTTTGTGCAAAGACAGAGATTGAGCTGTTGAGGCCTTGATACCAACCTTGAGCACTTGACTTCTCCATATAGAACCTGGGTGTAGGAGATTCAAAATCGAATCTCTTCCCCCTTTACATCCTGCTTACAAATCACTTAAAATGTATAATAAAAAAAAAAATGAATGGGGAAGTGTGAAGAGTTAGATGGGCTAATGAGCAGTTAGGCCAGTTGGAAGATAAGCCAGTTGGAAGGCAGAGCTAGGAAGGATTATAATTCCTGCCTTCTGATTAGCTCCTCCCAGTTGGTAAAATCTAGGTTTGATTTTCAGAAAGGACCCAATCAGAGAGAACCACTTTGTACTTTAAAAGGGCAACTCCTACAGGTTTAACTGGCAACTCCTCACTTGGAGCCCCTCTCCTAACTGCTGCAACCAGAAGTTTCTCACTTTCAATAAATCTTGCTTTGCTCACTGTCCCTGTCCACTTGGAAATTCTTCGATGTGAGACAAGAACCGAGATTGCCCTTGTCCTCATCCTCCTGCAACAATAAATTAATGTAACTTGACTGGAGTGAGAATTTTTTATCTTCAGCTATATTTTTCAACTTTATGAGGAACCTTATCATCAAACGCCATGGCTAGTAATGTTACCAACAAGACAGATCCTCCCTCTATGAACTCCCATATATTCTTTGGGAATCTCAACACTCTTCTGGTCAAGAAGTCTGAATCTTTTTGAAGTATGGTAAAATTCTGGGTTGCTCCATTCATAAGGGATTTGCCTTCATTCAATATGTTAATGAGAAAATGCCCAGACTGCTGTAGCAGGAGAGGATGAGAGAATGATTGCTGGCCAGGTTTCAGGTATTAATCCGGTTGCAGAGCCAAAAGTGAACCGAAGAAAACAGGTATGAAATGATCTGTAACAGAGATGTACAGCTCCTCTTTTGACTTGTACATGATTTTTATGATAAAATGTACAGTTACACAGCACATGTTCTTCCGCCCCTTCCAATTGCTTAGGCTGTAGTACCCTCTAAATGCCAGGGAACGACTCACAAAAGAGCAAACTGTCTTCAATTCCAAGACTAGACAGCAGGGATCTTCTTCTTCCAAGTCTGATGGCTTGAAAGTAACTAACCTTCAGGCCATTAAGAAGGAGTTAACCCAGGTAAAGAAAAAAGTGGATTCTGTACTAGAAATCCTGGGAAAAAACTGAAAAGGAATTAAGTGAACAAAGAGTAGAGATGAAGAAAGCCAAGTCCGAAGAAGAGCAGAACAGAAGTTCCCTGAAGAACGACTAATGTAAAGATGTAGTCTGAGGAAGCACACAGGACTCAGCTGAGAGGAGCCTACTGGGTGTTGGTAGTAATGATCAGAGGATGACCAGCTTATGTGGATCAAGGATGATGAAAAAGAGGCTCAGGAAGGAGAGGATGCCAGAGATAGCACCAATGGCAAGGATGACTCAAGAACATAGTGAGGTTTAGGAATCTTATCCCATTATGTCTCTAAGATCAGCATCTCCACCAGTTCCTCTCCCCTAGGATCCTCAGCACATGTTCACTGTTTTCTCCATTGTGTCCTTCCCATGTTCAGTAATTCATATTGTTCTGTGCCTAGTCCCATTTTCACTTCCTTTGATGTTCCCAGGAGTTAAGTTTTGCCCTGTAATTTTTGCTTTTAATTTTGATACTTCTTTATGACTTGACAATACAAAGGATGTATGGCTTTTATCAAATGTCTACAAAACAACTTCTTGTTAATGCATAGTTGAGTTCTTCCCATCCATCCATGAGTTCAGTAGTTGCATCCTTAACTGCTAAGGCCATCTCATTTAGTTGAGCAGCACCTAAAAGCAGGCTTGAGTTAGAGTTGTGTGTGTTCTCTTTGTTTTTAAGATTTTATTATTTATTTGAAAGGCAGAGTTACAGACAGAGAGAGGGAGAGACAGAGAGAAAGGTCTTCCATCCACTGGTTCACTCCCCAGATGGCCGGAATGGTCGGAGCTTGGCTAGGCCAAGACCGGGAGCCAGGAGCTTCTTGCAAGACTTCAGGTGGGTGCAGGGGTCCAAGCACTTGTGCCATCTTCCACTATCTGCCCAGTTCATAGCAGAGAGCTGAATCAGAAGAGGAGCAGCTGGGATGCAAACCAGCACCCTTATGCAATGCTGGCGCTTCAGGCAGAAGCCTAACCTATTACACCACAGTGCCAGCCCCAGCTGTGTGTGTCCTGACACACCTGAGAGTGCTGTGTGAGGCTATTCAATGCAACTGTAAAATAATGTATTTTGTGAAAGAGTTGGCATGTCAAATATATCTTCTAGAAAGAAAATAGTGTAACAGTCTTAATATTTGTTTTCTAAGATTGATACTATGGTTTACTTTTGTGAAAAGCTTGATGTTAGGATCTTTTTTCTCAAAATAAATAAATCACTTCTAAACCATGAATTTGGATAAAAATGATTCTGGGCCTTTCTAAAACAGACCTAGGAAAAAATCACACACACATATACATGTACGTGCATACAAGGGGTCTTCAGAAAGTGTTATTATAAAAACACTATGTATGGATTTCAGTTTTTTTAAAAGATGTATTTATTTGAAAGTCAGAGTTAGAGAGAGAGAGAGAGAGAGGTCTTCCATCCGCTGATTCACTCCCCAGTTGGCTGCAATGGCCAGAGCTGTGCCGATCCAAAGCCAGGAGCCAAGAGCTTCCTCCAGGTCCTTCCCATACTGGTGCAGTGGCCTAAGGACTTGTGCCATCTTCTACTGCTTTCCCAGGCCATAATAGAGAGCCAAATCAGAAGTGGAGCATGCGGGACTTGAACTGGTACCCATATGGGATGCCTGTACTGCAGGTGGCAGCTTTACCCACTATGCCACAGTGCCGGCCCCAGATTTCAATTTTTTATTTTTTAAAAACTTTTTAATAAATATAAATTTTGAAAGTACAACTTTTGAATTATAGCAGCTTTTCCCCCTATAACCTTCCTCCCACCCGCAACCATCCCATCTCCCACTCCCTTTACCATCCCATTCTTCATCAAGATTCATTTTCTTTTTTCTTTTTTTTTATTTTTTTGATAGGCAGAGTGGACAGTGAGAGAGAGACACAGAGAAAGGTCTTCCTTTGCCGTTGGTTCACCCTCCAATGGCTGCCGTGGCCGGCGCGCTGCGGCCGGCGCACCGCACTGATCCAAAGCCAGGAGCCAGGTGCTTCTCCTGGTCTTCCATGGGGTGCAGGGCCCAAGCTCTTGGGCCATCCTCCACTGCACTCCCTGGCCACAGCAGAGAGCTGGCCTGGAAGAGGGGCAACCGGGACAGAATCTGGCGCCCCGACCGGGACTAGAACCCGGTGTGCCGGCGCCGCAGGCGGAGGATTAGCCTATTGAGCCGCAGTGCCGATCAAGATTCATTTTCAATTACCTTTATATACAGAAGATCAACTTGGTATATACTAAGTAAAGATTTCAACAGTTTGCACCCACACAGACATACAAAGTATACAGTACTGTTTGAGTAGTAGTTTTACCATTAATTCGCACAGCACGACACATTAAGGACAGAGATCCTACATGGGGAGCAAGTGTACAGTGACTCCCATTGTTGATTTAACAATTGACACTCTTTATTATGATGTCAGTAATCACCCGAGGCTCTTGTCATGAGCTGCCAAGGCTATGGAAGCCTCTTGAGTTGACAACCTCCGACCTTATTTAGACAAGGCCATATGAAAGTGGAAGTTCTCTCCTCCCTTCAGAGAAAGGTACCTCCTTCATTTTTAATACAAAAATAAACTTATCTTTTAATTCTATTTTTCCATGAACTTTTTGACGTTTCCACATATCAATAACAATATATGTGCATATATATGCATATGTATATGAAATAAAACATGTATCCTGTTCTTACCCAATTTCCACCCAACCCCTAAGAGTTCTTCCAACAATTCTGTATATGTAGGTGAGTTGTAGGTGTTCTTGCACAATGAGAACTCCAGCTTCCAGTAACATCAATACGTTGACTCGTTTGTTCACTCCTATAATAAACGCACCATGGTTTCAGATTTGCAATAGTTATACCATAATAGCTTAGGGGAAACTTTTCTGTTTCTTCATTTACCCATCCATCTATCTATCCATCTATCCAACAATTCACTCCATATTTATTCACAATTATTATCCTATTTTTTAAGTAGTATAGTACTTCCTTTTATGATTTAGTCAACCAAATTTCTGCATTTGGGTTTTAAGTAGTTTGAGTGTTTTTGCAATGGCATAAATGCTTCAGGAAATAACTTTGTGCATATGAATTTTGTGTTATTGGAAGTGTATGTCTGAGGGTAAATTCTGACAAGTGGGATTGCTAATCAAAGGGTTAATGTATGTCGTTTTATTAGATATTGCCAGTGTACCCAACATAAGTATTGTAGTGTTTTGCATTTCTTAATATATAAAGGACCCTACTTAACAATCTCACCAGCAGAAGAGTTTGACATTTTTGTCAGTCTTTTGGATGAGACATGATATCTTGATGTTGTTTTAATTTGTTTTTCTTTTATGAGTGAAGTTATATATTTTGTGACATATTTATAGGCCATTTTATATCTATATTATAAATTACAAATTTATGAACATAGTGATACTTCCTACCTTACCCTCC
Source organism: Oryctolagus cuniculus (assembly GCF_964237555.1). NCBI lineage: Eukaryota > Metazoa > Chordata > Mammalia > Lagomorpha > Leporidae > Oryctolagus > Oryctolagus cuniculus. The sequence goes on from NC_091453.1 coordinate 23,435,067, forward strand.
CTCCCAGCCACACTCCAACCCTTCCTCCTTTGCCTATTCCCACTCTTAATTTTTACAAAGATCTGCTTTCAGTTTACTTAATGATAATGAGGTTAAACACTAAGTTAAGAGTTTGACAAATCGTATGAAGAAAAAAACACTGTTCCTCAATAGAAGAGGCAAAGGCTGTAAACAGTCATCAAATCTCAAAATGTCCATTTCGCTCCAAAACATTACTTTTTAGTTACTCTATTAGTTACCCCAGATGAGGGAAAAATTGATATCTGTCGTTTTTGGGACTGGCTTATTTCACTAAGCACAGTGGTTTCCAATTGCATCCATTTTGTTGCAAAAGACAGGATTTAATTTTTTACAGCTGACCAGTACTCCATAGTGTATATGTTTCACATTTTCTTTATACAGTTATAAGTTGCTGGACATCTGGGTTGATTCCATATCTTAGCTATTGTGAATTTAGCTGCAAGGAACATGGGGGTATAGATAACTCTTTCACATACAGATTTCATTTCCTTTGGGTAAATTCCCAGGAGTGGGATGGCTGGGTCGTATGGTAGGTCTATATTCAGATTTCTGAGGTACAGCTGTACTTTCTTCTACAGTGGCTACACCCATTTACATTCCCACCTACAGTGGGTTAGGGGTACCTTTTTCACACATCCTCACCAGCATTTGTTGATTTCTATATGAGAGCCATTTTAACTAGAATGAGTTGAAACTTCATTGTGGTTTTTGTTTGCATTTCCCTGATGGCTAGTGATCCTGAGCATTTCTTCAAGTGGCTATTGGCCATTTGATGTTCCCCTCTTAAAAAGTACCTGTTCAAGTCCTTTGCCCATTTCTATACTGCATTACTTGCTTTATTGTTGTTGAATTTCTTGAGCTCTTTATAGATTTTCTTTGTTTGGAGGTTCTTTATTTGTGATTCATTCTCCATCTGGAATTTTGGTCTGATTAGGTGTTTTATGCCTTTATGAGTCAATTTTCATGGATTGTATGTGTCAGGAATCTATCCATTTCTCCTAGGTTTCCCAATTTGTTGGCATATAACTCTTTGTAGTAATTCCTGATGATTACTTTTACTTCTGTGGTATCTGTTGTTACATTTCCTTTTTCAGCTCTGATTTTATTGATTTAGGTCTTCTCCCTCTTATTTGGGGGGGGAGAGGTTAATTGGGTCAAGAGTTTACCAATTTTGTTAATTTTTTCAAAAAACCAGCTCTTTATTTCACTGATCTTTTATTTTTCTTGGTTTCTGTTTTCTTTATTTCTTCTCTAATTTTAATTATTTCTTTCCTGCTCCTAATTTTGCATTTGGTTTATTTTTGTAGGTCCTTGAGGTGCATTGATAGCTCATTTATTTGGTACCTTTCCAATTTCTTTATATAGGCACCAATTGCTATAACATTCCCACTTTACACTGCTTTTGCTGAAGCCCAAAAGATTTGATATGACATATTGTCGCCTTCATTCATTTCCAGAAATTTTTTGATTTCTTTTTTGATTTTTTCTTTGACCCACTGTTCATTCAGAAGCATGTTGTTTGTTCAGTCTCCATGTGTTTGCAAATGATTTAGAGATTTTTAGTTGTTGATTTCCAACTTGATTGCATTGTGGTCAGAGAAGATGCATGGAATGAGTTTGATTTTTTTCAGATTTGCTGAGACTTACTTTATTGCATAGCATATGATCTATCCTAAAGAGTTCCATGCACTGCTGAGAAGAATGTGTATTCTGCAACTGTGGGGTTAAAAGTTCTGTAGATGTCTATTAGGTCCATTTGGTTCATAGTGTCAATTAGCTCTGTTGTTTCTTTGATGATTTTCTGTCTACTTGATATATCCATTGATGAAATTGGGGTGAAGTCCCCCGTTACCATTGTGTTGAAGTCTATGTCTTTCTTTATATCCATTAACATTTGTTTGAAATAGCCAGGTGCCCTGTACTTGGGTGCATATACATTTATTATAATCACATCTTCCTGTTGAATTGATCTATTAATCATTAGAAAGTTACCTTCTTCATCTCTTAACCGTTTCTCTGTTTAAGTCTATTTTGTCTGATATTATGGTGGCTACACCTGCCCTCTGCTGTTTTCTGTTAGCATGGAATATCTTTTTCCATCCTTTCATTTTTGTCTGTGTATATATTTGTTGATTAAATGATTTTTTGTTGGCAACAAATAGATGTGTCTTGTTTTTTAATACATTCAGCAAGTGTGTATCTTTTAACTCAAGAGTTTAGGCCATTTACATTCAAGGTACTATCGATACATAATGACGTGGCCCCTGCCATTTTCCCATAAATATTCCTATTGTTTACTTTGGATTTCCTTTACACTTTTATTGGGAGATTTTCTGCCTTTACCTTCTTTTGTAGTTTTAACCATGTTTCTGTGTATAGCACATCCTTAAGCATCTTTTGTAAGGCTAGACGAGTGGTGACAAATTCTTTCAATTTCTGTTTATTATTGAAGGTCTCTATTTCACCTTAATGCATAAATGAGAGCTTTGCAAGGTACGCTATTCTAGGTTGACAGTTTTTTTCTCTTAAGATTTGGACTATGTCTCTCCAGTCCCTCCTAGCCTATAGAATTTCTGGTGAGAAGTCAGCTGTGAGTCTAATTGGAGATCCTCTGAAAGTAATGTGGTGTTTCTATAATACACATTTTAGAATCTTTTCTTTATGTTTTACTGTGGAGAGTTTGACTTTAATGTGTCGTGGTGAAGATTTTTTTCTGGTCATATCTATTAGGAGTTCTATATGCTTCCTGTATTTGGACATCCCTTTATTTCAAAAAATTGGGGAAATTTTCTGTAATTATTTCACTAAATAGGCCTTCTAGTACATTCTCTCTTTCCACACCTCAGGAACTCCTAAGACCTTTATGTTGAAGTAGTCACTAGGACCTCTGTCCCTATTGTATTATGTGAGAATTGACTGCAAATTCTCTCCCCAAACTCTACTCTCCCCAAACTGTTGTGTGTGGGCATGGGGCAAATTGTTGAAATCTATGATTAGCATAGAGTTGGTCTTCTGTGTATAAAGTCATACTAAAAATAATCCATAATGAAGAAGGGGATGGGAGAGGGAATGAGAGGTGGGATGGGAGCGGAGTGGGGGTATGGAGGAAAGAGCCACTATATTCCTGAAGTTGTATCTATGTAAAAATGCATTCATTAAATAAAAAAGACATATGTTGAGTCATTTGATAGTATCCTAGAAGTATCCAACACTGTTTTTAATTTTTCTAATTTCTTCTTCTTCTTCTTCTTTTTTTTTTTTTTTTTTTGGTCTGACTGAAAAATTTCTAATGATTTGTCTTCTAGCTCTGATATAATTTCTTCTGCCTCATCAAGTCTGTTGTTAAGGCTTTCTACCACATTTTTTATTTGATCTATTGATTTTTTCTTTCTAATATTTCATTTTGATATCTCTTTAAAATCTCAATTTCATGGGAAAAATTTTCACTGATATCATGTATGGATTGCTGTAATTTGTGAATTTGCTTCTGATTTCTTTTGAGTAATCCTATGATTAATCTTTTGTATTCTGCTTCTGGCATTTCCTCAATCTCCTCATCTGTACATTCTAATATTGAAATTTTGTTGTATTCCTTTGAAGGGGTCATGATGTCTTCCTTATTCTTGTTTCTTGAATTTCTGCATTTATTTTTAAGTATTTGTGGAGGTACTTGTTTTTTTCCTCTGATTGCTTTTATCTATGAACTATGCCTCTGTCACTGAGTGGAATGCTTGCACTTTCAGTTAATACCTAGAGGTGTGGGCAGGAAGCTCTGGTCAGTGCTCCAGGGTGGGGCAGATATACAGAGTAACACCCAAGTTAGGCGTGGTAGATCTCCTCTTGTTAACAGAATCAGGGAAATGGTCACCTCTGTTGGTGTGATCATACCCTCACCTCCTTCCCTCCAAGGTAATCAGTGCCCAGGTGTTAGCCCCCAATGGGTGCCATACTCATCTGGGCCACCATATGAACCACACAAATGATCTGCACAGTCCTTAAACCAAGAACGGATCCTGCTGCAATGATCTGACCCAGGCAACCAAAGAGCTTCAAGTGTGTGGAGCCATATACAATGATTGCATAGAGACCCAGGTACACCCTATACCTTCTTGTTCAGCCAGAGAGTCCCCACCGTCTCAGTACACAAGGCTCCCATAATCACTGGGTGCAGAGGGTCTAATCTGTGCCACCAGCCTGTCCTGTCCACAGAGAGGCAGACTTTCCCCAAGCCAGCTGTCTGTGGGTGCTCTACCTAGGCAACCTGAGCCCAAGTGCCTTGAGATGATGGGAGGCTGGGGGCGCCTCACAGTCTTACATGAGTGCCTAGCCCTTGTCCATCCTTCCAGCCAGGCTGAAAGTCAGTGGGGACCATGGATTTTTCCCTCTGCTAGAATCTCTGATCACACGACATAAGAGCCACTGGCCAAATGTTGCCCTTTCCCAACCACTGCCACCAGTACTGCTGAGAATATTGTGTTCTGTCTCAGCCCATTGTTGTGCACACACACAAGGGCTTCCACAGCTGTCACTTAAACCCAAAATGGCGCCTGCCTTCTCTCATCTGGACATTGGGCTCCATTGTGGGGAAGATGGGGTGCGAAAAACGTGCCACTTTTACTTTCACTGGGTTCACAAGTATGTGCTATCCCATAGAGCTCCAGGCTGGACTAATGCCATGCTCTCCTTCCAGCTGTATCTCCATGGGTTGCCGCAGTCTGATCCCACCTCCATCTCCAAGCTGCTGTCGCTCTGGCTCTCAGCTGCTGGAGTTGTGTTTGTGTCTGTTTCTGTGCTGTGCACCTTCCACACAGGTCCATAATGTTCCTCTTCCTTCCATAGAATTTCCACTGCAATTTTCTCTCTAATTCTCCCCTGAGAGTGCACTTCTTAAACTTTTCTTTTTTTTTTTTTTTTAACTATTTAACCCTAGCCTAGCACAGTACATCATTCCCTATTCCACCATCTTGGAATCCCCTCTTTATTAGTTTTTAAAAATTATGCTAGAAGTACTAGCCTTTACTAGATACATATACTCATATTACAAATATTTGCTTGCAATTGGCATGTACATTTTTACTTTGCTTATGGTGTTTTCCAAGGCATTTTTTCATTTTATTGTCAGAGATTTAATAAATATTTTATTGAATCTTGATGTAGTATCACATAAAAGCTTCCTTTAAACCCATTACAATGGAATTCACAGTTTTTTTCTAATCTCAGTTTTAAATTTAGATTGCTGATTCTCTTGGAATTTATCATTGGTTATAAGGAGATTTATGGATCTGATCTTTCCACATAGCTACCAAGCTGTCTAAACAGCATTTTATAAAAGATCCTCTTTATGCCAGTGATTTTAGTTATCCTTTTCAGGTGCCTGATTGCCATATATATATTTAGTCTAATTCAGTATTTTCTGTACTAGTTCATTGGTCCATTGTGCTGCTCAAATGCTAGGATCCCACTATTTTCTTTATACTACAGAAGATTTGTAGAATGTTTTGGTATAAATTAGGGCTAGTTCCTCCTTTTATTTTATTTTATTTTATTTTATTTGAATTTATTTGACAGAATTAGACAGTGGGAGAGACAGAAAGGTCTTCCTTCCGTTGGTTCACCCCCCAAATGGCCACCACGACTGGAACTACGCCGATCCAAAGCCAGGAGCCAGGTGCTTCCTCCTGGTCTCCCATGTGGGTGCAGGGCCCAAGCACTTGGGCCATCCTCCACTGCACTCCCGGGCCATAGCAGAGAGCTGGAGTTGAAGAGAAGCAACTGGGACTAGAACTTGGCGCCGCTAGTTCCTCCTTATGTGATCTTCTTTTTCAGTGGTTTGTGAGCCATTCTTGTGTGCCTATATTTCCATATAAATTCTAGTATTAACTTGTCTAGCTCCAGAAAAAATAATCTATCAGTTATTTTTATTGGTATTTGAGTTTGCACCCTTTCCCCCTGAAAAACTGCTCTTACCACAACCTTTCTGATTTCAGTAAGCAGTAATTCCATCTGTTTACTAACCCCAAAACTTATTGCCATCCCTGATTCTTCCTTTCACATCTCACATCCCATCTGCCCATAGTTCTAATGTGAACATATACTCATTGCACCATGTTATATCCAAGCTACCACCCTCATCTCATCTGTCTGATTTCTTGGACTCCTCCTCATTAGTGATTCTCCAAAACAGCAAGCTAAAGCAATGCTTTAAAGTCTTTTCACTGCAATGGCTTCCCACCTCAGTAAAATGCAAAATGCTCAAAATCACTCCCACGACACTGCACAGTCAATCAATCCCTATGCATCTCCATGCTACACCATTCCATCATATCTACCTATTTCTTTCTTTACTACATCTCCTGTGCCACCCACCACTTTTCACATTGCTATGCCTTTCTTGTGTATCCTCCCTCCCTGTCTCTCTCTCTCTCTCTCTCTCTCTCTCTCTCTCTCTGACACACACACACACACACACACACACACAGCACACGATCTGCCTCCTGGTTCTGGAAATTACTCTTCTTCCAGATTGATGTGTCTGAGCTCCCTCAGTGATCTCAGGTCTTTGCTCTAATTCACTTTCTCAGTGAGGAAATATCCTACCTTAAATTGCAACCTCGTCTTTTCTTGGAATTATTTTTCTTCCCAGCACTTATCATCATCTAATATCTATTTATTATATGCTAATTGTTGCCTTCCCATAAAGACTATTAATTACCTATGTGACAGCAGCATTCCTTGTCATTTTTGTTCATCACCACGATCTCTAGCATATAAAGCAGTGCTGGCAAACAAGAGGGGCAAAATAAATATTTGAAGAAGTGAATGAATGGTTTTCCATACTATAAAGTACATTCAGTGCACAGGAAGAAGCGATTTAAAATTGTTCACAAGTTGGCTCATGGATGTGGACTTTAAAATTGATGTTTACTATGTTGGTGCTATGTTTATCCCCTTTTTTTCTTTTCTTTTTTCTTCTTTTTCTTTTTTTTTGACAGGCAGAGTGGACAGTGAGAGAGAGAGAGAGACATTTATAGTTCAAGTGTGCCATTCAGGTTGCCTTGTGCCATTAAAAATCACAATATTTACAATAAGGTATGCTAAAAGGGAGGTTTTGGTCTAATAAATGTAGTAGAATTGGCAATCTCATCTTTGATCTATTTCAGAAAAACTATTTTAGAATAGTGCTTGTTATATATTAGGAATGGTATGGCATTACACAACACAGTTCACCTTAAGCTTGTAAGTGAAGCAAATGGTTGCCTTTTGAGATTTGCTGGCATATTTTCATGATCTTCAGTGGTGGACTTTGTGAACTTAGATGTCTGCTTTCAGTAGAATACTTACCTGTGATTCCTTACCTTATTTGGAATACAAGTCCAATTATACAATGGAAGGAAGTACATTGTACTTCAGCTTCCTCATTTGCACCATGTAGAAATTGAGTCAGATTTATTCAGATGTTATTTTCTGAATGCCTACTACATCACAAACATGGAGCATACAATGAATTAGCTGCCCATCCCTCATGGCATTTGAGATCTAGTAAAGACAGTAACCATATACAGAAAGGCTCATATAAGCATACTGTACACTTTAAATACATACAGTTCTTATTTGTCAATTATATCTCAATAAAGGTAAGAGTGCAAAAGAGTATTTATCAGAATGCCAAGCAAAAATTCTCCCTCTGCTTTGAGAATTTGTTGTCTCAGCTATGCCACCCACTGATGGCACTGCTTTGTGCAAACACTTTGCCTTTCATAAGCCTTAAATTTTGTATCTTTTAAATTATACCTATAGCATTAGGTATGAGGCTTATAACTGGCATACTGGGTGGTAGAAAGAAAACCTTCGACAGATATATTTTATTCTAGTTTTTAAATGCTTAATTAAAGCTAAATTCTTTAGGAATAATTCCTTGATCTTCACCATTTTTTCCTTTCTTCTTCTATGGGACCATGAGTGTTCTCAGCATTTTGGAAATTACAGTCTAAAGTTAACATTAAGAAAATTGTCATAATTTTTAAATTATTTTATTTTTTGTAAAGGCAGAGAGAGAGAATATCTTCCCTCTGCTGGTGTACTTCCCAAATGGCCACAGAGGCTGGGGCTGGGCCTGGAACTCCATCCAGGTCTCCCATGTAGAAGACAGGAGTCCAAGTACTTTTATTGCTTTCCCAGGTACATTAGCAGGGAGCTGGTTAGGAACTGGAGCAGCCAGAATGCGAACAGGTACTCATTTGGGATGCCAATATCATAGGTGGCCACTTAACCTCTGTGCTGCAATGCCAGCCCTGAACCTATTCAATATTAATAAATTAATGCTTGCTTGAGTGGGAATGTCTCATACTCATGCGAATAGTTTGCTAACTTTGACCTCAAGTTACCTCAACAGGTATCCTTTTCTAGTGCCAATTAACCAATTTTAGACCATTTCACTAGGACTAGGTACTAGTGGGACTAACAGGTCCATTTGTTATCACTTGTAGAATAATCTACACTGTGACTTTAAATCTATACCATGACTTTCATGTAATTCTGTGTGTTACACACAGTATTGTCTAGTTAGTGACATTCTGTTTAGCCTCCCAATGTGCTGCTATTCAGCCCTGATTCACCTGAAGGTACATTCAGAATTTTAGAACTCATCAGTATTTCTCATTACAATTTGCCAGAAGGAATTTTTTCTCATCAATCTGGTGGAAACCTAAGGATCCCATGCCAATACTGTCCCTTACATCAGACCTAAGGTTGCATAATCATGATTCAGCTATCTGAAAAGAATCCTGCCTTGGGTAGCTACTTTAATTTGACAGTCTAAACTTTTGGTGATTAGAAACTAGTAGATCTCATACCTTTCCAGATACTTTTAGATATAAAAATGGCTATATATATCCATTTAAAACTTTAATGTTCAATCTATGCTAACATCTTTCTCCAGCATTCCTCCAGCTGCTGCTAAGCTTTGATGTTAAGATCATGGTGTGGGGAGAGGGGGCTGTTCTTTAACTCTTACCCCTCCAACTGCTGTCTCCTCTGGTATTTTGAGGACTGGGAAGAAGGAAAGGAAAAGGAAGTAAATGTCTCTAACTTAACTGTTATGGTTGTAGTGCTTTCTTGACTGTCACTAATTCTTTGGTGGGCCAAGCTGGGAGTTGGGTAGAAGATGCACAGTGTTCATTAGGGGGCCTGGAAGAGGCTTTCCTATAACACAGTTCCTAGAATGAGGAAGTATGGCTCTATGTTGTCTTCTTTTGCACCTTCCCCAACCGGATTCTGTCCTGCTATACATACTTCACTTCCTTTGTGTTGGTGTCGTTTGTCTGGCAAGTGGTCTTTGGAGCACAGTAGCAGCCACAGACACAGGCTTTCCACAATATATCAAAACATACATCTAGCCTATGGAAAATCTCTACACACAATTCTAAATGGAAAGACTCTACTCCATTACTGACCCTGTTTTCTACCTTGCTTTCTCCTGAAATCCACCCTGCCTTTCAAAAGGGCATATGAGACAGGAGTGGAGCAGATCATCCAGCCTACTATTTGAGATGTCTACATGGGAAATGATATGTCAGTGTTTTCTTTTTGCAGGTACCCAACAACTGGCTTTATTAGAGCTCCCCTCAGTAGTATAAAGAGTTAAAATAGTAATCTTTGAATCTATATAGGTGTGGCAAGCCAACCTGGCTCTACAGTCCTGACCTTGTGGCCCTCTCATCCACCATGCTGTTGCCTTGGAATGATTGACTGGTCGTGGTTAGGAAATGACTCATGTATTCAACAGTGAGCTGTATCCATTCAGGGAAGCTCACTGAACTGATGGAATTAAAACCCTCACACTCAAACTGGGACTTGAGTAGAGCCTAAAGGCATCAACTTTGCTGGATTTATGTTTATGGCGTCTGTTATTCCATCTGAAAAATGATGTCCTGTCTATAGCCGTACCACCCTGAATGTGTCTGATCGCATCTGAAAGATGATGTAACATGCCTCTCATAGCATGCTGGAAGAGGTTAGCTATGAATTCAGAGAATAAGGTTCTCCCTGTTACCCAAAGAATTACATCCTTTAGCCTGTACACTAACCTCTCCCTCCAATAACAGAAAAGAGAGGCAAGTCCAGTCATTCTGTGATGAGCCCAAGGTGTGAAATGACCTAACAGCGAGAAGAAAATACCATTATTTTTCTCTTCTGGTGGTTTCTATCTTTGTACACAATGATGTAGACTATTACTTGGGGCCACAAATTACCAAAATTTATAAATAATTATCAATAGTGAAAAATATATCTGTGCTGATAAATGTATTCAGACAAGTGATGATGAAACCTAATAAATATTTCATTGACTTTTTCTCAGTCATTAATTCACATTTTAACTTCTGAAATTGAGGAGCATTTTAGAAATAATGACAAATCATAGATTAATTGAAAGCAGTATTCTTTCTTTTTTTAATACATGAAAATTATATGTTTTCAATTCATAATGTATTTCATAAAGTAAAGCAGTCAGTCACCACCACTGCCCACTACTTAGAAATTCTGATCTGAATGGCACTACTATAAATCAATTCTGTTACAGTTGCTGCGATTTCTTTAATACTCGGGCTTGTCACTGGTTCTTCCCCTGGTGTTAAGGCACAGTTCTCTTAGAGCAGAACATCTGACCATGGCTCTCATAGTTGGAATATCAGTAATTATAGGAATGATATTTAGTGTAGCCACTTCCAAAGTACAGTAGAATTAGTTGAAAAGGAGTTTGGAACTTTGGTATAGCCCTATGTTGTTAGCCCAGGTCTGGGATACCACCAAGCTGAAACTTGGAATCTGTCCTCAACTACACACACAGCAAACAGTAGATCCAAAGAGGGCTCCAGCTTTTTTTGATTTGTATATTTTAGAGGGTTACACTAATGCCATAACTTAAAATGGGATTATTATTTTAGCATCAAGAATAGCATCCAATTCCTGAAACTAATATTTGATACTCATTATAAATAGTCTGAAGGCTGCTTTTTTCATTCCATTCCATTGTTAAAGAAAAACTCATGAAATAGGCTGCACTCATTTTCTGAGTCTACAAAATTCAGATTAGTTAAGCATTTCATTTCGCAAATTAGATCATAGACCCAGACAAAGTTGTTGATTTGCTCATTTTCCCATCACAAGATACTGTTGCAACCCAAAATAGGACCAAGATCCCAGGTATCCTAATTCTGTGTCGTCTTCATTTCTGTCCTTCCTCCTTTTCAGTGAACATATTGTCCTTTCTAATTTAATTTTATGGTTATGCCAGGAGCTTTACAATGCAACAAGTTAGATTCAGGTTTCCTATGCTAGCCCTTACTAGGCCATTAGTAAAGGCACATCACATAATACTTATTCAATCTCAGATATAATAGAAACAGGAAAAGGAGTGGCTGAAACCTACTCATAGCTTCATTTTTATTTTTACTGCTTTAACATGCTCTAGGACAACACTCGTTAGGATGGGTAGGAGGTGATACACTTTCTACTTTTATATCAGTACTGTTAACCCCCAAAAGACCAATGAAACTCCTGAGTTCTGACTGGAATTGGAACTCATAGCTTTTATTCTTAATCTAGTACTCATCAACAGTATACCATATAGCTGACAATTTTGAAGTACAACACAGAATGTCTTGAGATGGAACCTGATAGAACTTGCAATACAATTGGACCAATCTGGAAGAAATAAAGGGCAAAAATGAGGTTTCATATTATCTGAGAAGTAGCAAAATGTACTGTTAGACAAATTTGAACTTATTTGGTGTGATGGTCAAATCATTTTCATGAGAGCTATATTTACGTTAAATAAACTGATGAGGTTTCATCCTAGTTCTAGAGTAATGATCGAAGTAGTATAGGAGATGCTAAAGAAGTAGTTCTATCTAAAGTTGTTGAAATGTTTCAATTCTATGGAAACTTTTCTAGGATAAAAAAGTAGATGCTATCCTATTGGTTAATTCAGAAACATTAAAACATTTGCAGTAGAAAACTGGAGCACATTCAGAGAAACTTCAGTAACAGTCAACAAAATGCAAGTACAGCAGAGGGGCAAGCTGTGTTACTAATCTGAGAGCACTATCTGCCCCTGCCCTGCTTTGCCCCTCTCACTCCTGCTTACACTGGGATGAAACATTCGTGGTATTTTACCTCCTTTTATCTCCTAAAGCTACACTCAAAGGCAGTGAATTATATGACCAGGATGAGAACAGAGGTTGAAAAAAACTGCAAAACTGCACCATAGATGTGGAATTGCTTCCAAACAGAAATGCAAATGTAGCCAGAAGGGAAATGTCGTTATCTGGGGATGACTCCTAACCCTCCTGAAAACTCCATACTATGTATCCCCAAAGCAGAAGACCACTTCCTAATTGGCACACCTGCCCTCCATTCCGGTGACCAGCCTATATGTGAAAGGGACAATACCTCAGTGGATCAGACCCATACTGATCACCTAGAATATTCCACGAAGTGTTTTGTAAATAGGAATGAGCAAAGGTTCGACCCATGTCTGAGCAAAGTAAAGAGGGGATCATGATGAACAGATAAAACTAATTCTGGAGGGCAAAATATAACAGAAAATTACCACAGAATTCATGTTCTCAACATTTTCAAAAATGGTTTATAAAATGAGAATAAACATGTAACCAGGGAGAACAAATAGAGGATCTGAGAAAGCCTTTGGACACGAGAAATTTTGCCAAAAAATTAAAAACTCAGAAAAGAACAAACAATTAAGTATCACTGTGGAGGAAGGCAGCAGGAGTATCACTTCCGGCCCGACCAACCGTTGACTATTGACATTCTCCACCCCACCCCCCACCTCACCTCACCCCCCCCCCCCGCGCGCCAGATCTCGCCCACCCAGTACCACTTCCGGTTCCCTCGCCAACAGCCAACGGACGCCCAACTCAGTCTGAAACTCAGCCTCTGCCAGCTGCCTGATCGCCCACAATGGGATTTCCCAGAGGACCACGGCACCACAAACGCTGCCGCCGTCCACTTCGGGAACCACGTGTCGGCTCTACCTTACCCATCATGGTCACCGCGCCCCCACCACCTCCACTCCCGCCGCCCTCACAAGTGCGCCAGAACTACCACCCTGAATGTGAGGCCGCTGTCAACGACCACATCCACCTGCAGCTCTACGCCTCCTACGTGGCCCAGTCCATGGCTTTCTACTTCGACCACGACGAGGTGGCGCTGAAGGGCTTCGCCCGCTACTTCCTGAAGCTCGCCCTGATTGAGAGGGATCAAGCTGAGAAAATGGTGAGGATGCAGAACCAGCGGGGAGGCCGCATGGTCTTTCGCGACATCCGTAAGCCTGAGCGCGACAGCTGGGAGGGCGGCCTCCAGGCCATGGAGAATGCCTTGTACCTGGCCAAGAGCATCAACGAGAGCCTCCTGGAGCTGTATGACCTGGGCGCTTTGAAGGGCGATGCCCACCTCTGCTACTTCTTGAAGATCAACTACCTGGACCAGCAAGTCCAAGTCATTGAGGAGCTGGCATGCCACCTGACCAACCTGCGCAGCTTGGGGGCCCCAGACGTCAACATGGCGGAGTACCTCTTCGATAAGCTCACCCTGGGCCAGGGCGACAAAGAGAACTGAGCAGACTGTCCCCACTGCCACGGGGTGACGCCCCCAGGACTGATAGGTCCTTTGTGCCTTTTGCACAGTTACTTCATTCCTTCATTCAGTTTAAGCATTGTTTACAATAAAGTTTTGTGGTTCTTAAAGAAATAAATTTGTCTGGTTGAATCATATACAAATCCCTTAGCTATAGAAATAGGGCAAATCCCCAGGCAGGTACAAAACTGGTGTCACTGAATCTCCTTCACCCTTCCTTCCTCCCCTCCTAACATGTCCCATTTGCATGTAACTTAGGATCCCCACTGGTGGAGGGAAAAAAGGTTCCATGGGCTCCTGGAGAACACACTGATTTTCCTTTATAAACTAGGTGGGTTTGTGGGGGCTGGGTGAGGTGGGTGAGGTGCTGTGTGTGGTCTGGGGCCACCATGTCTCTGAAGTTGCAAATGTAAACATGGTGTTCTGGGAGGGGAAGTGAGGGTGATGGGATAGGGGTTAAAATAAAGTGAGGCTTAACTTTATCTGAAAAGATTAGGTTCACTAAAATATACAAATGTTGAAGTTTGTTAATTCTAGGTAGCAAGAAGGGGTCCCAGAAGATGAAAGGGCAGCATGCCTCTTTGAAAAGCTCACCCTGGGCCACAGTGACAAGGGGACTGGGCCATAGCCTGTCTTCCACTCAGAAGGGCTGTGATTTTTAGCATTTTGCCCTTTCAAAATCTCCACTTGGAGTTTTCTCCTCAACTGTACCATCTCTTCCAATAAAGTCACATGTTTTAAAAAAAATTCAGTCATGCAATACAGAAGGAGAGTTTGGTCAGTGATGGGGCACCTATACAACAGTGTGGCCTAGTGACACTGTAGTTGTTTGGTTTGTGTGAGTATACCTTACTAATTCACACAATGACAGAATCAACTATGGACACAGTTCTCAGAACATATGCCCCTGCCATTCAGCTATACACAGCTGTGCCTCAATAGAAGGGCTGAAAAAAATAAGGCCAAGGCTAAAGGTCAAATTGGTAATGTTAAATATTAAATATAATAAGTCCTCTTGAATGTTAAATGAGTGACTCTGCTTTGCAGAGTGTGGGGAGATAGATTAGGAGAGAGTTGAATCTGGAGACCAGTTAGAGCCATTTTATGCTGTCCAGATGAGAAACTAGTGTGGCTTGAATGCGATGGCGGCTGAGGAACTGAAGACATGTAAACAAATTCCAGAAGGAGTTCAGACAGATGGACAAGATTTTGCTTGTGGGCAGGAGGTGAGGAATGTGATAAAAGAAAATAGTGTAGGTTTTGGGCTTTGGACTTGGGCACCTGAGTGGATGGTGTTGCTAATTTCTAACCTCATGTTCTTTGCAGCAGGGATACTTGGGATGGTGGGATGAGGAAGGCAAGTCCTGTAAAATCTGAGACAGCTGTTAGACTTTTAATTCAAAATGTCATGCAGGTATCTAGGGAAAAGAACAACTCCTCCTCCTCTTCCCTGTGATCACAGGGGCTGTTTAGTTTTTTATCTTTTTTTCAGATTTATTTATTTGAAAGGCGGAGAGAGAGAATCTTCCATCCACTCGTTCTCTCCCCAAATGGCCACAACCTTACAGACTACCATCTAGTAACTAGATGAAGCTCACCAGGAGAGTATATATAGAGTATGGCACAACTTGCCCCAAGCCTAAGACACCTAACATTGAGAGTATTGTACCATTACCTTGTTCCAGACTGGCTTCTGGTGTCCACCCACAGTGCAACCCCACGTCAGTCTGTCCTAATGTCATTGTGGCCCCTGGTTTCTCCTTTCAAGATGCGGAGAAGAGTTAGCATTTTATTTTGTCTCTTGGCTATAGGTAGAAACAAATTATTTCCCAGTAAAAGGAAAATTCCTTAGGAAAAATGGTAATTATGTATGTCTATGTTTTTCCCCCTTCTCCTTTCAAAACTCTGCCTTCTCTCTGTCCTCTGCAGATAAAATTTGTATGCAAACCCTGAAATTTTCCACTTCTGTGAAAAAATTCAAAACATTTTGTTTCTTTGCTAAATTGCTGATTTAAAATAAAAGATAAAACAGATAGATTTTTGTCTGAAGCAGTCAAAATTTCAAAAGTAGCTGGAGGCCGGCACCGCGGCTCACTAGGCTAATCCTCTGCCTTGCAGCGCCGGCACAACGGGTTCTAGTCCCGGTTGAGGCACTGGATTCTGTCCCGGTTGCCCCTCTTCCAGGCCAGCTCTCTGCTGTGGCCAGGGAGTTCAGTGGAGGATGGCCCAAGTCCTTGGGCCCTGAACCCCATGGGAGACCAGGATAAGTACCTGGCTCCTGCCATCGGATCAGAGTGGTGCGCCGGCCACAGCGCGCCGGCCGCGGTGGCCATTGGAGGGTGAACCAACGGCAAAGGAAGACCTTTCTCTCTCTCTCTCTCTCTCTCTCTCTCCCTGTCCACTCTGCCTGTCAAAAAAAAAAGTAGCTGGAGTCCTTTTATTTCTAACTGATTGGTTTGAACATTCAGTAAAATATAAACAGGTTTTGCTATGTGGTAATTAAATTTTATATTTCATGACTGTACTTTAACACTTTCTTAAAAGTGAAGATTATGGGGCTGGCTTTGTGGCATAGCAGGTTAATCTGTGATTTGTAATGCTGGCATCCCATATCACAGTGCTGGTTAAAGTTCCAGTTGCTCCACTTATGATCCAGTTCCTTGCTAATGTGCCTCAGAAAACAACAGAATGTAACTCAAGTGCTTAGGCCCCTCACATCCATGTGGGAGGCCCAAATGGAGTTCCTGGCTCCTGGCTTCAGCCTGGCTCAGCTGTGGCTGTTGCAGCTATTTGGGGGGGGCGGTGGTGAAGGGGGTGAGCTAGTGGATGGAAGTGGAAGATTGTTCTCTCTCTCTCTCTCTCTCTCTCTCTCTCTCACACACACACACACACACTGCCTTTCAAATAAAATACTTTTTTTTTAAAGTGAGGATTCACCACTAACCGTAATATTAGTTCAATAAGTAAAACGTAGAGAGACCATTGTTCCACAGAAATATAGACAAGGACTATAAACAATAATCAAATCATAAGGTGTCAGCTTCATTCTTATACATTTTTTTGTATTCTCTATTAACTACCACATGTCAGTGAAACATATGACATTTGTTTTTTGGGGACTGGTTACACTTAGCATAATAGTCTCCACTTACATCCATTTTGTTGCAAAGGAGATTATAAAGTATATATAAATTATGTTATTGAAAAAATTAAAGGAAAAAAGAAAGGAAATGGGGGCACTGAGGGAGGTAGGGAGGGAAGGAAGTATGGTTATCTTAGAATTGTATCTATGAAATGCATGAAATCCATTCTCTTTATATGAATAAAAATTTTAAAATAAGTATTAATCATGTTATAAAGAAATTTTGGCTAAAATAAAATATTATCCTATCTTTAAAAATGTGAGAATTATGGTCCTTTGAGTTAAGGTTCCAGAAAGTGTTTTTGTTCATTTACTACTCTTAGTCTAACTACTTTGCTTGTCTGTTTCACTGTATGTCTTTCCTGCTTGCTTTGGGGACCTCTCCTCTCTGTTTGACCCAGATCTTATATAGTCAAACATTGCTTAATGACAAGGATACACTCTGAGAAACTCATCCTTCAGTGACTTACTCACTTAAGGTACATCACTGTGTATACTTACAAAAGTAAATACATACTTACACAAGATGTACCTAGATGGCAACATAATAACTAGGCAGTATCATTTTGTGGATCCACAATCATATATGTGGTCCATCGTTGACTGAGATATCATTTCATGGTGGGTGACTATATGAGTTTATGTGTACACTGTTCTTTGTTAGATACAAAGAGCAAGATGAGCATGGGGTAGGTATTTAAAAGGTTTATAGAAAATGTATATTATAAGAAAACTGGATGTCAAAAAACTCCTGTAGCAAAATAAACTTTTAACTCCATTTTTTTCCTCAAAAATTTAAAATCACCCTCATATTTCTAAGTGTCTGAAACTATCAGTTCACTAGGGATCTTCCTTACTTTCCTGTTTTAGAAAGGCAGTTTGCTATAGTGGTTTGTTAACCTCAGATTGCCTGGATTTAATCTCAATTTAGCCAATCATCTTAGATGAAATTGGGCAAATTATCTAACAGTTTTTCTGTGTTAATGTCTTCATATGTGACACAGAGATAATAAAAACATCACCCCATTGCATTATTGATGTTAAATGAATTAATGTGTGTAAATCACCTTGAACAGTACCTAACACATGTAAGTATAGCTATATTTGTAATCATCATTGTCACCATTATCAATATCCAATTATCTCTTTTTCTTCGTGTTGTTTATGGTTTGAGGAAGAGTTCACGTCTATACTTTGCCACTGGAGGTCTCTCTTGCATTTCTACCAAGCATGTCACCTGCATGCTAGTAGAGAAGGTAAAAGCCTGCCCAGCTGCTTAGGTTGTCAGGTGCCGCCAGGACTCAGCAGAGTAGATTGCAGTTGTCACTGTCCCCAGCTCAGGGCCACACTGGAGGGGAGTCTTGCTGTGACAGCTTTTCCTGGTCATCTCCACCCATCCTGTCTCAACCAGCTTTTCTTTGAAATCACCCCCTCAAACACTTTGTGCTTGTTCTTCCCAAATGCAGTGGCCTGAGCTTTCTGTTTCCATTCCTGCACTTCCTCCCAGATTTCAGAGATGGACAGAAACCAGAGGAGGAAGTGCCAACACTATTCACACTGTCATCTGGCTGTTTGCACATAAATAAGAGAGGCATGGGTGCGTGGATGAGAAAAAGGGACCACCTGAGAGCTAATGCTAGCAGGGGAACGGAAATGGCCAAGTCCTAGGAGCTTCAGCATGGAGGCTCTCCAGGTTGGCTGCACGTTAGAATCACCTGCAGAGCCTTTCAGTCTCTCAAGGCCCAGGCCCATCCCCCAGCACATACTCAGTCTCCAGGACAGGACTGGGGCATCCCTGGATTGAGAACCGGGGCTAGCTTCTTGCTGCTCACAGTGTGGTCTGTGGACCAGCAGCATCCATGATCTTACTTGAGAACTTGTTAGAAATTCAAAATCTCAAGCCCCACCCCAGACCTGCTGAATCAGAATCTGCATTTTAACAAGTCCCCAGGTGATGTGTATGCTACATGGAAGTTTGAGAAGCAAACTGTACCTTGGGTTAACCTGGGATACTGAAAAACAATACTGATGCTTGAACTTATTCAGTCATCTCCTCATGCACATCTGGACCAAACACTAAAAACTTACTGTAAAATCTTTACTTTTTAAATATTTGTTTATTTGTTGTTATTTGAAAGGCAGAGCAACAGAGAAAGAGAAGGAGGAACACACACAGAGTGCTTCTGTCCACTGGTTTACTCCCCAAATGGCTGCATCGGTGGTAACTGAGCCAGGCCAAAGACAGGAGCCTGGAACTCCATCTGGGTCGCCCACATGGGTGGCAAAGGCCCAAATTGTTGGGCCATCTTCTGCTGCTTTCCCAGGCACTTTATCAGGAAGCTGGATCAGAAGCAGAGCACTCAGATATGGGATGCAAGCATCCCAAGCAGTGATTTAACCTGCTGTGCCATAATGCTGGCCCCTTTACTATAAATTTAACAATTATTTAATAGAAAGATACACAAAGAGTCTTGGAAACTTTTGCTTGTTTCCATTTTTGTTTCACACAGACAAATATAAAGATGTAGACATACATGAATACTTTTAAAAATATTTGTTTTGGGGCCAGCACTGTGGCATAGCAGGTTGGGCCACCACCTGCAGAGCCAGCAACCCATATGGGTGCTGGTTCAAGTTCCAACTACTCCATTTCTGACCCAGCTTCCTGCTAATGCGCCTGGGAAAATAGCAGAAAATGGCCCAGGTGCTTGGGCCCCTGCACCTACGTGGGAGACCCAGAGGAGGCTCCTGACTCCTAGCTTCAGCCTGGCCCAGCCCTGGCCATTGTGGCCAATTGGGGAGTGAACCAGCAGATGGAAGATCTCTCTTTATTTCTGTCTCTTCCCCCTCTCTCTGTGATTCTGACTTTCGAGTGAATTAATAAATCTTTAAAAAATATATTTGTTTTATTTTGTTTGAAAGGCAAAGACACAGAGATCTCCCATCCAATAGTTCACCCCTCAAATTCCTGCAGTAGCCAGGGCTGGGCCAGGTTGAAGCCAGGAGCTAGGAACTCAATCCAGGTCTTCTACATGGTATCAGGGACCTAAATACTTAAGCTATCACCTGCTTCCTCCCAGGGTATGCATTAGCAGGGAGCTGGAATCAGGAGCAGAGCTAGGACTCAATCCCAAGTATTCCAGTAATGGGAGTGGGCATTCCAAATAGTGTTTTTTTTTTTTTTTACAGGCAGAGTGGACAGTGAGATAGAGAGACAGAGAGAAAGGTCTTCCTTTGCCGTTGGTTCACCCTCCAGTGGCTGCCGCAGCCAGCGTGCTGCAGCTGGCACACCGCGCTGATCCGATGGCAGGAGCCAGGTGCTTCTCCTGGTCTTCCATGGGGTGCAGGGCCCAAGGACTTGAGCCATCCTCCACTGCCTTCCCGGGCCACAGCAGAGAGCTGGCCTGGAAGAGGGGCAACCGGGACAGAATCCGGCTTCCCGACCGGGACTAGAACCTGGTGTGCCGGTGCCGCTAGGCGGAGGATTAGCCTATTGAGCCGCAGCGCTGGCTCCAAATAGTGTCTTAACCACTACACCAAATTGCCTGCCCAACACATGCACACTTTTAATCATTGTATTTCATAAGTAACTTGGCAACCTCGTTTTATCAGAAACATGAGCTGAAAAATATGGCTTAGACCCAAATCAAACCTACTATCTGTTCTTATAAATGAAGTTTAATTAGAACAGATGCACAGCCATTTATTTATATGTTGCTTGTTGTTGAGTTCATACAACATTACAAAATAAACATGTTAGGTAAGACGTATACCTTATTTCCTACAATGTTTAAAATACCTACTGTGTAGCTCTTTACAAAAAATGTTTGCTGACTACTTTTTTATAGTCCCAAGGCCCTAAGACTGCTAAATATTTTTTAAATTTTCAACTATCTTTATACTGCCAAAAGGCTCATAGAAATCTGGTCATCAGTTTCCCTACCACAGACACCTTCTGGCAGAAGGGAATGCAATATACTGTATTACTTTTATCTAGGTCTTTTTTTTAAGATTTTATCTATTTTATTTGAGAGTTAGAGTTACACACAATGAGAGGGAGAGACAGAAACAAAGGTCTTCCTTCTGTTGGTTCATTCTCCAAATGGCTGCAATGGCCAAAGCTGTGCCAATCCAAAGCCAGGAGCCAGGAGCTTCTTCTGGGTCTCCTACGTGGGTGCAGGGGCCCAAGGTCTTGGGCCATCTTCTACTGCTTTCCCAGGCCATAGCAGAGAGCCGGACTGGAAGTGGAACAGCCAGGACTAGAACCAGCACCCAGATGGGATGCCAGTGCCACAGGCGGAGGATTAACCTACTGCACCACAGCACCGGCTATCTAGGTCTTTGATTTAATATAGAATCTCCAGCTAAGAGAAGAATTACAGGTACTTGTAACCAATTAAAGTTAATTACTTGAACAGCCATTTTATTCCTTCTTCCTTGCCCAGGCAGCACTAATTCTTGAGGAACATGACAATGTGTCCAGTTCTTAATGATAAATTACAATTGATCTATTCCAGTAATGGCAATCACATTACCCTTTCAAAATACTTGCATTACTAGTCTTTCCTGCTGTTTGGATGGCTCTGTGATAAAGTTCTGGCATAAGATCAGGCATTGAACAGTCGGAATCTCAAACTGGCTGCTGTCTTAACCTTTAATTCATAGCTAGAATTTTAGAAAGGGTTACCCATAGTGTTAACTTCCCTGAAAGAATGAACCTCTTTGTCTTAAGTTTTAAACGAAGTAATAATGTATCAACAAGGTTCATGAGAGAAACATAAGATGATTTGTTACGATGTCTTCATCCTGTCTCTGTCCCTAGGCTCTCAAGTGCCCCACAAATACCATCAAAAGGTAACCAAACTTCCTTAATAGTTTCCTGCATATTCTTAGATCCATTCGTTCTTACATAGATATATAACCTCAACTTTACCCACAAAGTAATCTAATATACAGGCTCCTGAACTTTGATCTTTTTCTCCTCAATAATATGAAAGATGAGTTTTTAACAGTTTCACATACTGGACACTAGTGATGTGTGATGTTTTGGGACTCGGGATTCCTCCTTTTTCTTCTTATACTAGGCCAGCTGCCCAATCTCCTCCTTGATTGGTTTTAAATGTCCTGAAACCAAACCTTAAAAGATTTCACATAATTACAACTAAATTAAAGAGTTTTTCATTTATGAAATGGTGTTTCACATTGCAAAAAATTTAGTCTCCAAAATTCATCTAAAAAAGGTGCAGCGACCCTTTCCCTTCGTCTTCCTCCCCCAGCTGTTTCTTCTTTGTGATAAGTAAAGTCATTTGGTTCATTTTCAAAGAAAGGTGTTCAGTAAAAAATTACTAACATCCAGCTAACTTAACAGCTTGCAGATGTGTGGAAAGCCACACGTAGCTAGCTAGCGTATCAACTAGGTAAAGTCCCAAAGCTAACAGGGCATTCAGCAAATAGAATGTTAGGGGTGGTTAACTTAGCAAAACGAAAACAGATGGAGATAATAGGCCACACACAGTAAGACTGTAACCTCCTAGTACTCACCCAGTGATGAACTAGGGAAGGGACCTGCATGCTAGGGAGTAAAAGCTTGTGTGTGCGCGTGTGTGTGTGTGTGCGCGTGTGTGTGTGTGTGTGTGTGTGTGTGACAGGCAGAGTTAAACAGTGAGAGAGAGAGGGAGAGAGAAAGGTTTTCCTTTTCTGTTGGTTCACCCCCTCCAAATGGCCTTCACGGCCGGCGCGCTGCACCTATCCGAAGCCAGGAGCCAGGCGCTTCCTCCTGGTCTCCCATGGGGTGCAGGGCCCAAGCAGTTGGGCCATCCTCCACTGCACTCCTGGGCCACAGCAGAGAGCTGGACTGGAAGAGGAGCAACCGGGACAGAATCCGGCACCCAAACCAGAACTAGAACCCGGGGTGCTGGCACCACAGGCGGAGGATTAGCCTAGTGAGCCGCGGCGCCGGCCAAGGAGTAGTAGCTTGTTGTAAACCACCCCAGGTATGCCTGCCTCCCTTCCAGACACCCGATCTTGCAAGACTGTTAATAAAGTCTCTCTTGCATTGCACTTACCAAGTGCGAGTCCATCTTTTGAATAGACAAGTGGGGATATTTCACATTCTTCAGATGGCAGTAAAAGAAACTGATTTGCACAAGGCTGGCGCTGTGGGTTAAAGCCCCGGCCTGCAGCCCTGGCTGCTTCACTTCTGATCCAGCTCTCTGCTATGACCTGGGAAAGCAGTAGAGGATGGCCCAAGTCCTTGGGCCCCTGCACCCACGTGGGAGACCCAGAAGAAGCTCCTGACTCCTGGCTTTGGATCAGCTCAGTTCTGGCCATCTGGGGAGTGAATCAGGATGGAAGACTTCTCTCTGGCTCTACCTCTCTCTGTAACTCTTTCAAATAAATAAAATAACTCTTAAAAAAAAAAAAAGAAAGAAACCAAGTTGCTCAAAATATTGTTTCCCAGCTTCACTACCCCCTAGAGATAGTTTTCAAGATAATGTCTCACATTTTGTATCAATTTACACCTGTTCTTTCATTTGCTCAGAAGTTAAATACATGGATTACTTCCTTATAGACAAAGAAATGAACACAAAGATGGTAAGTAAAAAGGTTTTTAAAAAGATGATAAGCGACTCATGTGTATGCCCAGCCATTTTCCCTAGAAATCTCTCTTGACAAGAAATCTTAAAAATGTTGGACAACCTCCTGGTCAACCTTGCCAGCTTGCAGGCCTTTCTATTTTCTACTCTCAACAATGCAGCTTTTGGAGTTAGGATCGGTTTTTAGTTCCTCTTCTGCCAGTCTTTCCTCTCGGGCAAGAGAAGAAGCCATGTGAGCACTGTATGTCAATGCCGCTGCACCCTCCTCAGCAGTACAATTCGCTGAAAAACCACCCACTTCCGCACTTTCTGAGGCAGGTTCTGAGCTGATCCATTGAAGATGGTAGAATATACTCAGCTTTGCTGTTCCCAATTATGAACAGAGTCCTTTAGGCCTTGAGTTACTCACATAGTATACATAAATGGCAATGAGAAAATTCAAGAGTAAAGTACACATTTTATAAAAGGGGAAATGTACTTTGCTAGAATTCTGAACCTACTGAATATTGTTCTGCAACTTATCCACCACAGTGAAGTATCTACTGTGTGGGGACCTTCCCTCTGAAATGGATATCAGGTCTTTCTGGCAGCTACAGATTGTGATTATTATTTGTTTAATTTTAGCCTGCTTTAAGACTGTAGGTTCCCTTTAATGACTCTTTCCCTCATTAAACAAACCTTTTACATTCTATTTAATATTTTTTTTTTAATTTTTATTTTTTTTGACAGGCAGAGTGGACAGTGAGAGAGAGAGACAGAGAGAAAGGTCTTCCTTTGCCGTTGGTTCACCCTCCAATGGCCGCCACGGCCGGCGCGCTGCGGCCGGCGCACCGCGCTGATCCGATGGCAGGAGCCAGGAGCCAGGTGCTTTTCCTGGTCTCCCATGGGGTGCAGGGCCCAAGCACCTGGGCCATCCTCCACTGCACTCCCTGGCCACAGCAGAGGGCTGGCCTGGAAGAGGGGCAACCAGGACAGAATCCGGCGCCCCGACCGGGACTAGAACCCGGTGTGCCGGCGCCGCTAGGCGGAGGATTAGCCTAGTGAGCCGCGGCGCCGGCCAACATTCTATTTAATATTGATGTAAAATACTATTTAGTTACTCTAGAAGTTCTTTTTTAGACACAAAGAAACATGTGACACTGTCAGTGTAATTGTCAGCTACTAATTTTCGTTCCTTTAAAGTACTGCTCAACCAAATCCTGAAATTATTTGCTCTTCTTAAATATCTTTTGGCTGCTTTTACCAAGATAAAGGAGTACATAGTACATAGCTTACAGGGACATTAACTGACCTTACGTATCTGGATGACAATTATTAGTCTTAATGTTGATTTCAAGTGACTTTCCATCTGATCTGGCCTCGAGGACAAATAAGTCTATTTCCTAAATAAATAAGTCCATCAGTATCTTTTCATTCAGGACATTATTGCCTTAATTGAAATTATTTTATCTGTGAAATGAGTTCACTTTTGACTACTTACTTAACACGTTGAGAAGACTGAATTATTTTAAGATTTTTTTTAAAAAAAGATTTAGTTATTTGTCGCTCCCCCTCTTCGTGGAAGAACGACACAGGACCCTGCGCTGTTCTTTTGTCTGCTCGGCCCTCCCCGGGTTTGCTGCTGGTTCTTCCCGGGTTGGCTACCAACCCTTCCACCCCTGTGGAAGGGCGGTGCCCCCTGCCACTTTCCCCACTTCCGCGGAGGAGCAGCACACCGCCGGCCGGCTCTCGGGGGCTGCTCAGGTGTTCCTTCAGATAGATGTTCCCCTTAGATGTTCCTGGTGCATGTTGTCTCTCTCCTCCTTTATAGTCCTCTTCCACCAATCCCAACTCTGCTACCCACACGCCGAGCACGCTGCTCTCCTCCAATCAGGAGCAGGATCAGCTCCTGCAGCTCATCACTCAAGTTGGCGAGAGGCAGCTGCGTAGAAGCTGTTTACTCCTCTCCCAGCGCCGTATTGTGGGAGAGCAGATGCATAGAATAAGTCTTAATTCGAGTAACTTAGTCTAGTCCGAGTTGCTCCCCACAGTTATTTATTTGAAAGGCAGAGTTACAGAGAGGCAGAGAGAGGGAGAAGAGGGAGAGATCTTCCATCTGCTGGTTTACTCCCCAACTGGCCACAACGGCCAGAGCTGTGCCGATCCAAAGCCAGGAGCCAGGAGCTTCTTCTAGGTCTCCCACGTGGGTGCAGGGACCCAAGGACTTGGGCCATCTTCTACTGCTTTCCCAGGCCATAGCAGAGAGCTAGATCACAGTGGAGCACCAGTACTCGAACCAGCGCCCATTTGGGGTGCCAGCACTGCAGGCGGCAACTTTACCTGCTATGCCACAGCACCGGCCACTGATTTATTTATTTGGAAGGCAGAGTAGCAGAGAAAGAGAGAGAGAGAGAGTGAGTGAGAGAGATCTTGTATTCGCTGGTTCATTCCCCAAACGGCTGCGAGGACCAGGGCTGGGCTAGGCTGACGCCAGGGACCAGGAGCTTCTACCGGGTCTCCCATGTGGGTATCAGAAGCTCAAGGACCCGCGCCATCTTTCACTGTTTTCCCAGCTACATTAGCAGGGAGTTGGATTGGAAATGGAGAAGCCAGGACTCCCAAGAGGCACCCATATAGGATGCTGGTGCTGCAGGCATATCTTAACCCATTGTGCCATAGCACTAGCCCTGGGAAGACTAAATTTTCTAGGAACATTGCCATATGGTTTTAAATATCTTATACATCAAGCTACATTGCTTTTTGGATTGCTCTGATAGCAGTCCTCTTAGGTTCAAACCCTAGCTGCAAAGTTTACGTGTTAAATGAGTTTGTTTTTATTATTATGTAACCACTTTGGGCCTCTATTTCCTCATCTGCAAGATGGGAATGATAATAGTACCTGCATTATTTGGTATAATGAGGATTATTTGAGTTACTGCATGTAAAATAAAACACTGATTTTTGCTTGGGCTTTGTGTTTATACCTTCTAAATGAAAACATGACTATGTTTTTAAAACTTTCCTGAAAAGAAACAAAAGAATATTCATCTATACATTTTTTATTTCCCACAATACCAAAGAACCCAGAGAAATTAAATTATTCAACTAAAGCATGCAAAAGCCTGATATTTATTTTATTTGAAAGGCAGAGTTACACAGGGAGAGGGAAAGAGAAACAGGGAGATCTTCCATCTTCTGGTTTGCTCCCCAAATGGACTCAACAGCCAGGGCTGAGCCAGATCGAAGCCAGGAGCCTGGAACTCCATCTTGGTCTCCCCTGTGGGTGGTAGGAGCCCCAGCACTTGGACCATCTTTCACTGCTTTCCCAGGTGCATTAAACAGGCATCTGGATCCAAAGTGAAGCAGCCAGGGCTGGAACTGGCACCTGTATGGGATGCTGGAGTTGCAGGTTTAATCCACTGTGCCACAATGCCAGCCCCTCGTGTGCATTATTAATATCTGATCATCCCAAAGTAAAATGGACAATATAAAAGAGCCTCTTTTACTGAATTTACCTAAGTTAGCATTACATAATTATTCAAAATCACAATTATTAATTGAAATTCATAGGTAAGATGATGTGGAGGAAAAGGTGGTGATCTGAGACAATAGAAATAGAGAAGGTAAATTCTCAGCTACAGATAAAATAAAATTGGCCATGGATAAGAAATTTGATAAATATCAAGTGGATGATTAGCAGTTTTATTACAATTAGTGCAGTTTGCTTCCAGATTTTTAAGGAGTGTGCATTTGTATAGGTGTGCAACTGTAGTTATTAAAAGCATGGTAGAAAGAATATAATATTTTCTATTTTTTAAGATTTATTTTTGAAGCAGTCTAGAACTCCATCTGGTTTTCCTACATTGGCAACAGGGGCCACCTTCCACTGCTTTCTTCTGTGCATTAGCAGGGAGCTCCATCCGATGTGGAATAGCCAGCATTTGAACCAGAGCTGATGTGGAATACAGGAAGTGCAGGCGGTAGCTTAACCTGCTATGCAGGCCCATAAAATATTTTCTAAATGATGTAAACCAAAAGGTTAATAGTTCTTATATCTTTATGTTGGAATTGCAAGTGCTTTGTTTTCTTTAGTTTCTACATTACTGGTTTTATATAATAAAAATGCAATTTTAGTTTTTTTTTCAAAGATTTATTTATTTATTTGAAAGGCAGAGTTAGAGAGGCAGAAGCAGAGAGAAAAAGAGAGGGGTTGGGGGGAGAGGTCACCTATCCGCTGGTTCACTCCCTAATTGGCCACAATGGCTGGAGCTCTGCCATCCAAAGCCAGGAGCCAGGAGCTTCTTCCAGGTCTCCCATGTGGGTGCAGAAGCCCAAGGACTTGGGCCATCTTCTGCTGTTTTCCCAGGCCATAGCAGAGAGCTGGATCAGAAGTGGAGCAGCTGGATCTTGAACTGGCGCCCATATGGGATGCCAACACTGCAGGCGGTGGTTTCACCCACTAGGCCATAGTGCTGACCTTGCATTTTTACTTTTAAAATTAGTTTACATAATTAAAATTTCAAATAATCACAAATAATTAAAATTGTAAATCCTAAAATTGACAAACACACCAAAAGTTAATAGTAAATAATTTTGAAAGCACATTTATCTAAAAAGCTTCAAGCTTCATACTTCATTATTTTTCACCTGTGATTTAATTTTTAATAATAGCAAAGCAAATGAGTCATTTATGATTTTAGGGTTTTGGTATTGTCCTGAAACAACATTTCTTATAACTTTCCCCAGTTCTTCTAAGAATCGCAAAATGTTGGAGTAATAATGGAATTTTAGAGGAGATCTAGTTCTGGAGTGGGTTTATTGGGATGTAACCCTATTGTAAGTTGAACATCATCCATATAAAATTTCTTGCCATAAAAAATATAAGCTGTTGGTCAGTTTTTTGAACTGACAAATCTGATTTTTTGTTTGTTTAGTGTGTCCATTGAACCCAGACATCTGTGCGTTTAATATTTCCTATGTTTGATCATACTGATTTTTTATTTGTCTTATATTTGCAGAAGGAGTTTTGGAGCACCTACACGAAAGCACAGCAAGGAGAGAGTAACAGAGGAAGTGACTGGTTTCAATTTTACCTTACCTTTCCATTAATTTTTGGTCTCTTCATTATCCTTCTTGTCATTTTCTTAATCTGGAGATGCTTCCTAAGAAACAAAACTCGTAGACAGACAGTGACTGAAGGCCACATTCCTTTCCCTCAGCACCTCAATATCATCACTCCACCTCCCCCACCTGATGAAGTGTTTGACAGCAGTGGATTGTCTCCAGGCTTTCTAGAATATGTGGTTGGTCGTTCAGATTCTGTCTCCACTCGCCTATCCAACTGTGACCCCCCACCTACCTATGAGGAAGCTACTGGCCAGATGAACCTGCGGAGAAGTGAAACAGAACCTCATTTAGACCCACCCCCGGAGTATGAGGACATAGTCAACTCCAACTCAGCCAGTGCCATTGCTATGGTGCCTGTGGTCAACACCATCAAATGAAGCTGTAAACTTCTTTTTACTCTAATTGTTTTTAAATTACTAATGAAAGGACTTTCTAGCACTTTACCACTACATAAATGTGCATTGACTTATTGCATTGGATTCCTACAGCATACCACTTCATAATTTCTAGTTCGATTTTCTTTAATTCTGTTTCCTGTTAAAAATCATTATCTGTGCTCATTGTTGCCAAAGGAAATATGTGAAGAGAGAAAAACATACCAATGGGGGGTCTTCATGTGCTATGATGAGATACATACATACATACATACATATATATACATGAGTATGTATGTGTATATATACGTGTGTGTATCAACACAGTATGTGTGCAATTGTCTTGAAAATCCATTAACATCTTAAATCACCAGTAAAGAGAATACTCATGAAAATTGGACAAAAGGGACACCCAGGTGGTGTAAGATAGCCATCAATTTGCTGTAGACTCTTGCAAAAAGGATTTAACTAGTATGTTTTATGATTCTTACTGGCTTCTGTTAGCATTTTTTTCCTTCATCTATCTTAAAATGGAAAATTCATGGAGTCATTCTTAATTTTAGAAACATCTCAGAAAGTGAGAGAGAGTGTGTACAAGATAAGCAATAATTTGTTTGCAATGTATAGCAAGAAAATACTTGGTTGTTAGTAGTATTTGACTCATTTTATACTAAGGATTGTTTTGTTGTTGACCACCATCCTCCAAATTAAACAATTTACTTAGCATCTTTGAAAGTTTCATGGTATTAATAACTTTGTGTGGAGGATTTCCTGGCAACAAAATTTGTAAAGTGGACATATGCTAACGACAGACACTAGATACCAGTTAATTACCCCTTTGCTGATGAGTGGCAATAATTATTTTCTTCTTGCTGTGCACTCTTTTATTCTGTGTACTCTCTCCTACCACTGCAGAATCTTCAAGCACCTAAGAGTTAAGTTTTTTGAAATGATTTTCATGATGTTTTTGTACAGGCTGAAGTCTTTGCCTCAGGCTTATTAGGAGGCAGTTTTCCACTAAATTATGAACTGTGATTTTTATATTTTTCTCCAATTGGTGGAAGATTGCAAGGTATGTGTTGTAACAAGTGCATACTGAATCTAATTATAGCCCTGCATAGATTTCATTATTCTTGCTACTTTGTTTTGTAGTTTCATTAGGTTTTTTTTTTTTTTCTACTGCAGGCTTTTTACTTCTCCCTTGGAGAAGAGGAATAGGCTGTGGATAAACTGCCAACCTAAACTGTCTGAGTAGTTGCTTTATAAAGTTCCATTATCTATGCAGTGATGGTAAATTCATTAGATTGGTTCACGGAAATATCTTTCTACTACCAAGTCTTGTCTGTGTTGGACAGAATGGCGGATACAGAGGTGGACATTGTTGGTGCAGCAGGTTAAGCCACTGCTTGGTACACCTGTATCCCATATGGGAGTGCTGGTTCCAGTCCCTGCTACGTGCTTCCAATCTAGCTTCATTCTAATGCACCTGGGAGGTAGCAGATGATGGCTCAAGTACTTGGGTCACTGCCACTCACATTTGGCCTGGTTCAGCCCTGGCTGTTTCAGGCATTTGGGGAGTGACCCAGCAGATAGAAGATCACTTACTCTCTCTCTCTCTCTCTCTCTCTCTCTCTTTCTCTCTCTGTTATTCTTCATTTCGACTAATATTTAAAAATAAAACAAAACCACTCCATCCCCACTGACTCCTCCCTCAATTCTGCCCCAGAATCAAAGGAAGGAGGGAAAACTGCAAGGAATCCTGAACTAGGAGTCAGATAGCCTAACTTTTAACCCCCTTCTGCCACATACTTGCCATGGTACCTTGGACGAGACCCCTATTTGACCCTCAGACTCCTCAACCTGAAAACAGGGATAGTATCATTTGTCCTGCTCTTCTCTGGGGGCTTTAAAAGGATCAAATGAGATGGTGTGTGTCGAAGTAGTTTCTAAAATGTGAAGACTTATCTAGATAGAAGATCCTAGCATCAGTACTGTGCTTCAAAGAGAAGGTTCTTCCTCTCTTTCTCTAAAGGTTATCAGAGCGTTCACATAGTGAGAAATAGAGCAGGGTGTTCTATAAATGACTAGCATAGTCCTAGTCTAAGTGTGTGGAATTTTAGTTAAACCCTGCCGTACTCTATTCTATACCAAAGCTGTGCCAACTTAAAGATAATGGCTAACTCAGTACAAACCAGGTTTAAGCAAATGTTGGAAAGGGAACCGAAGTATTTTTAATTAATAGGTTGTAGCTTCCTTGAACTAAAACTGATTATATCTTGACACTGATCTCAGAAATGACAATATTGTTTTGAGTGTTGCCATGAGTACATGGCAATCTTTGATTTCTAGTTAAAGCTGAAGGTAGGAGTGTTTGATACAATGACGTATTTGTGAGGTTTTTTGGGGTTTATTTTTAAATAAAAGTTAGGGCTCCCTTTTTTTAAGGTTCCTTTTGCACTGACTTTTCTTTTAGTCATTAATGTCAGTCCCTGGGGTACCTTGAGAACGTTTCAGAGGATTTGTAAGATCAAAATATTTTCATAGTAATATGAAGACATCATTTGTCTTTTCATTCTGGATCTCTCAAAAAGAGTTGAAAATGTAAAACCATGCCACATTCCCGCACATCTTTTTTCTGTTTTAGAAAATATAGATATTTTCATAAAAATATTATTTATTTATGTTAGCATGTAATGGATTTGTTGTTTTTAAATGAATTAATACAGTATTTTTTCATTTTATTTTCTAATATGATAAATATTGAGACATAAATCTCATAAACAAAAACTCTTTGACTTCCAGATCCCCATTTTAAGACTATAATGGGGTCTGGAGACCAAAAGTTTGAGAACTACAGGATTAGACAACAGAAAAGGATATTCAATTACTAAATATATATTCTTGAAAATTTATTTTTACATTTTAAATTCCTGATATTGGATTGAATGCTGTCTCTCAGAGATACCTGAATTAAACTCTAAGGATAAATGTTGATCCCTGATGAAAAAGGCAAAATGTTTAAACCAATCAGTGACCACAGCTTTTTAGACAGTTTGTCAAAAACACACACACACACACACACACACACACACACACCAGTGTTACTCCATAGTAAAAGCTCCATCAGCTACAGATCTCATCATGGCTTTCATGTGATAACAGAATAAGCAAAATACCACTTTATTCAAGAAACATCATCTGAGGATTGCTCATTTTGTTTGAATGTGGTTTGGGTTTTATATTTTTAAAATACTTTTTGCTACCCCATCTGGTTTTATAAACTGAGTTTCCTAACATTTATTATAATTAAGGGGTTTGTCTGGAATAATATGTATTTTTATGCTTTTATCTTTCCTACCTGACTGATATTATATTCACCTTTGGTAATTTTTAATAAAGGTTTATTTTTGCAGAATATATTTAGTATCTTTATTAAGCAGTAACTAAATCGAATCAATGGGTTTGCATGTAAATAAAAGAATAGGCTCCAGTCTTCCAGTAGAATGATTTCTAAGCTTCCACATACAGTGGTTGTATCTTGAATCCTAGAACTGACAATTTTGCTTCCATGCTCTAAATGTCTCAATAAATTGTATGCGTTTAAAGTAAATAAAATGATTTATCCTTTCCCTATTGACCAATACAAATAGAGATGTTGTGTTTTTTTTCATTGCTAATAATGACCTTTTCAAGTTTGATGATCAGATCCAGTTAACTATGGAGGTAGCTTTAACTTGGTTCTATAAAAATAGCATGTATTTTATTATAATATTTCACAATTTAAATGCTTGGTTTACATTAAATTATAGTATTTAACTTTTATGTTTATACTAGGTATGGTTTTTCTTGTGTTCCTGTGTTTTTGGTATGCTAAATAAAGCTATTTTTAAATCCAAGAGGTGTGTTATGTGTTTAGTTATATTTTGGTTAGGTGATAAATATGCTACCTAAGCTCTTTGTTTTATGTTCTTTCGTTGAAAGGCAGAGACAGAGAGACAAAGAGCTCCAATCTGTTGGTTCACCCCACAAATGCCAGCAAAATCTATGACTGGGCCAGGCTGAAGCTGGGAGACAAGTGTTCAATCCAGGTCTTCCATGTGGGTGGCAGGGACCCAACTACTTGAGCTATCGCCACTGCTTCCCAGATGTGGATTAGCAGGAAGCTGGAATTGAGAGCAAAGCTGAGACTCCAAACCAAGCAATATGATATGTTATCTAAACACCACAAACGGCAGCGAAACTGCTGTACCAAATACCCTATAAGTTTTTTAAAATTTATGTTAGTTCCAATAAGGTAAAATGATTACATAATTTCTCTATTATTTATTTTTTACAAATTTAGGAACTATCAATTCACTCAACAAAAAGTCAGAAGTCATCTGGTGAAAACCTCAGGGTGTTCTTAATGTAAAAAAGGACTCTGTTTTGAATGACCCTTGAATGAAACAAAATGAAAACATTTTCTTCAAAGGAATAGATTAAGCTCCCTGTAGTAGTATAGTTTGTCAAGTCCTGGGAATGATGTTGTCTACTGGCACAAAGGAGCTGAGTTTAAGGAAGAACACAGCAGATCATTTCATACAAACATAGTTTCAATACATGGTATGTCAAAAAGTTCATGGAAAGTGGAATTGAAAGATAAGTTTAGTGCAAAAACTAAAACCCATGCACAGTTTTTTTTTTTTTAAATCTCTATAAGCTTTTTGAAGGTTCTTCGTGCTATAAATCATTCTCATCAGAACACAGCAACAAACTTGAAATCTCACAATATTCAACGTGGTTGCTTCTGCCAGCAGCTAGGGCCCAATGCCAATGGAGGCTTGTGTGTATGAAGCACACACCTCAGAAATGTGTCTTCAATGGCAAAGAAGCTGGACTGTTTAAATGACACCGTTCCCTACTTTTTGAAGGTTGCTCCTGGCCAGCACTTCTGACCTGCCAGGTATGGATTGCACTAACTCCTGAGAATAAAAATATCCTCAGGCAGAGAGTACAAGAGCGAACTTCTGCTGACGCCAGATGGATGGGAAACTGCTAGCAACAAATTTTTTAATAAGTTTGCATTTTTCAATCAAAACAGCATCTACAAACTTATAAGAAAAACAGTTCAGGGCCAGGCATTTGCCCTCGTGGTTAGGATGCCTGCATCTCATAGTGCCTGGGTTTGATATCTGACTCAAGCTCTGGACTTCAGCTTCTTGCTAATACAGATCCTAGGACACAGTAGTGAGTGTTCAAAGTACTTGGGCTCATGCCACCCATATGGGAAACCTAGACTGAGTTCCTGGTGCCTGGCTTTGGCTTTGGCCCACCCTAGCCTTGCAAGAATTTGGGGAGTAAGCCAGTAGATGGGGGCTTTCTCTCTCTCTCTTTCTCTCCCCCACTCTCAATCTCAAGTAAATAATTTTTAAAAAAACAAGCAGTTAATTGTGAGCCACTATTCAGCCTTCACACAAAGCTCAGTGAAACTGGATTTACAGGCTACTTAGAATAACTGAAACTGCCCTGCTGCCCATATCCATTCTCTACCAAGGACTACAGTGCAAAGATTGGGAAACATTCCCTGCACAATTTGGGAACCAAGTGTTGCAATGCTTTTCTCACTAAGATTTGTATTGCAGGGGATGGTGTTGTGATGTAGTGGGTAAAGCATCCCATGTGGGTGCCAGTTCACCTCCTGGCTACTCCACTTCCAATCCAGCTCCCTGCTATTGCACCTGGGAGGGCAGCAGAGAAGGGCCCAGGTGCTTGGGCCCCTGCTCTCAAGTGTGAGACATGGAGGAAGCTACTGGCTCCTAGCTTCAGCCTGGTACAACCCTGGCCTTTGTGGCCATTTGGTGAGCAAACCAACAAATAGAAGATTTCTGTCTCTCTCTCTCTCTCTCTGTAACTCTGACTTGAAAAACATTGTAATGCACACTTATGTCTTTGGAGAATACCTTTGTTGCCTCAAACATTTTTGTGAACAATCCCTGACATAGAGGATGTAAGCTATTGCACCTTTATGGATGGCAACACACACCACCAAGGCTTCTGCTACCCACCTCCTCCTGCAGTTGTTCTTCCACACTCTTCACAATTGAAACCCATGATGTGACAAGCAGTAAAGTGGCACTGGGGCCACTGCTTGACCAGCACTCTCCACAACGGAGTCATGACAAGTGACAGGAATCAATCTGAAATCCATCCAGGATAAAAAGTGCAAGCTAGGTATTAGTTTCTTGCACTACATTTTGTTCAATCATAAATAACTGTCGGGGGGCAGGCACCGTGGCTCACTTGGTTAATCCTCCACATGCAGTGCCAGCATCACATATGGGCACCAGGTTCTAGTCCAGGTTGCTCTTCTTCCAGTCCAGCTCTCTGCTGTGGCCCGGGAGGGCAGTGGAGGATGGCCCAAGTGCTTGTGCCCCTGCACCCACATGGGAGACCAGGAAGAAGCACCTGGCTCCTGGCTTCGGATCAGCGTGGTGCGCCGGCCGCAGCGCGCCAACCGCAGTGGCCATTGGAGGGTGAACCAACAGCAAAGGAAGACCTTTCTCTCTGTCTCTCTTTCTCACTGTCCACTCTGCCTGTCAAAAAAAAAAAAAAAGGAAAAAAAAGGGCTGGCGCCTCGGCTCACTAGGCTAATCCTCCACCTAGTGGCGCCGGCACACCGGGTTCTAGTCCAGTTGGGGCACCGGATTCTGTCCCGGTTGCCCCTCTTCCGGACCAGCTCTCTGCTGTGGCCAGGGAGTGCAGTGGAGGATGGTCCAAGTGCTTGGGCCCTGCACCCGCATGGGAGACCAGGAGAAGCCCCTGGCTCCTGCCTTTGGATCAGCGCGGTGCGCCGGCCGCAGCTTGCCAGCCGTGGCGGCCATTGGAGGGTGAACCAATGGCAAAAAGGAAGACCTTTCTCTCTGTCTCTCTCTCTCACTGTCCACTCTGCCTGTCAAAAAAAAAAAAAAAAAAAAAAAAGAAGCAGAAGGAAGGTAACCTTAATGAGAACTCACAAAATCACAGTCTAGTTCAAATTAATCAAATACACATAACAAGTTATTTAGAGAATCGATCTAGGAACACTAGTTTGGGATGGATTCTAAATAGTTTCTTATTAAACTTATTTTAATCCTATTATGAAAAGTCATCCAAGTATTAGCTCTAACTCAATGAAGAAATATTGATTATCCCCAGTGATGAAGTTTGGAAAACGACCACTGTATGGGGAAATGGTACCTGTATTGTAGGGCCCTAGTGTGTAAATGAAACAGTATCCAACAGAAAGAGAGGTTAGATAAAACATTCAGAGAAGTTATAAAGAACCTAACTCACTCATCTCCACTACAGCAGCCCACAGAAGAAGAGATTTATTCAATCTCATTGTATAACTGTCTATTTATTTTTACAATATACTTAAACTTATTTCCCTGTAGAAATTTAACCAGGAATATCTGTTGTGTGAAATAGGCTGAGATAAAGAAATTTGGCCTCACAAAATGATAGGGCTGTCCCACGAGGCCAGGGTGGGATTGACTATGGTGCTATAGAATCATAGCAGCTAAATGGTGCTGCTGTCTATAATTCTTCATTCTCAAATCACTACCAATAGGGGCCAGCATTGTGGCATAGCAGATGAAGCCTCCGCCTTTAATGCCAACATTGCATATGGATGCTGGTTCGAGACTCAGTTGCTCCACTTCCAGTCCAGCTCCCTGCTAATGTGCCTGGGAAAGCAGCAGAAGATAGTCCAAGTGCTTGGGCCCCTGCACCCACGTGGGAGACCTGGAAAAGCTCAGGGATACTGACTTTGGTATGGCCCAGCCCTGCTGATGCAGCCATTTGGGGGGTGAACCAGCAAGTGGAAAATATTCTCTCTCTCTCTCTCTCTCTCTCTCTCTCTCTCTCTCTCTCTCTTCTCCTCTCTCTGTAACTCTACCTTTCAAATAAATAAAAGAAATCTTTTTAAAAATTACTGTGTATATACAGTTTTACTGAAGAGGTGACTGTGGTCCCAAGATTGTAGCTGAACACCAGATCTGATTTTGAATCTAGTTTCCTTATCAACTTGTGCAAGTAATTTATATTA
Organism: Oryctolagus cuniculus; assembly: GCF_964237555.1. NCBI lineage: Eukaryota > Metazoa > Chordata > Mammalia > Lagomorpha > Leporidae > Oryctolagus > Oryctolagus cuniculus. The sequence goes on from NC_091453.1 coordinate 23,472,024, forward strand.
AAGACCCCAGTTTCTTCTCTGTATGATGATGAAAAGACAATTTCAACTTTACAAAATTTGTGAAGATTAGCAAGAATGTAGGAAGCCATCTGGTATGGTAAAGATATATTAAATCAAACATTTCTTATCTGGTAACAACACTGACACAGGCTCCCCTATTCAACTTTATTGGCTGATGCTCAGTGTGACCAGGCTCTGCATCCTGACATCATGGAAAACACTGCCAGGAAACATTGACAAAATGCATCTCATGACTGCCCTTGAGAGTTAAAGTCATTTACCATTCCCCATAAGTGTCTCAGCTTGTGATTTTGCTTTCTGAGCTCACTCCTGTTGCTCCTTCTCTCTAAATTCTTTTCCAAAGGTGATGAATGTACTAAGTATCTAGCATGGATATGAAGTACAGGAGATACAAAGAAATCGTGTAACTCACACTAACATTGAGGAGCTCCTGGTTCAGCAGAGAAAACTAAAATGGTATTATCTAGTGTACCATCTGTTTACCATCCCACCAGTTCTGCAAATATCACTCCTTCACTTCCAGGAAATAGCTCCACACAAACATATACTCCAATAATACAGTTTTAGGGGGTGCTTCTATGTCCTTACATGACTCACCTCCCTCACCACAGCTGACTGGCTCAGGGGTCAATCATGGCCCTGCCCGTTATGGTTTATTTTGTTGGTTTAAAGTTAGGCCACTAAGAATCAACCTGATTTTATTCCCCAGCACTGAGGAAGAATGAAGAGTTTGGCCCTTACACTTCATGTTCATGAGATATTTTTCATTCCACCCTCTAATAAAGGGTAAAAGGGAGCAGAGATTTTATATATAAATAGTGAATTTAGCAAAAGAAAGAGAGTATAATGATTCAGTTTTGGCTACACTTTTCTTTTCTTTTTTTTTTTTTTTTTTAGCTCTGCATTTCCACCAAGAGAAAATGCCATAACCTTATGATTATCTAGCATTTTCTTTGGGTAATTACTCAGGGGTGGCTATCTGTTGTAACAAATATTCCAAATATCTTTACATTGTTAATGAGGTTTTTTTTTTTTTTGGTCCTTATCAAGCTCCAGTGAAGGTTGGAGGTGGTGGTGATGGGAAAATATACTCAATAAATCATTCAAAGTCCCAGGATAGGTGTACACAGTGACTGTGAAATATTCCACTGTTTTTCCTCTTTGGCATTAATGCAAAAGACTGCATGGGGAATTTGTTATAAAGTGGGTGTAATTATTGAGTATGTCACTTCTTCCAATATTCCATTAGCCATACAAAGTAAATGACCACACCAAATTGCAAATTACTTGCAAAAATATACTCAAATTGTGTGATCTAGAGGAAAAGAAAATGTGGCTTGATGGTGCTTACTCTGTCACAATATGTTCTTATAATTGGGAGATTTGAAAAATATTAGTAAGTCCATTTAGCTACAGACCTAAGCCTATTTTTTATTAGCTGACTGCTTGGCCTATTAGTTTTAAATTCAGAAGGGAAAACACATGATTTATATTTTCAGAACCCTGAAACATGAACACTGAGGACTGTTCAAATTGGCATTGTGACCCTCTGGATGTTGCGAATCACATTCCGAAACAAGTGGAGGAATCTTCTTTACACAGAGAATCAAGCGTCAAAGCACCGCAGAAATCCCAGGACACCAAAACTGAAGCACACTTCTAGCTAGACGGGAGATCCACTGAAGACTTCCAGCATCGGAGAATGCCATGATTTTCGTCATCTTGGATAGTTCCTAACCCATATACAGGTTCCAAACCATGTATCTCAAAAGCAGACCACGCCCTAATGAGCACACATGCCCTCTATTAACGGGAGAAGCCTGTAGCTGAAAGAGACATCACCTCTGCGTACCATACTAAACAGTAGTCTAATCCAAGGAGGCTTTTACTCCAAGTAAGAATGGAAAAGAGGTTGACCCTCATTTGAGGAAAGTGAGGAGGAGATCATGATAAACAAGTAGAACTAATTCTGCAGGGCAAACAGATATGATAAAGGAAACAGAAGAGAATTTTCCCACAAAATTCATTTTCTCAGATTTTTAAGAAAAATAATAGCTTTATAAAGTGTCAACAGGCTGGTCCTGGAGGACCGAATAGAAGAGCTGAGAAAATCCTTGGATATTGGAAACGTTTTACCAAATTAAAATCTCATGCGACCAACCAATTCAGTGTTACCCGCACGGAAGGCGGGGGGGGGGGGGGGGGGGGACACGCCACTTCCGGCCCATCCAACTACCTTCTGACGTCCCGCCTAATCCCGCCTTCTCAGAACAGCCCCCACAGCCACTTCGCCACAGCCCACTTCCGGCTCCCTTGCAAACCGGACGGCCGACAACTACGCCGAACTCCCGGTCACCCCAGGGACTCCCCCCAAGGGCAGCAAAGCCGCTGCTGCCTGCTCCTCAGCCTACCAGCCCTCAGCGCCTTCAGCTTCCGGCTCGCTGTGCCCGGCTCGCTATGGCTGCCCCTGAGCCCTCACAAGTGCGTCACAACTACGACTCCATCTGTGAGGCCGCTCTCAACAACCACATCCACCTGCAGCTCTACGCCTCCTACGTGGCCCTGTCCATGGCCTTCTACTTCAACCGCGACGACGTGGCGCTGAAGGGCTTCACCCGCTACTTCCTGCAGCGCTCACAGATCGAGAGGGAGCGCGCGGAGAAGTTGCTGAAGCTGCAGAACCAGCGCGGAGGCCGCATCGCCATCCGTGATGTCCAGGAGCCTGACCGCGACGACTGGGAGGGCGGCCTCCAGGCCATGGAGAGCGCCTTCTACCTGGCCAAGAGCATCAACCAGAGCCTGCTGGAGCTGCACCAGCTGGCCACCGCCAGGGGCGACGCCCACCTCTGCCACTTGCTGGAGACCAACTACCTGGACCAGCAGGTCCAGGCCATTGAGGAGCTGGCGTGCCACCTGACCAACCTGCGCGGCTTGGGGGCCCCAGACGTCAACATGGCGGAGTACCTCTTCGACAAGCTCACCCTGGGCCAGGGCGACAAAGAGAACTGAGCAGACTGTCCCCACTGCCACGGGGTGACGCCCCCAGGCCGGATCGGCGGATGGAGCTTCCCGCAGTTCCCCTCAGTTTCTTCCCTTCAGTTTGAGCATTGTTGACAATAAAGTTTTGCGTTTCTTGAAGAAATACAGGTGTCCGTTGATTCTTGTATGCAGAGCAACAGCACCAACCCCTAGTCAGATTTAAATCGGGGGTCCAAGAATCTCTTCCTTTCCCGCCATCCCCTCCCCCACTCACAGGGAGACTGGCTTTGTCTGGTTTCCCCTCAGCCGTTGGGTGTTTTCTTATATATTGCCTTTACAAAATCTGCCCTTGGGTTTTTTCCCCTTAATTGTACCATTTATCCAAGAGAGTAACATAGTAAAAAAAAAAATTACAGAGAGTCTGAGGGGACCGCCGTTGTGGTGTAGAAGGCTAAGCTTCTGCCTGCGGCGCCAGTATCCCAAATGGTCGCCAGTTCAAGTCCCCAGTGCTGGTCTGCCGATCCAGCTCCCTGCTATGGCCTGGAAAAGCAGTAGAAGATGACCCAAGTCCTTGGGCCCCTGCACCCACGTGGCAGACACAGAGGAAGCTCCGGGCTCCTGGCTTCTGATCTGCACAGCTCCCGCCAGCCGCCAGCCAGGCACTGCTGTGGCCATTTGGGGAGTGAACCAGCCGATGGAAGATCTTTGTCACTTCCTCTGCCTGTAACTGCCTCTCAAATAAATAACATCTTTTTAAAAAAACACTGAAAAATATAAAGCTATTGACAAGTGTTCCATTTTATAATATTGAATCTAAAGCATTATAATAAATCCCCCTGAATGTTAAGTCAGTGACTGGTTGCTTGAACAATATAGGTGGTGGCAGATAAATTGAAACTGGAGACCAGTTAGAAACACTATATCCCCAGCCGGCGCCGTGGCTCAGTAGGTAATCCTCCGCCTGCAGTGCTGGCATCCCATATGCGCACTGATTCTAGTCCCGGGAGCTCCGCTTCCAATCCAGCTCTCTGCTATGGCATGGGAAAGCAGCAGAAGGTGGCACAAGTCCTTGGGTCCCTGCACCCACGTGGGAGACCCGGAGGAAGCTCCTGGCTCCTGGCTTTGGATGGGTGCAGCTCTGGCTGTTGCAGCCATTTGGGGAGCGGACCATCAGATGGAAGACCTTTCTCTCTGTCTCTCCCTCTCACTATCTATAACTCTCTCAAATAAATAAATAAATTTTTTTAAAAAGAAACATTGTATCCCACCCAGGTGGGAGACTAGTAGGCTTGACTGCCATGCCTGAGGTACTGGAGAGACATAAATTCCAGATGATTTTTGGATAAATCTACAAAATTAGCTCATGGAAAGGATCTGAGTAATGTGACATGGGGAAAATTACACGGGTTCTGGAATTTGAACTTGAGTGCCTGGGTTGATGATGGTTCAAGTTTAAAATCTGGGAAACCTGGGGTAGATGGGTGAGAAAAGCATGTGATGTTAAATATAATTCTTATTAGACATCCAAGTTGAAATATCATGCTGGTAGCTGCAAACAATGTTTTTGAAAATATGAGAGGTCTTCATAAAGATCATAGAAAATACATACAGAAAAACTATGCATGGATTTCAAACTTTCCTCAAAAAAATGAAGCTACCTTTTAGTCCCATTTTCCACAAACTTTTGATGAAGCCTGGTATGTATATTGGTGACATCATTGAAATCATGTGACTAAATAAGCTCACCAGAAAGAGTGTAGGAGAGTATGGCAAACCCAGCATGAAGCTCAGAGCAGCAAATGTTAAGAGGTTGGTTGAGGTGTCTGAACACCCAGAAGGCTGCTGGTCCCACCTTGACCATTTCCTTATCCCTGACCTGCCTGATGTCTGCCCCTAGTTGGTGCCAAAATCAGCCCATTCCTTGCAGGCTCAATGTAGCCTCTGGTTTTCTCCTTTCGGGATATAATGTTAGCATGATACTTTGTTTTCATGGCCATTTTAGGAACAAATTATTTCCCAGTAAACAGAAGACTTCTTAAGGAAGTGGTGGGCCTGTACCTATGCCTATTTTTTTTTCCTTTTCAAACTCTTGATTTTTCTCAATCTACTTTCTACTTATTTATTTATTTATTTATTAAGATTTTTTTTATTTATTTGAAAGTCAGAGTTACAGAGAGAGAGAGAAGGAGAGGCAGAGAGAGAGAGAGAGAGTCTCTTCCATCCACTGGTTCACTCCCTAATTGGCCGCAACGGCTGGAGCTACACCGATCTGAAGCCAGCAGCCAGGAGCCTCTTCCGGGTCTCCCACATGGGTGCAGGGGCCCAAGGACTTGGGCCATCTTCTACTGCTTTCCCAGCAAGTGAAACTACCAGGACTCGAACCAGCACCTACATGGGATGCCGGCACTGCATACGGGATGCTGGTGTCACAAGCTGCAGCTTTATAGCTATGCCACAATGCCAGCCCCCTGTAATTTCATTAACTAAGTTTTATTTTAAATCCTCCAAGTACAAATTTAATTTTTTTCTATTTTAACAAAGAAAACAATTGTATTGGTTTGTAGACTTTTGACTTCTGAGCATGCCAAAGAAATGAAATTTAGTTATACAAGCAATAAATTGGCAATGGATGACATACGCAGTCATCATGACCTACACAGAAATTCATGATTAAGAATACAGTTCCATGGACATGTGATTGGCACTGCAGATAGAACCCATTTGAGATGGCACATCCCATTTCAGAGTACCTGATTTGAGTTTCAGCTCTGGTTCCTGATTCCAGTTTCCCATTAATGTTCACCCTGCAAGATATCAGGTGATGGCCCAAGTTGCTAGATTCCCGCACCCATGTGAAAGACCTAGATTGAGTTCCAGGCTCCTGGCTTTAGCCTGGCCCAGTCCTAGCTGTTGTAAGCATTTGGGGAGTGAATTAACAGATGGGAGATTCTTTCTCTCTCTCTCTCTCTCTCTCACACACACACACACACACACACACATAAAATAAAAAATAAATTGAATTTCAAAAAATGTGCAAGTTATACCACGATGCTGGTCCCCTGTAATTTCATTTCTAACTAAGCTTTGTTTTCAAGCCTCTAAGTACAAATCTAACTTTTTTCTATTTTAGCAAAGAAAATAATTGTGTTGGTTTGTAGACTTTTGACTTCTGTGCATGCCAAAGAAATGAAATTTAGTTACACAAGCAAGCATGCAAAATATTAATCAAATCAACTTCATATGGTTTGGTTGCAAATTTGCAAAGTATCTCTATGCGACAGTGCCCAGCTAGGAGTTGGTATAAGCACAGAAAAAAGGATAGGAGTCAAATGTTTCTAAAATTATGTAACTCAAAATGAAAATGGTGATTATGTTTTTTGAAGGAGTTAAAAGTAACTTGTTGGGGTTGGCATTGTGGCACAGAAGGTTAAGCTACCACCTATGATGCCAGCATCTCATATGAGTGCCAATTTGAGCCCCAGCTGTTCTGATCCAGCTCCATGCTGATGTGCCTGGGAAAGCAGCAGAAGATGGCCCATATATTTGGTCCCCTTACACCTACACAGGAGACCCAGATTGAGTTCCTAGATCCTTGCTTTGGCCTGACCTAACCCTGGCTGTTGCTGCCATTTAGGGAGTGAACCAGCAAATGGAAGATCAATCTCTCTCTCTCTCTCTGTGTCTCTCTCTCCCCCTCTCTGTGGGTGACTCTACCTTTCAAATAAAAATATAAATAAATCTTTTTAAAAACTGACTTGTTTTCATATAGTTCCACATTGGAAATGTTTTATATAATTAATATGTATTACATAAAATCAGAAAAATGGAGTTGATAATTCTAAAAGTGACAATGATGCAAAATTCCAGTCATACACATTTAAAATTTCTTTTTTTAAGAAAAATAGCCTCATCAATCTGTATTTCAAGAGCTTTCATCTGTGATTAATTTTTAATAATAGTTAAACAAGTGAGTCATTTGAGGGGTTTCAGGTTTCTGTTATGGTTCTGAAATCAATGCTTTATTTGGGGTATACTTTTTTACTTTTGGTTTTATACTGACCTTTTCATATTTTCATCTCTTTTAGATACAATTCGTTGTGAACATGAACACAACTTTTAGCAAATCATGCAATATTTCTTATAACATGTCCCAGTTCACCTCAGGATGTTGAAGTAAGACTACATCTCCTGGAAGATCTGGTCTCTGATTTAGGGTCCAAGTTATGTCCAGAGTACTTTAAAAGGCAATATGACCCAATAAATAAAATACAACAGGACTTCACAAAATTCATAAAACAAGAAATTCAAAAATTAACTATTTGGTGCAGAATGTGTTGAAAGTTTTTTCTCATACATAATAAGCATTCTCCACTAGCTTTATGAAGATCTCTCATATAGGGTTATAAAACAAGCAGTTTTGGTGCCCAGAGTCTTACTTTGGACCCAATGTGGCTCAGGTTTTCTTTTTATCTTTTAAAGATTTGCTCCCCTCCCTGATCCCCTATACACAAACATTAAAGACTTGAACTACTAGACCACGTGTCTTTGGGGATTAAAGTTTAAGTTTGAAAATAACCGAGAACAGTTTCTTCACTAGGTCAAGGTGTGTCCTGGGAACAATATGTACTTTCAACCTTCAGTCAGAATCTCAGTACTAAACTTTAGGGGTGGAGAGGGAGTTGAGGAAGAATGTCTGCTGCAAGGATTCCCAGACAGAATCATTAGAAATCGAAGTGCTGATCTTTGGAGTGTTTGTGTACTGAAAACCTACAATACGCCAAACAAGAACATTCTGTTAGTGATAGTGGGACCCTGCTGATGAGACCCTCTTAGCTGGATTTAGAGAGTGATATTTGACTTACATTTTAAAGGGTAAATTTTTTGGTGTAATCCAGGGAAAGAAAAACTCTCATTCTATATTTCCCTCCTAAAAAACTATAGTTAGAAATGTAGGTAACTATAAATCTTGGGAAATATTAATGAGTTCTGACTGACTATATTGGAGAAGATCCAAATATATATACAAAAATATATGCAAAATATATTTGCAGTTTCTTGTCACTCAAAACTTTAAGCTACAAAGTATTTGTACTAACAAATCTGGTTTTGGGTTTTTGTTTATTGAACCCAGATATTTGTTCATCTGCTTTTTCTCATGTTTTGATCATATCGATTTTCAATTTACTTGTTTTGTATCTTCAGAAGGAATACTGGAGCATCTACACAAAAGTGCACGAGAGAGAGAGAGAGAGAGAGAGAGAGAGCGAGCGAGCAATTAATCAAGGAAGATTGCAACGTATGTCTTTTGCCAGGTGCACACTAAATCTAGTTATAGTTCCACATAAATCTGATGACTGTTGCTATTTTGTTTTGTATTTTCATCAGATTTTACCTGTGGAGTTTTACTGTTCTCTTGGAGTGAAGGGGAAAATGTGTGATTGAACTAGTTACATAACTTGGCTCAGCAAAAAAAAATTAGTTATTTTATATGAGGCTCCAGGCAGAAGGAGTAGAGTGCCTGGTTTGTCCATCCCCCCTTGACTTGCTCCTCTGTGTGGCACTCTCCTTTGTCTCCACAAGGCTCAGCAGCGTGTGGTTTTCATAGCCAGTGGCCCCATCAGCCAGTAATCTCCATTTATGCGAGAACCAGGCCCAGCTGTACCTTGGAAAGCACATCTCAGCACCGGGAGTCAGAGAGGGATCCAGAGGGGCTGCCCTACACCACATGCTGTGTGAAGCAGCCATTTACAAGAGGACTCAATCCTTACAAAATCCAAAGATGGAAGGCCTTGTAGTACCCCATTGACACATCAGAAAATCTGCTTAGGGAAAAGAGATGAAGGCCAAAGACCACATGGCCAGAAAGTAGTGAACTGGGATCTTGAACCCAGGCCATCTGATCCAATTTCAGGTATGTCATTCCCTCCCTGTTGGCTCTATTTCCACTCCCACCCACCCCTCCCTCAATCCTGCCCTGGAACCAAAAGGAGGAAAACTGCAGGGAATCCTGAACTAGGAGTCAGATGAACTAAATTCTAATTCCTTTCTGCCACATGCTTGCCAATGCTTCCTTGCTCAATACTCACATCCGACCCTCAGACTCCTAAACTCTAAAATGGATATTATATCATTTGCCCTGCCCTTCTGCGGCAGTTATAAAAAGTCAGATAAACTAGGGTGTATGTGTGTGCAAGTAATTAGTAAAATGTGAAGAAGTATCTAAGTGTAAGATCCAATAATTATAATTGTGCTTCAAGGAGAATTTTCTCCTTCTGTTTCCATAAAATACATCAGAACTTTCACATAGTGGGAAATACAGCAGGCTGCTCCATAAATGGCTAACGTGTTCCCAAACTGATGTGGCAGTTAAGAGCCTACTTGAGATGCCTGCATTCCATATCAGATTGCTTGAGTTCAAATGCTAGCTCCATTCTCACTTCTCTTCTCTCTCTCTCTCTCTCTCTCTCTCTCTGTTGCTTGATTGTTGAAACTATGACCAAACTAAAATTTTTCTGATAACACATTAGTGCTGTTCCTCAAAATAGTCAGAGAAACACTGCCAGGACTCTGATAAGTAGAAACATATCATGGACAGTGAGAACACTGACAAATCTATGTGAACTTCCCATGCAGCATAGAATTTCTCAAATGTTTAGAGTAATGTTTTTCCCTTTTCAACTTTTAGCTAGCGAATGTTGAGCATGCACCTCTTTTGATTTGACAGTTTTCCCATGTAACTTCTTAATAGTGACATAGCAGGAACGGCGCTGTGGCGCAGCGGGTTGACGCCCTGGCCTGAAGCGCTGGCATCCCATGTGGGCACCAGTTGGAGACCCAGCTGCTCCACTTCTGATCCAGTTCTCTGCTATTGCCTGGGAAAGAAGTAGAAAATGGCCCAAGTCCTTGGGCCCCTGCACCCACGTGGGAGACTTGGAAGAAGCTCCTGGCTGCTGGCTTCAGATCAGCGTAGCTCCAGCCGTTGCGGCCAATTGGGGGTGAACCATCAGATGGAACACCTCAATCTCTCTCTTTCACTCTCTCTCTTTCTGTTTCTCTCTGCCTCTCCTCTCTGTGTAACTCTGACTTGCAAATAAATAAATAAATCTTAAAAAAATAGTGACAAAACATAACCTAAATATTTCTAGGTCATCCCTCTCATAAAGTGAAAAAACAACCTACCCATCCAAGAGGATCTCTGAGAAATCTCAGAGACAGAATTACATGCAAAATATATTGTGAAATTTATATTTTATTTCATTTTTAATTGGGGGTTCAATTTTGGGAAGGCAAAAAACAGTTATGAAATTTGAGCACGTAAGACCATCAGTGTCTGAGTATGAAATCAAACCCCCACCCTTGTTGCCTTTGGTATAAGCTTTTTATCAGGCCACAGTATCTCTTCTTTACTTTGATGTTCCTCTGTAAATATTAGCTCATTAATTTAAGGTAGCGCCACGAGGGTAAAGCCAGAGCCAAGACCCTGAATCATAAATACTTGAATTGCCCCATAGTTAGCATCTCAATGCTCGCCTTTATTCTAGGAGTTTTGCAGGAACTAACAAACTCTAATAAAAGTAATAAGCAATCTACAATCAGAACCAGACACTCTGGAGGTCATTTTACCATTCCAAAGAAAACATGCTAGTCCATATCACTGAACAATCAAAGAAGGCTTTGTGCATTCTGGACCAAGCAGAGGCCCAATAGGAGCTGATCATGCATTGCTCACGCACAAGTTTAAACGATAGTAGTTATTGCCTGTAGTCCCTCAGAAAATCTGGGAAATGAGCATTCGCTGCCTGACTGTTTGCCCCGCACTTGGAAATAAACTACCTTTTCAGCCACCCTGGTGTCAATAATTGGTTTTGCACATTTTTTTTTAACTTTTATTTAATGAATATAAATTTCCAAAGTACGACTTATGGATTACAATGGCTTCCCCCCCATACCGTCCCTCCCACCCACAACCCTCCCATTTCCCACTCCCTCTCCCCTTCCATTCACATCAAGATTCATTTTCAATTATCTTAATATACAGAAGATCAGCTTAGTATACATTAAGTAAGGATTTCAACAGTTTGCTCCCACACAGAAACATAAAGTGAAAAATAATAGATGATTTTTTTAAATGATGATGAAATCAGATCAGACCTATTGTCATGTTTAATCCCAGTGAGAGTCAAGTTGGGAATTGATAATTTATTTATTTTTTTTACAGAAGATCAGTTTAGTATGCAATAAGTAAAGATTTCAACAGTTTGCACCCCCATAGAAACACAAAGTGACATATATTGTTTGAGTACTCGTTATAGCATTAAATCTCAATGCACAGCACATTAAGGACAGAGATCCTACATGAGGAGTAAGTGCACAGTGACTCCTGTTGTTGACTTTACCAATTGACACTCCTGTCTATGGCATCAGTAATCTCCCTATGCTCCAGTCATGAGTTTCCAAGGCTATGGAAGCCCTCTGAGTTCTCCAACTCTTATCTTGTTTAGACAAGGTCATAGTCAAAGTGGAGGTTCTCTCCTCCCTTCAGAGAAAGGTACCTCCTTCTTTGATGACCTGTTCTTTCCACTGGGATCTCACTCACAGAGATCTTTTTGCCAGAGTCTCTTGGCTTTCCATGCCTGAAATACTCTCATGGGCTTTTCAGCCAGCTCCGAATGCCTTTAGGGCTGATTCTGAGGCCAGAGTGCTATTTAGGACATCTGCCATTCTATGAGTCTGCTGAGTATCTCACTTCCCATGTTGGATCACTCTCCACTTTATTTATTCTATCGGTTAGTGTTAGCAGGTACTAGACTTGTTTATGTGCTCCCTTTGACTCTTAGTCCTTTCATTATGATCAATTGTGAACTGAAATTGATCACTTGGAATAGTGAGATGGCATTGGTACATGCCACCTTGATGGGATTGAATTGGAATCCCCTGGTATGTTTCTAACTCTACCATTTGGGGCAAGTCCCAAATTATACATCTCTTCCCTCTCTTATTCCCACTCTTATGTTTAACAGGGATCACATTTCAGTTAATTTTCAACACTTAAGAATAACTGTGTGATAATTACAGAATGAAACCAGTCATATTAAGTAGAACAGACAAAAAAAAAATACTAAGAGGGATAATGTATTAAGTTGTTCATTAACAGTCAGGGCTATGCTGATCAAGTCACCGTTTCTCATAGTGTCCATTTCACTTCAACAGGTTTCCTTTTTGGTGTTCAGTCAGTTGTCACCGATCAGGGAGAACATATGGTATTTGTCCCTTTGGGACTGGCTTACTTCACTCAGCATGATGTGTTCCAGATTCCTCCATTTTGTTGCAAATGACTGGATTTCGTTGTTTCTTACTGCGGTATAGTATTCTAAAGAATACATATCCCATAATTTCTTTATCCAGTCTACCGTTGATGGGCATTTAGGTTGGTTCCAGGTCTTGGCTATTGTGAATTGTGCTGCGATAAACATTAGGGTGCAGACCGCTTTTTTGTTTGCCAATTTAAACTCCTTTGGGTAAATTCCAAGGAGTGGGATGGCTGGGTCGAACGGTAGGGTTATCTTCAGGTTTCTGAGGAATCTCCAGACTGACTTCCATAGTGGCTTGACCAGTTTGCATTCCCACCAACAGTGGGTTAGTGTCCCTTTTTCCCCACATCCTCGCCAGCATCTGTTGTTGGTAGATTTCTGTATGTGAGCCATTCTAACCGGGGTGAGGTGACACCTCATTGTGCTTTTGATTTGCATTTCCCTGATTGCTAATGACCTTGAACATTTTTTCATGTGCCTGTTGGCCATTTGGACGTCCTCTTTTGAAAAATGTCTATTGAGGTCCTTGGCCCATCTCTTAAGTGGGTTGTTGGTTTTGTTTTTGTGGAGTTTCTTGATTTCTTTGTAGATTCTGGTTATTAACCCTTTATCTGTTGCATAGTTTGCAAATATTTTTTCCCATTCTGTCGGTTGTCTCTTCACTCTCCTGACTGTTTCTTTTGCAGTACAGAAACTTCTCAATTTGATGCAATCCCAATAGTTGATTTTGGCTTTGACTGCCTGTGCCTCCCAGGTCTTTTCCAGAAATTCTTTGCCTGTGCCAATATCTTGAAGGGTTTCTCCAGTGTTCTCTAATAACTTGATGGTGTCAGGACGTAGATTTAGGTCTTTAATCCACGTTGAGTGGATTTTTGTGTAAGGTGTAAGGTAGGGGTCTTGCTTCATGCTTCTGCACATGGAAATCCAGTTTTCCCAGCACCATTTATTGAATAGACTGTCCTTGCTCCAGGAATTGGTTTTAGATCCTTGGTCAAATATAAGTTGGCTGTAGATGTTTGGGTTGATTTCTGGTGTTTCAATTCTGTACCATTGGTCTATCCATCTGTTTCTGTACCAGTACCATGTTGTTTTGATTACAACTGCCCTGTAGTATGTCCTGAAATCTGGTATTGTGATGCCTCTGGCTTTGTTTTTGTTGTACAAGATTGCTTTAGCTATTCGAGGTCTCTTGTGCCTCCATATAAATTTCAGCACCATTTTTTCCAGATCTGAGAAGAATGTCTTTGGTATCTTGATTGGGATTGCATTGAATCTATAAATTGCTTTTGGGAGAATGGACATTTTGATGATGTTGATTCTTCCAATCCATGAGCATGGAAGATTTTTCCATTTTTTGGTATCCTCTTCTATTTCTTTCTTTAAGATTTTGTAATTCTCATCGTAGAGATCTTTAACGTCCTTGGTTAAGTTTATTCCAAGGTATTTGATTGTTTTTGTAGCTATTGTGAATGGGATTGATGTTAGCAGTTCTTTCTCAGTCATGGCATTGCTTGTGTATACAAAGGCTGTTGATTTTTGTGCATTGATTTTATATCCTGCCACTTTGCCAAACTCCTCTATGAGTTCCAATAGTCTCTTAGTAGAGTTCTTTGGATCCTCTAAGTAAAGAATCATATCGTCTGCAAAGAGGGATAGTTTGACTTCTTCCTTCTCGATTTGTATTCCTTTGATTTCTTTTTCTTGTCTGATGGCTCTGGCTAAAACTTCCAGAACTATGTTAAATAGCAGTGGTGAGAGTGGGCATCCCTGTCTGGTACCAGATTTCAGTGGAAATGCTTCCAACTTTTCCCCATTCAATAGGATGCTGGCTGTGGGTTTTTTATAAATTGCTTTGATTATATTGAGGAATGTTCCTTCTATACCCAATTTGCTTAGAGTTTTCATCATGAAAGGTTGTTGAATTTTATCAAATGCTTTCTCTGCATCAATTGAGATAATCATATGGTTTTTCTTTTGCAGTCTGTTAATGTGGTGAATCACATTGATTGATTTGCGAATGTTGAACCATCCCTGCATACCAGGGATGAATCCCACTTGGTCTGGGTGGATGATTTTCCTGATGTGTTGTTGTACTCTATTGGCCAGAATTTTATTGAGGATTTTTGCGTCTATGTTCATCAGGGATATTGGTCTGTAATTTTCTTTCAGTGCTGCATCTTTCTCTGGCTTAGGGATTAAGGTGATGCTGGCTTCATAGAAAGAATTTGGGAGGATTCCCTCTTTTTCGATTGTTCTGAATAGTTTGAGAAGAAATAGGATTAGTTCTTCTTTAAATGTCTGGTAGAATTCAGCAGTGAATCCATCTGGTCCTGGGCTTTTCTTTGTTGGGAGGGCCTTTATTACTGTTTCAATTTCTGTTTCAGTTATGGGTCTATTTAGGTTTTCTATGTCTTCATGGTTCAATTTTGGTAGATTGCATGTGTCCAGGAATCTATCCATTTCTGATAGGTTTTCCTGTTTGCTGGCGTACAGGTCCTTGTAGTAATTTCTGATGATTCTTTTTATTTCTGTGGTGTCTGTTGTTACGTTTCCTTTTTCATCTCTGATTTTATTGATTTGGGTCTTTTCTCTTCTTTTTTTAGTTAGTTGGGCCAATGGGGTGTCAATTTTGTTTATTTTTTCAAAAAACCAGCTTCTCGCTTGGCTGATTTTTTGTAATGTTTTTTTGGATTCAATCCTGTTAATTTCTTCTCTGGTTTTAATTATTTCTCTTCTCCTACTATATTTGGGTTTGGTTTGCTGCAGTTTTTCTAGGTCCTTGAGATGCGCTGAAAGCTCATTTATTTGGTACCTTTCCAATTTCTTGATATAGGCACCTATTGCTATAAATTTGCCTCTCAATACTGCTTTTGCTGTATTCCATAAGTTTTGATATGTTGTGTTGTTGTCTTCATTTACTTCCAGAAAGTTTTTGATTTCTCTTTTGATTTCTTGAATGACCCAGTGTTCATTCAGGAGCATGTTGTTCAGTCTCCATGTGTTTGCATACTTTCTGGGGTTTCCTGAGTTGCTAATTTCCAGCTTCATCCCGCTGTGGTCTGAGAAGCTGCATGGTATGATTCTAATTCTTTTAAATTTGCTGAGACTTGCTTTATGGCCTAGTATGTGATCAATCCTAGAGAAGGTTCCATGCACTGCTGAGAAGAATGTGAAGTCTGTAGATGTAGGGTTGAAAGTTCTGTAGATATCTGTTAGATCCATTTGGGCAATAGTGTCAATTAAATCTGCTGTTTCCTTGTTGATCTTCTGTCCAGATGATCTGTCTATTTCTGAGAGTGGAGTATTGAAGTCCCCCAGTACTATTGTATTGGAATCTAAATCTCCCTTTAAGTTCCTTAACATATCTTTTAAATAGATCGGTGCCCTGTAATTAGGTGCATATACATTTATAGTAGTTACATCTTCCTGTTGAATTGAACCCTTAATCATTATATAGTGTCCCTCTTTGTCTCTCTTAACAGTTTTTGTATTAAAGTTTATTTTGTCTGATATTAATATGGCTACACCTACTTTTTTTTTGTTTCTGTTGGCATGGAATATCTTTTTCCAACCTTTCACTTTCAGTCTGCATGCCTCTTTGTTGGAGAGATGTGTTTCTTGTAGGCAACAAATAGTTGGGTTGTGTTCTGTGAGCCAGTCAGCCAAATGGTGTCTTTTAACTGAAGAATTCAGACCATTAATGTTCAATGTGACTATTGATACGTAGTGACTTTGCCCTGCCATTTTCCCGGAGATATTTTCTAGTATATGCTTTGAGCTTCCCATGCTCTTTTACTGGTAGGTGTTCTTCCTTTCCCTTCTTTCATATTGATGGCCGTGTTTCTGTGTTTCTGAGTGTAGCACATCTTTAAGTATCTTTTGCAGGGCCGGACGAGTGGCCACAAAGTCTTTCAATTTCTGTTTGCTATGAAAGGTCTTTATTTCACCTTCATTCACAAATGAGAGCTTGGCCGGATATAATATTCTGGGCAATTTTTCTCTCTTAGCACCTGTGCTATGTCTCGCCATTCCCTCCTAGCCTGTAGTGTTTCTGATGAGAAGTCTGCTGTGAGTCTGATTGGAGATCCTCTGAGAGTAATCTGACGTTTCTCTCTTGCACATTTTAAGATCTTTTCTTTATGTTTCACTGTGGTAAGTTTAATTACCACGTGTCGTGGTGAGGATCTCTTTTGGTCATGTTTATTGGGGGTTCTATGAGCTTCCTGTAGTAGGATGTCTCTGTCCTTCTCCAAACCTGGAAAGTTCTCTGCTAGTATCTCACTAAAAAGGCCTTCTAATCCTTTCTCTCTCTCCATGCCTTCAGGAACTCCTAGAACTCGAATGTTGGTTTTTTTTAATAGTATCCTGTAGATTCCCAACAATATTTTTTAGATTTCTAATTTCCTCTTCTTTTCTTTGGTTTGACTGTATGTTTTCCTGTGCTCTATCTTCTAAGTCTGATATTCTCTCTTCTGCTTCACCCATTCTGTTTTTAAGGCTTTCTAATGTGTTTGTCATTTGATCTATTGAGCTCTTCATTTCATTTTGATTTCTCTTCACTATCACACTTTCCTGTTCTACTAGTTTCTGAGTTTCATTTTGATTCTTCCTTAAAATTTCATTTTCACGAGAGAGATTTTCAATCCTGTCCAATAAGGATTTCTGTAGTTCAAGGATTTGCTTTTGAAAACTTCTAAATGTTCTTATCATAAATTTTTTGAAATCCGTATCTTGCATTTCTTCTATCTCATCATCTTCATAATCTAGGTTTGGGGTGTTTTGTTTATTTGGAGGCATCATAGTGTCATCGTTGATCTTGTTCCCTCAATTTCTGTGTTTGTTGCTTGGCATAGTTAATTCTTCTTTCGTCACTGTGCGTTTTTTTTTTTAATTTTTTTTTATTTTTTATTTTATACTATGTCCGTGTTAAGTGGACTGCCTGCTGTTGGAGGAGCCTTGGAGGCTTGAGATGGGTGCGGCCTGAGAGCTCTGCTTGGTTCTTCCTGGTTAAGGGTGTGCAAAGGTGACACCCTCAGGTTATGCGTGGTAAATCTCTCTCTTTTTATTTATTTATTTTATTTATTCAGGGGGTAAGTAACACCGCACGGCACGGCTGTGCAGAATTGATGGTATTTGGCTTCCAGTCTCTGGCTTCTACCCAAAGGGTCTGTTTAGGCTCCTCTGGACTCCCACTGGGTTGCCTAGGCTACTGAATTGTAGTGACTCAGTTCCTTAGCTCTCCCCTGTTGATATGTAAATCCAGAGAGGGGGCCTGCTCTTTGTCTCTTGCGAATTCTTCAAGCCTTGCAGCCTTGCAACCTTTGAAAGGTTAGGGGAGAGACCCCCAAGCTTTTTTTTTTTTTTTTCCTTCTTTCCGGTAGTGAGTTTGCTGCACTTTCCGGCCCCCCTCTAGATTCTGACCCCCGTTTCCCCGCCAATGTCTCGGGTTATTGAGCTCACCTCCCCTTCCAGCGCCGATGTGTGGACTCGGAGCCCTGGACATCGCAACTCTCCCCGCTGTTGTCTGTGTGACATGCACTCCCCTTCCCGCACTGGCGCGCAGACCCTGCGGCTTCCGCGGCACCCGCGGCTCCCGCGGCTCTGCTTCCACGCGGTGGGCGACCTTGTTCTCCCAGTAGGTCCTCCGATTCACAGCCACTTGATCCAGAAGTGTTTCCTCTGCAATATTTTCCTGGTTCTTTTTTCTGAGGTTACCATAACTCCCCTTTTATTAAACTAAATTTTCCCGGACTATTGGTGTGCACCCTCACTATTCCGCCATCTTGGTTTTGCGCATTTGACAGGGCTGCATAGGAACTCCTACAACCAGTTTTTTTTTTTGGGGGGGGGTGGTGTTATATAATAAACAGTGATCACGGAGAGACTGAGAGACTGGAGTCCCAAGTGGATGTTCTACCTGTAGTATACCAGCCCCTGCCCAGCAGGCATCCTGGCGATCTGGCCTGCAATCCACTGAGTGTTTTTAGACTCAGGGCCAATCTCCTAGTGGCTGACTGCTAACCAGATGTCATTGGTCTAAGGCATCTTTTGGCTAGAAAAGGATTTGGCTTAGATTTAGCTTGGAATTTGGAGACAGCTTTGGCCTTTCATAGCAATCCATGCATGATGATGTGAGGTAATATCTGTTGTGCTGATTTAGACATTCCCTTTCATATCTAAAATGAGATAAATAGGGGCCGGCGCCATGGCTCACTTGGTTAATCCTCTGCCTGCGGTGCCAGCATCCCATATGGGCGCTGGGTTCTAGTCCCGGCTGCTCCTCTTCCAGTCCAGCTCTCTACTGTGGCCCAGGAGGGCAGTGGAGGATGGCCCAAGTGCTTGGGCCCCTGCACCCGCTTGGGAGACCAGGAGGAAGCGCCTGGCTCCTGGCTTCAGATCAGTACAGCGTGCCAGCTGTAGCGGCCATTTGGGGGGGGTGAACCAGTGGAAGGAAGAGCTTTCTATCTCTCTCACTGTCTGTAACTCTACCTGTCAAATAAATAAATAAATAAATAAATAGAGATAGATAGATTCCTGCCTTAAGAAATTGTCGTGTAACTTCACCAACGTGTTTTGTTAACTTGGTTAAATTTTTGGGTGAATAATGTCATGAAAAGAATTTTGTCTCCCTCCTTGCCTGTCTAGTGATTATGGGCATCTGTGTTTTAATTTCTATTCCACTTATCTCACAGCAAGATAAGAATTCTCAGTAGACATCTATAAAGGTATACAAAGTTAGAACAAGATTTATTTAAAAGTTAAGAAAGTGACTATACATTCATGTGTGAGTGCGGGCCACCCTACAAGAAGAAATACCAATCATAATATTCAACCTAATTTCCTATACAAACTTACATATAAGGTAACTGAAATCTCTGAAACGTTCTATTTATTGTTACATACATTAGGGAAACATGTTAAATGAAAAACAGAGCAGGAGAATATGTTAAGCAACACCACAAGGATTCAATAAGCAAAATCTAGACACTAGACAAATAGGTGGAACAATTAATCAAGTTTATTTATGATTTATTTATTTTACTTGAAAGTCACAGTTACACAGAGAGAGAAGGAGAGGCAGAGAGAGGGAAAGAGGTCTTCTATGCTGGTTCACTACCCAACCGGCCACAATGGCCAGAGCTGCACCAATCTGAAGCCAGGAGTCAGAAGCCTCCCCAGGGTCTCAAGCGCAGGCGCTGAGGCCCAAGGTCCCAAACACTTGGGCCACCCTCCACTGCTTTCCCAGGCCACAGCAGAGAGCTGGATCGGAAGTGGAGCAACTGAATCTCGAACTGGCACCCATATGGGATACCAGCACTGCAGGCTGCGGCTTAACCCGCTAAATCAAGTTTATTTAACAGATAATTGATAGAGGAAAAAACTCAAAGAGGGAAGGAAAAACTAGAGATTTAAAAAAAAAACTTAAGAGAAATATTAACAAACTGGGAAACAATATGTATAAATGCTTTGGGTACGCTGTATGCTTCAAAGTAGCTCCAGTTCTTACTCCAACAATTGATGTGTTAACCATTTTCCATGCAGGTAGGTATAATCTAACAGGCAGATCCTTGTCTTGTGGATCACACAGGTGTCACATTTCCTGCCCAGAGGCATCTCTGATCCTAAAGTACGGACAGACAACTCATAGGCCATTAGACACTCAGGTGTTTGTGAACTGGGAATGTGCACAATTAAAGCATATGGGATTATCTTGACTAATAAAGGATTCAAGAAGTTGGATCTATCCTTCCTTTTTACATTCCTCAAGCAGATAGTTCTGAAATGTATTTCCTAAGGGAATTCAGAATGTCCCCAAGATCATATGCCTGTTAGCCTTAGCAATGGCCAAGTTATGTTGGAACCATTTTATTCCCTATATCTCCTCCTTTACACCCCTATGCACATCATTCCTGCTCCCTGGAATCATCTCCCAAATGAACTACCTCACAGAGATTTTGCCTTTTTTTGAATGGAAGCTAAGCTAAGACATGAACAATGAGAATTTATGCCATAACTGCACATTTGATGATATGACAGAATTGTTAGTACTTTTATGTTTCATGATGGTATTGTGGTGGTAGTAGATAGTTTCCAAAGATGATCCCAGCGATCCTCACCTGCCGCATCCAGGTCCCTGTGTAGTCCTTCCCATACAGAATCTGTACTGAATCTGTGAATTTAACCAACAGAATGTTGTAGAAGTAATGCTATGTTAACTCAGTGTCTAGGCTATATGAAGGCCTGGAGGTTTCCACTTTCACACTTTGGGAAGTTCTGACTTGTCTTGTAAAAAGTCTAGCTACCCCTCTCTCTCACTATCCACTCTGCCTGTCAAAAAAAAAAAAAAGTCTAGCTACCCTATTGGAGATATAACTTGCAGAGATTCCATGGAGAAGCCACTTAGAGTTTAACACATTCTTAGATTCCATAGAAAGATGGGGAGGCAGTCCTCCCAGCATCCAGTAAGAGCCCTGCCCTCCAGCCAGACCTGCCAAGGTGACAACAATGAATGAACCAGTTTCAACATTCTAGCCTTCTTAGATCTTCAATGATTTCAGTTCCAGATGATACCAGATGGAGCAGAGACAAGCTGTTCCTGATATGTCTTGTCCAAATTCTTGACCATAGACTTGTTAGAAATAAGGTAACCATTGTTTTAAGGTTAGAAATTTGGGGCTTAGTTTATTATGTAGAAATAGATCACCAAAATAGTGGTCATATTTGAATTTTAGTTTTATCTTTTAAAAATATGTGTTAAAATTTTTTGATAGAAAACTTTACAGGCCATATGATTCACACACATGAGGATAACTGATCGTCTATCTTAGTGATTAATCAGCCTGGACTTCACACAATGATACGGTGATCTAGGCTAGGGTTTTAATATGGGTGAGAAACCTGCCCTTCACTTCTCCCTTTGTTCAGCTCACAACACTCATCAGATTTGGAATTCAAAACCAGGCCTGCTGATTCTAAGAATGTGCTTTCATAAACTTCTAAGCTATTCTGCCACAGCACGACTTTATAAATGTCTTTATGCAACTGTGGATAGAAGGAAATACAATGATAATAAGGTGAACTCATGTTTTTGTCTCAGTTCAGAATATTTAAGATACTCCTCATGGAGCAGAGGGGCTGGGGATAACTTTTCTTCCAATCAGGCAAGTTTCTTATTAAGGGAAGATATTTACATCCCTCAGAGAATCAGGTCAGAAGGTAATTTCTCTTTATTCTTGGATTGCATTTAATTTCTGGACTTTATGTCAACCACTAACCATGGCATTTTCAAAGGATTTTATGAGACTAGGACCTTCTGAACTCCCTGCTCTCACAAAGGCTTTCTTCTCATTCCCTTAGTGATGAGTCAAACCCTTTTCAGGCCTTTAATTCTTTTTGCTTTCAGCAGTTTCTCTTGGGAGAATGTCTCACAAGTGAAGATTTTGTTTAATTTTTTCCATTAATGTTATTTAACATGTGATGTTATTTCTAAGCAATGAAATTGTTACTTTTGTAATTATCTTTACTTTTCCATCTACCCTCAAAAAGAGTTTGGCTGCAACATTTCCGTAAGTAAGAATATTTTAAAAATTTCTTAAATACTATAAATCTCAGGGTCAGTGCTATGATGAAGTGGGTTAAAACCCCAGCCTGCAGAGCCAGCATCCCATATGGGCGCCGGTTTGAGCCCCACCTGCTCCACTTCTGATCCAGCTCTCTGCTAATGCTCCTGGGAAAACAGTTGAGGATGGCTCAAGTGCTTGGGCTCCTGCACCCACATGGGAGATGCAGAAGAAGCTTCTGGCTCCTGGCTTTGACCTAGCCCAGCCCTGGTCGTTGCGGCCATTTGGGGAATGAACCAGCAGAAGGAAGACCTCTTTCTGTCTCAACCTCTTTCTTTCTTTTTAAAGATTTTATTATGTATTTGAAAGTCAGAGTTACATAGAAAGAGAAGGAGAGGCAGAGAGAGAGAGAGAGAGAGAGAGAGAGAGAGAGATCGTCCATCCACTGTTTCACTCCCCAAATGGCTGCAATGGCTGGAGTTGGGTAGATCCAAAGCCAGGAGCCAGGAGCTTCTTCCAGGTCTCCCACATGGAGGCAGGGACCCAAGGACTTGGGCCATCTTCTACTGCTTTCCCAGGCCATAGCAGATAGCTAGATTGGAAGTGGAGCAGCTGGGACTCGAACTGGTGGCCATATGGGATGCTGGAACTGCAGGTGGCAGTTTTACCCGCTATGCTACAGCTTGACCTCTTTCTGTAACTTTGCCTTTCACATAAATAACAATAAATCTTCAAAAAATAAAATAAAAATACCAAAAACCTCTTTTAAATAAAAATAGTGTTAATAGAGAATAGAATTTTAGAATAAGTATGCTTAATGTTCCCAAGGAGTACAATGATACTGCATCCACAAAAATAATAAACTCAAGATCATGAAATTAAAATATTGATTGTTGGATTTAAAAATTTTCAATAAATGAATGAACAGAATGGGCATTGCTGAATAGCAAATTAATGAGCTAGAATATTAAGCAAAGTAATCCTCCCACAATACATACAATAAGATCAAAAGTTGACAAACATTGCAAACTACAAACTGCTAATATGTTTTTTAAAAAGTAAACAAAAGAATAGAGTATAAAAAATTCTCAAAGTAACATGTAGAAAATATATGAGAAACTGGGGCTGGCGCTGTGGTGCAGTAGGTTAATCCTCTGCCTGCGGCGCTACCATTCCATATGGGCACCATTTCTAGTCCCAGCTGCTCCTCTTCAAATTAAGCTCTCTCCTATGGCCTGGGAAAACAGTAGAAGATGGCCCAAGTTCTTGGGCCCCTGCACTCATATGGGAGAACAGGAAGAAGCTCCTGGCTCCTGGCTTTGGATCGGCACAGCTCTGGCCGTTGCAGCCATTTGGGCAGTGAACCAGCTGATGGAAGACCTTTCTCTCTGTCTCTCCCTCTCATTCTCTGTAACTCTTCCTCTCAAATAAATAAATAAAATCTTAAAAAAAGAAAATATATGAGGAAAAAAGAAATAATAAAGAATGCAGCTGATGAAAAGTTTTCAAAAATGATCAATATGTGAGTGCTTTTCTTGGCTTTTTTCTTTAGAAAGCAGTCTAAGGCTTGTTTTAAGTGCTGTTAAAATGCTGATTTTAGGAGCTTGTATTTAGCCCAGAAATTAAGAGGTCCATGTTCCACATCAGAGTATCTAGGTTCAGTTGCCATTTCTGGCTGCTGACTCTTGACTCCAGCTTCCTAACAATGCACACCCTGGGAGAAAACAATGGCTCAACTACTTGGGTCCCTACCACCCATGTGGGAGATCTGGACTGAGTTTCTGGCTCCCAACTTCAGCCTGGCCGAGTCCCAGGCATTTCAGGTACTTGAGGAGTGAACTAGTAGATGAGAGTTTCTCTCTCTCTCTCTCTCCTTTACAAATAAATTTAAAAAAACAAAACATATTTTGATTTTTAGTTACAAAGTGCAAACCCAAAGCAATGAGGATGAAGGAAAAAGGAACATTAGGAGAGGCAAAGCATGAAGAAAGGTGTTACGATGTGCTTTCTTGCTGGCTACTTCACAATGAACATGGACTTAGTTGATCATTCACTGAGCAGGCACAATAGGCTTGTCTAGAGATTTGAAGGCAAAACACATCTCAGGTCAAGTTGGCAATGAGTAAGTGGCAGAAGGAGGACTGTCTCTCCTGCTTCACACTTTTTCTTGGTCAAGGTTCATCCTATGGAAGCTTGGCTGACACAAAGATGCATTATTCGACCCCTTATTAGTCCCTTAGGGGGCCGTATTCTACAACTTGTGGTGTGACCATTTCACTTGAGTTAAGAAATGGAAGGATGACTGAGACTATTTAAGGTAGATCCCACTAGGTTTTTGACATTCTCATCCTCAACACCCACTGCTTCACCAAGCAGAAAGATGGAGATGGTCAAGAAATCTATGAAGGTGCCCACTGTACAATGCAGCCCATGTAGTAAAAAGGTCTACTGAGGTCAGTACTGAGTAGGATAATCTTTAAAGCGTTTTTAACTCAGAGTCAGAATGCAATACGTATTTCCAATAACCAGGACTTCTAGAAGATGGCCCAAAGGTTTGGGCCCCTGCACCCACGTGGGAGACCTGGAAGAAGCTCCTGGCTCCTGGCTTTGGATCTGTGCATCTCAGGCCATCGCACCTATCTGGGGAGTGAACCATCGGATGGAAGACCTCTCTTTCTCTGCCTCTCCCCTCTCTGTGTAACCCTGACTTTCAAATAAATACATAAATTTTTTTTTCCACAGGCAGAGTGGACAGTGAGAGAGAGAGACAGAGAGAAAGGTCTTCCTTTGCCATTGGTTCACCCTCCAATGGCTGCCGCAGCCGGCACACTGTGGCCGGCACACTGCGGCCGGCGCACCGCGCTGATCTGAAGCCAGGAGCCAGGTGCTTATCCTGGTCTCCCATGGGGTGCAGGGCCCAAGCACTTGGGCCATCCTCCACTGTACTCCCTGGCCACAGCAGAGAGCTGGCCTGGAAGAGGAGCAACCGGAACAGAATCCGGCACCCCGACCGGGACTAGAACCCGTTGTGCCAGAGCTGCAAGGTAGAGGACTAGCCTATTGAGCTGCGGCGCCAGCTTATATACATAAATCTTAAAAAAAAATAAGAACTAAAAACCTTCATAGAGGAAAAGGAATACCTACAAATGATTTCCAAAACCTATCCCTTCAGGTATGAGGAGAAACTAATGATAATCTCAGGTAGATAACATTGAGATCTTCCATTAAATACTGCCTGACATATAACCAAGGCATATAAAATTGTAGATATATCAAGATAAGAATCAGTCCTGTGACACACTGGAATAATTTGATAATGGAAGAGAAACAAGGTGTCAAAAATGTAAACTCTCTTCTGTCAATAAAAATTGCAATGAAGTTTGCACAACTATAAACACAGAATGTAATTTTTGTTTTTTGGCAGGAAGAGTATAAATTAGAATTGGCTGGAATGCCTGACTTTGTTGGACATAGACCTAATCATAGAACTACAGATAGAAAAATGCATCTGGATATGAGGGAGATACATATTTTATGCACTCAATTATCAGGAGTAAGAAATTTCAATCACACATGCTAGAGAGAAGTGCAATAACAATCAAGGCTCTCCTGGCAGGTAAAAATCCCTTTTAAGTAGAAAACAAAAGTCCTTCATGAGTTTTTCACAAAGACCAGAAATACCTTACCACGGAATATATTTGCTTTTGCTTCGTTACAAGAAAAGAAAGTACAAAAATAAGAGAAATATCCAGAATTCTACTTTCTGCTAAACATCACAAGGAGGCAAACTCTGGCCATTTCTCTAGCAGCCCAGATATTAATAAAATATAGTCATTATTGTATCTCCTTCATGCTAGATCAAAAGATAATGGTGCTAGCATTTTTGATGCAAAGTTTCCTAAGAGGTTAGGAGCCAAAGATAACCACACAGAGAAGGAGCAGCCAAGAAACATTAAGGTAATTTAATTCTACTTAAGTTTGGGAGATGGAGGAACATTAGGTCAAGCTCTAAATAAGAATACTTAAAAGTTAATAAGAAAAATATCTACCTCATTCTTTCATTTTTAATGATTATATCCCTTTCTCTAAAGTGTGTATCTTATGTGAATACAGTTTCCTTCACCTTTATTTCAGTTACTTAAATGAAGAAAATAAAAAGAATAAAACTGAACATGAATGTCAGCTACATGCCTTTCAACTGGGTTAATCCTGTTGGTGGAAGTCCAGCTGCACAAACCAGACACATGCATCCAGGTGGTGGCATCACCATTCACTTGATGGTCCCACTATACACTGGCTGCACTGCTGGGGAGTTCTTGACCCACTGTTTCTCTCAGGGAACTTAGTTTCAAACAATACTCAGCTGACTTGGATTAGCTCTATGCAGACATAACTCATAGAAAAGGTATACAATTCCATAAAGAATTGATTGGAAGGCTGGAGAAACAGGAATATTCAAGAGGAAAGAACAGAGAGAAACTGGGATGCCAGAAAGCCAAGGTGATGTCAAGGAAACATCTGGGTAGAAATAAACACTGACAGTACAATGAATTGTAAACTCGTCTAATTCTTTCCATCATCACCACCGGTTATAAACTCCTGGAAGCATCTCATGTTTGCACTCTTGTTCCAGCTGTCTTGGATCAAAGAGATTAAATATTTCATCTTTTCTTCTTCAGACACAGTGGTGGATTCCTCAAGTATAAAAAGGGGTTTTGCACTCTGACCTCAGAATCAGCCCTTAAGGCGTCCTGATCTGACTGAAAGGCCCATGGGAGCATTCCAGGCATAGAAAGCCAAGATACTGTGGCAAAAAATGTTCTACATGAGGGATCCCTGTGAGAGAGACCCCAGTGGAAAGAAGTGGCCATCAAAGAAGGATGTACTTTTCTCTAAAGGGAGGTGAGAACTTCCTCTTTGCTTATGGCCTTGTTCAAATACTGATGGAGTTTGTGGATTCAAAAGGCTTCTATAGCCTAGACAGCTCATTTCAAGAGCCTTGGGTGATCACTGACATCATATATGAGTGCTAATTGTTAAATTAACAAGAGTCACCTCCCCATGAAGGGCCTCTGTCCTCAATGGGTTGTACTGAGAGTTAACTGTAAAACCAGTTCTCAAACAATTTGTGTGTGTGTTTGTGTGTGTGTGTACAAATCGTTGAAATCTTTACTCAGTGTTGACTTGGTCTTTTGTGTACAAAGTTAATTGAAAATGAATCTTAATGGATTGGGACGAGGAAAGGGAGGAGGGGAGGGCAGTTATGGTGGGAAGAATAACTATTTTCCTGAAGTTGTAGTTATGAAATTTGTATTCCTTAAAAAATAAATTTAAAAAAACCACATTTATAAAAGGGGTTTTGCAGGCTGGTCAGCTAAGGACTGACACATTCCCAGAGCATCACTCATGAAGAAAAAGTACTAGAGTTTTAGCCGGCGCCGCGGCTCCCTAGGCTAATCCTCCACCTTGCGGCGCCGGCACACTGGGTTCTAGTCCCGGTCGGGGCGCCGGATTCTGTCCCGGTTGCCCCTCTTCCAGGCCAGCTCTCTGCTGTGGCCAGGGAGTGCAGTGGAGGATGGCCCAAGTGCTTGGGCCCTGCACCCCATGAGAGACCAGGATAAGTACCTGGCTCCTGCCTTCAGATCAGCGCGGTGCGCCGGCCGCAGTGCGCCAGCTGCGGCAGCCATTGGAGGGTGAACCAGTGGCAAAGGAAGACCTTTCTCTCTGTCTCTCTCTCTCACTGTCCACTCTGCCTGTCAAAAAAATTAAAATAAAAATAAAAGAAAAAGTATTAGAGTTTTGCTCACATGCACCCACATATGTCTTTTCCAATTAAGACAGTTTATAGAAATATTTCTGTAGAAATTTGTGCATCCACTGGATATAGAAGAATGGGAAATTGAATTCCTTATTTCCAGAAATTCCACTACCTTACCTGCCTTCTCTCAGCACTCAAACCCCTTGGGCAGTATAACTGCCCTTCTTACTAAGGTTGAAAGAAGATTAGAGTTCAGTAATGAAATACAAAGAGCATATACAGGGGAGTGCTAGTAAATATTTAACACGTGACCCCTGGGTTTGGGGAGGCAGCTCCGATTTGTAGTAGAGTGATTGAGCCTGCTAAAGACCAGAAGAACTGCTCACACAACCCACAGCCCCAGGAGCAATAATAGATGATTAGTATTTCCAATCACGGCCTTTTGAAATAATTTTTATGCAATATTTTTGTAGAATATGATAAATATGTCTAGCTCCCAAGCTTGTTTCTGCTATTTTTTTCTCCAAAACCTGCTTAAGTGAATTCCCTTAACCAAAACTGTGGGTTTCTTTCTGTTCATTTCATGGAATTCTCTCCATTTATTTCAGGGTGCTTGTTTGTCTCTTGGTTGTTTCTGAGAACTAATCAGTTGATGGGCTTGACATTGCTTTTGAATTTGCTAATTTGCTTCTTTCCTACTTGCTAACTTCCTAAGTGCCTCTCTTTTCTTTTCCAAATTAATATATGTATTTCAGTAAGAATTAGGTGGACACAGTCACAGGAGAGTGCAGCAGACAGGAAGAAGCCAGGGACAAACACTTTTCAAGGACCTTGGGTTACAGGACAGCAGAAGAGGAGGAGCTGGAGATGGAGCAGAGGAGAAGCAGGCCAAGAAGAGAATGCAAACCTGGAACTGTGGAGTATAGCAGCACTGGGGTCCCAGGTACCAGTCACGTGACGCCAAGAGTGTAAGTACAACACGGGTTGATAAATGACCCCTGTTGTAGGCAATAGGAGGTCAATAATGACCTCAGCAAGGGATTTCACTAGAGAATGAGAAGGTAATGTGCTATTACCCTGGATTCATGTAATTATTACTTTCCTTTTAATTTTTATACCTACAGGTGCATCACTAAGTCAGGGAGTTTAAAGATAGATTTATTTATTTATTTGAACTAGAGTGACAGAGAAAGAGACAGAATCTTCCATCTGCTTGTTCACACCCCAAATGCCCAAAACAGCCAGGCTGGGTCAGGATGAATCTTGGAGTCAGCCCCTCTATCTGGGTCTTCCTTGTGAGTGCTACAATCCAAGTACTTGGGTAATCATCGGCTGCTTGTTAGACACATTAGCAGGGAACTGGATTAGAAGCAGGGCAGCTGGGACTCAAATTGGCACTCTAATATCGAATGTCGACATCCCAAGTAGCAACTTAACCTACTGTGTTGCAACACACATCCCAGGCTTGAAGTTTAATTTTGTCCTTATAAAATTGTATATAAATCAAATCATAAAGTAGACATTTTTCTTGTTTCTTATGTTCAACATGTTAGTAAGATTCATCCATGTTGTTGTATGTGGCTATGATTCATCCACTTTTTGGTAGCACATGAAATATTCTATTTGCATAAACATGTTATATTTTATTAATCTCTTGGCCATTTGCGTTATGCCCAGTGTTTGGCCATTACAAATGCCCTCCTCTAGAAAAAAAAAAAGTTCCTACTTTCTTTCCTGGAGAGAAGCATACTAATATCAATTTACAAATATTTTTGACCATTTGTGACCCAGTGCACCCTTAACTGTACAGAACCAAAACATGCGGCTCAGTACACTCTTAACTGTATAAAAACAAAACAAAAGTTCTCCCAAACATAAAAATTCTCCCGAAGAATACTTAACTAACTCAGTGTGTGTGACGTTCTGTGATATTTACCTTTGGACCCAATTCTAGCCTAATTTCTTTGTAAATAAATTCTGGTTGGGACGCACTAAATTGACGTGGAATCAATGAATGATTCCTAACTACAGGTGGAGGAACTGTAGAACACAAGTGACAAGACTCCCGATGCTGGGCTAGTGGGGCCCTTCCAGAAGAAGCCTGCGGCAGTTTCCATGGCTACGCATCTTTCAGGCCAATAAAGCCAACCATGCGGTGAAGCGAAACCCTCAAGGCGATCTGCTCGGCTCTCTGCCTCCCAGCGGGGAACGCAGCGCACAGGGACACAGCGCACAGGGACGGCAGGCAGCAGGCACGTGGCCTCTGTCGACAGGGCGCTCACAGGGAGACTAGGCCAGTCCTTGCAGGCCGCCCCTGCCCCAGGAATGGCTTCTCCTTGTGCCTCGCCCGGGGTTCCTTGTGAGCTGGCTGAGCCGCCACCCAGAGGAGCGTGCCCTCGTTCTGCGCTGGGAGAACTGGCCCTTCCCCGCGGAGGGAAACCCTGCTGCCTCAGAGCAGCCACACCCCGGCTCTGAATCTGGACAGGCGCCTCCAAACCCCCTTCCCGTTTCCCCAGACGCTGCCAGCCCACCAGGCTCGTGGGCTCTGCAGGTGGTGGCGGCTCGCTCCCACAGGCCTCTGCCCCCGGGGCTCACCCGCCCATGTGGGTGCAGGGGGGCCCTGGCCCCGCGCTCGGGAGAGGGGACCCCAGCCTTTCCCCGCGCTCGGGAGAGGGGACCCCAGCCTTTCCCGTGTGCCACATCCAGTTGCCAGCTGTGCTTTCTCCGCACACCCGTGGGCTGGGGGTGGCCAGGGAGTGAGCTCTGGGACTTGTGAGTGAGGCCGGGCCTGGCGGGGATGGCACCGCTCCTCTCTGAGCTGCTGAAGAACATGCGATGGCTTCCAGGACCTCGAGGGAGTGAGAGGCTCAGCGCAAGCCTTTGAAAGTCAGGCGGCCTTGACTCAGTCCCGGCTCTCCCCCTTCCGGGCTCCACGACCTTGGACAGCTTCTTAACCCAAGCAGGGCAGCCCACGCGTATTACTGGTCCCTCTCAGCTGGTCTGGAGGCTGCGAGAGACCATGATGTGAGGCACGGGACACCTGGCTGGCGGCAGGGGCTCAGGAGCTGTTATGCGTCCTGGTTGCTGTTCCCAGCTCGGGAAGGGGAGCTGGGGAGAGGCCTAGGCAGGGGCCTCTGGATGCAGCGAAGTGCAGGCAGGCCGGACACCTGGGACCTGAGCCCAGAACACCTGACCCTGCCACGGGACCTTCTGGGAAAGGCCAGCGCGGCTGGTCTGGCTCTCCGGTTGGCCACAGCCTGTGGACGGCGGTGCTGGCAGGAACTGGAGCCAGGACAGGACATGGTGCGGTGACAGTCACGGCACCTCCCTGGCCTGCCAGGGATTGCAGTGGAGAGCGCTGGCAGGCCGCTGAGAATTTCCCTTTCCTCCACTTTAGTTTCACATTTAGTGGTCCAGTCTTTAGTTTTCCCGGCTTTGCAAGGTGGATCCTGTCGCCATTGCTGATAGGCGAAGTTCTACAAGGCACACATCTGAGGTGGTGGTTAAACGCCCGATAGAGGTGGGACAGGCAGTAGAGAGGAAGATAACTGAGGGAAAGAAACAGCAAGCCACAGAGTAAGGGAAAAGGGTGGACAATTGAAACTTGATCCTCTTCCAAAACAGGGCTAAGGCAGGGTCAAGCCTCTGAACCTGGCCTAGCACACATCGCCACCTGCTGGCCATGCAGAATATGACGACCCAGGGATCTGAAAACCACATTTGAAATGTAAATTATTGCTATAACTAGTACTCAAACAGTACTTTACACTTTGTGTTTCTATGTGGGTGCAAACTGTTGAAATCTTTACTTAATATGCACTAAATTGATCTTCTGTACACAAAGATAATTGAAAATGAATCTTGATGTGAATGGAATGGGAGAGGGAACGGGAGATGGGAGGGTTGTGGGTGGGAGGGAAGTTATGGGGGGGGAAGCCACTGTACTCCAAAACCTGTACTTTGGAAATTTATATTTATTAAATAAAAGTTAAATATATATGTATATATATAAAGAAAACCACATTTGAAAAAGGAGTGAACTGAGAGAAAGTTTAATTTTTTAAACTCTTAAAAAATCATGCGTGTGTAAATGTGTCCTTGGGTATAATAACGATACAGCAGTAGAAATTTCATTAGAGGGTCAATGGGGGCCAAGCATCCTTTTTTTTTTACAGCTGACTTTTACAGCAGACACTGCAACTATGCCCTTATTGGCACTTGTGTAAATTTGCACAGAGAGGTCACTCTGCAAGGAACCAGGAGTGCTGGAAGTTCAACCCACGCAGATTAGCTGAGAGTACAATGCAGATATTTAGATTATAAAGGAAGCAAAAAGTTGAATATAAGTTTCAAAGGTTTGAGAAATAAACAACTAGGGAAAGGAGTCAAATTAACAAAGAAGATCTGGAGACAATGCTATGTTTTCCCGCGGGAAGGAATCCACAACTATTTACTGAGCGCCTACTATGTGTTCCCTACTGTGGTAGGCATTGTGGGAGCTGCAAACCCAATACAGGATATCGTCCCTGGCCTCGAGGAGATCACACACGAATAAAACACGTGTGGAGGAAGCCATCAGAAGGCAACACACAGCACTGCATCGGATATGTGAATTGTGCAGGGCTGGGGATTGGTGAGGAGCAGAAGGAATTTGGAGGCAGTAGCAGTGAGGCCATGGAGTCGGGGTGGCAGCACTTTTATATGAGCAACATTGGGTCTATGGAAGTGTGTGGAATTCTGGAAAAGAACGTGACCTCCACAGTAAGGATTAAATACTGTTGGGGAAGGGGAGCTCTAATGATGGATAATAGACACAACTGTAATCCCTCCCCCCGCCTCGCCCATTTATTTCCCTTTAAATACTGCACTGCAGCTCCTTCCAAGAGGTGCATCAGTAGCCATTCTCCCAGGCCACCCACCTCAAAAAAGCTTTCTTGAAGCTGCTTGTCTTTTGTCTCCCTGGAGGGGAAGCCTGGAGGGAGCAGAGGGGGCAGGGCCACCCAGCCCGAGAAAAGAGATCAGTGCAGAGCAGACGCTGCAGCCCAGCTCCATTCCAGTCCCTGGCTGGCATCTGGCAGCTGTGTGTCTTTGGGTGCGGTCCTTCACCTCTCTGCACCTGCTTCCTCATCTGGTCGTGGCCCAGATGAATTCATGTAATGCAGGCAGTCAATGGTTTCTGTAGTGGGAGGACGAGTGGCCATCCCATCCCGAAATGCGAGAGAATGAACGTTTCCCTTTCCCGTTTGCCGCCCTGCTCCTCCTCACCCGGAGGCATCACCAGCCGGGGGTGGGGGGACACAGGGATGCCATTTGGGCTTCAGAGGGGAAGAGGAGGCCAAAGTGTTTCCATCGAGGTTGCAAAGCCAAGATTCTGTGTCTGAAAGCCAGGCTCTGTTGTGGGAGAACTGCTGTCCAAGTTCCTTGGGCTGCTCTGCCTGGCACAGCAAGATAGCCCTGGAGGGCGGCGGCACTCCGCCTGTGCCCTGAGAGAGGACTCTCCTTCAGCCTGGGATGCTGGGACAAGAGGCCTGTGCCCCAGACCAAGGAGGCTGGGAGAGGCAACGGGGCAGTGGCCCTTGGGCGTGTGGGAAGGGGTGTGCCCTGGGGTAGGGAGCCCGGCAGTGAGGCCCCTGGGCCCTGACCGCCTGGGAAGGGGTGTTCTAAATTGGCGGAGACGACACCACAGGTTTCAGAGTATTTGTGCCCCTGTGTGGCACCTTATTCCGGGACCCTGCTTGATCCATGTAGGAGGAGGCGGCAGTCAGACAGAAGGCAGGCGATGGCCCTTTGGCTTGGCTCTGCGGGATCCAGAAGCCCAGCCGTGCCCAGGGAGGGCAGGGTGTGATGCTGAGGGCCCAGAACCTTCCGCGGAGCCCCCAGGGGAGCAGCCCGAAGAAGAGAAGGGTCTGGCCCCGGCTCTGTACCTTGCTGGGAGCCAGCTGTGGCCCAGGACGTGTGCAGAGGACAGGCCTGACCAGGTGCAGAGCCGGGCAGCAGACTGCCGCAGACTGGAGGGGCTGGTGGGCACGCGCCGTGGCCTGACCCGGGCCAGGACCAGCCTCCGGCCTGAAGGCCCTGGTACCTCTGCGTGAGGTCGCAGACGGTTTCCATCCACACTCCTGCCTTCTTAGTAAAGGGAGAGGGCAGGGGAGGCGTCCCAGTGACTGGTGTTGTAGGTCAGAGTGTCCAGTTATTCCAAGAGACACTTCCGTTCAGCGCAGGTGGGGACATCAGGCTGGGGTTTGTCTTTTCTTGTCTTTTTTTTTTTTTAAAGATTTATTTATTTATTTGAAAGGCAGAGTTACAGAGAGGCAGGGGTAGAGAGACAGAGATCTTCTATCTGCTGGTTCACTCCCCATATGGCTGTAATGGCCGGAGCTGAGTCGATCCAAAGCCAGCATCCAAGATATTCTTCCAGGTCTCCCACATGGATGCAGGGGCCCAAGGACCTGGGCCATCTTCCACTGCTTTCCCAGGCCATAGCAGAGAGCTGGGTTGGAAGTGGAGCAGTCGGTACTCGAACCGGCGCCCATATGGGATGCCGGCATTCCAGGCAGCAGTGTTACCCGCTACACCACAGCGCCAGCCCTTTCTTTTCTTTTTTGTTGGAAGACAATGAGGGTGGGGAATTGCACAGAAGTCTAAATCCGTTCTAGAATATAAAGAAGCTACATTCCATGGGCCATGTGAGCACAGTGTGAGGAAATCAGTGATTGTGCTCCCTGAGACACCTACACGTGCGTCTGATGAATGTCCCCTGCCTGGGCCCCGGGCGCCTCCCTCTGCTCCTGAAGCAGGATGTCTGGGTCCCCTGAGGGCGCAGGCGCAGGCCCAGGTGCTCGGCCCCAGGCCCAGAGATGCTGATCGAGCTGTTCTGAGCTGTGGCCAGGCAGCAGCTTGCTTTAGGCCCTGGTGATTCCAGTGGGCGGCCAGGTTTGAGAGGCACTTTACTGACCAACATGCCCTGCTCTCAGGACACTCTGCCTGAATACAGAAGCCATCCACAGAGCGGGAGCGCCTGTTCTCACGGCAATGGTTTTCCTGACATGAGGAGGAAGATGCCACCCAAGGAGCAGACCTTGACTGATTGGGCATTTTGTGGTGGGCTGAGGCTTCTGCACGGAAAACAGGTCTTCAAGGTGCCTGCCAGACTTCCAAACGGAGGCCACCTGGGAAATTCTAAGGGTCCCAGTAGCCACGGTTAAAGAGAAAATAGAGGGAGCAGTAATTTTACAGTCTGTTTTACTTTGTGCACTATATCCAAAATGTTATTTATAATATGATTTTATGATGGCATTTCAAAATGTATCAAATATAAACATTATTAGTAAGATAGTTTCTTTTTCACTTTTGTATTAAGTATTTGAAATCAGAGTGTATTTTATACTTACAGCACATTTCAATTCTGAATGGCCACATTTCACGTGCTCAGTAGTCAGACATGGGTAGTGGCTGCCATGCTGGACAGTGCTGGCGTAGACTTCATAACACTCATTAGTATTTGATATTAAGCCTTTTAACATAAAATTTAGTTTTATTTTTGGAAACCGGTGAATGCTATCATAGCCCAGGGAGCATAACTTTTTTTTCCTCTTACAATCCCAGCTGTCCCTGTCAGGTCCCAAATTCTGCCTCAGTAGATGCAGAGATGTGATTCTGACCTTCCCTTGTATTCAATTCTTTGACAGGTAGAACACCTTCTACTGGGGTTAGTCATCTGGGGTTATGTGGGCTGCAAAGTCCAAAATTGCGCTCCAAAGCCCTCACTTTCTATTTGAGCAGAAGTAAACATTTAAGATTTAGCCCATTAAAAGGCTTTATTTCCAAAATAACAAAACTGAGGGCATATGAGTTGATGTCAGATCTTACAACTCCTCTTGCCAGCATTACTTCTGCTCTGTGGGAGAGCTATATTTCAAAACTGTTAGTGTAGATCCAAAACCCATTTTCTCCACTATACAACATTCCCTTCTCATGCTTACTTTTATTTTTTTTCTTTTTTCTTTCTTTCTTTCTTTTTTTTTTTTTGACAGGCAGAGTGGACAGTGAGAGAGAGAGACAGAGAGAAAGGTCTTCCTTTTGCCGTTGGTTCACCCTCCAGTGGCCGCCACGGCCAGCGCACAGCGGTCGGCGCACTGCGCTGATCCGATGGCAGGAGCCAGGTGCTTCTCCTGGTCTCCCATGGGGTGCAGGACCCAAGCACTTGGGCCATCCTCCACTGCACTCCCTGGCCACAGCAGAGAGCTGGCCTGGAAGAGGGGCAACCGGGACAGAATCTGGCGCCCTGACCGGGACTAGAACCCGGTGTGCTGGCGCCGCTAGGCGGAGGATTAGCCTAGTGAGCCGCGGCGCTGGCCTCATGCTTACTTTTATATACACTCGTGGAAGATTGCTGTAGTCAAACGTAGGAGGAGCAAAGAGACCAGGATGCTGCACGGTTGGACAGAAAGTGTCTGCTGTGTGTGTGCCTGGGCAGGCTTTCTCCATCCAGCATTCATAGCACGCACTAGGCACACTCACCAGCCATGAACCTAGAGATAGATGGATACACATTTTCATTCAACAAAAATTCTGCACCTACTTATGTGTGCAGAATTATAAATTCAATGGTGACCATGACAGGTAAGCTCCTTTCTCTTGCTGAACTTACAGTCTACTTTGAGAGACAAAAAAATGAAATGAACATGAAAAAACAAGCTAATCTGAAAGAAAAGAGTCAGGGGAGCCTTCTTGATATCTGGTGATTAGGGAATGCCTCTCTAAGGACATACACTGAAGCTTGGGAAAAATGGTTTGTCACTTTGTGCTGTGATTTTACTCTTACAGCACATTTCAATGCTGAGTGGCCACATTTCACATGCTCAGTAGTCACACGTGGACAGTGGCTGCTGGGCTACCATGCTGGAATAGACGTGGTAACATTCGTTACTTACTATTTGATGTTAAGCCATTGAAACATAAAATCTTAGTAGAACATTGTTACCACATGATTCTAAGAGTCAGTGCTTCCGGGTCAGCCTAGCTGGGCAGAATTTATGACCTGAAGCAGTATGCCTGGGTTGCCTGCAGCTCCCTCTGGTATCTGTAGGCAGCTGCAGGATATGACGGGATGGCTGACTGTCAGCTTGCTATGGTGCCTCAGTTCTCCATGTGGTCCCTTATCCTCCAGCAGTGCCTACCAGTACTGTCTCCTGGCAGCAGTGTTCAAGAGCAGCAATAGGCAGAACTCATAAGCACTTTTCATGCTTCTGCTGTTGCCATATTTGCTAAGACTCTATTAGTCAAAGCAAGTCACTTGGGTAAATCAAATTCAGTAAGTGTGGATTTATGACGTCACTTTAAAAGGATGTGGGTGCAGAGAATTGGAGAACACGACATTTTTACAATTTACCCTAGGATAGGGTATTAATACAAGAAGAGATTGAAGAGCTAGAGATGAAAATAAAGGTGATGGGAGGGAGGACCTGTTCTTGACATGCCAACATTGGGTTGACTGTGGGAAGGGGGCCAGGCTTGCAGTCACTGTACCATCCAATTCTAGGCAATCCAATCTATTTTACTGCAGAGTTCGCCAGGAACTAGAGGGACAGGCTTAGATATAGGCAAATAATCAAAAAGTTCATGTATTCTGAAAAAAAAAAAAAACTGTGTGTGGATTCCAAATTTCTCCTATGTAATTATATTTTTGTTTAATTCCACTTTTACATGAACTTTTACATTTGTTAATATTTTTTATTTTTTACTTATTTGAAAGGCACAGTTACAGAGAGAGGAGGAGAGAAACAAAGAGAGACCCTCCATCCGCTGGTTAATTCCCCAAATGGCCACAACAGCTGGGGCTGAGCCAGGCCAGGCCAAAGCCACAGGCCAGGAGCTTCCTCTGGGTCTCCCACGTGGGTGCAATGGTCCAAGCACTTGGGCCATTTTCCGCTGTTTTCTGAGGTGTGTTAGCAGGGAGCTGGATTGGAAGTGGAGCAGCATTTTCTGCTGGGTAACTCCTTAGCAAATGGCCACCTTTGTGTAATCCTGTATAAAAAGAGTCAGCCCTCGTGGGCTGCTGCTGCTGTGTTATGGTCACCTATGCTGCTGTTATTGCTGCTGCCTGAACAAGGAATGACCCACCTGCTTACAACCTCATTGAATATGCCTGTAGTTTACTATGGCATGCATTTCCCCATCGCAGTGCTCTGTTATTTCTCAAATAATTATCATTATTTTTTGCTCTCTCTCTCTCTCTCAATTGTTATTTTTTTTTTAATTTAGATTGACATAATGTTATACATCAATGAAAAAGAAAAAGTACAACTATATCTCAGTCACAGAATGTTGAACAAAAGAAATCAGATCCGAAAGAGTATATACTGCATAATTCTATTCGCATAAGCCTCAAAGGTTGGAAAAGGTACTCTCTGGTGTTATGTCAAGAGAATACTTACCTGAGGAGGTAATAAGTGAAAAGGTGTGCAAGGGTTTTCTGGGATATTGGTTCTGTTCTGTTTCTTGATCTGGGTGCTGGTTTCACAAGTATCTTAACTTTGTGAAAATTCACCCAATGAGCTTTTATGATTTATTAACTTTTATCTCTTTATGTCATATTTCAATGAAAATTTGCTACTTTTGTAACAATCTTCTAATAAGCCCTGGGCTTATGTGTGCACTAAAGATAGGTAGTAATGTTTCTCCATAACAAGACAACAATCTAGTATCATAAAGCATTGGTTTTAGTTCCAAAATTTAGCAGCAGCTACCAGAAGTAAGATTTATCATTTAAGAGTGAATTAAGTATGTTTATTTACCTCAGTGTTAAACAACAAATGGCACACTTGAGATGAAACACTTGGCTTTCCCAGTTACCACAGATGATATAATTTTCCAATTCAAGGTAGAATGACTTACCCAATCCACACCCAAAATTGACAGAAAATAACTTCATCCTGATCATTGACCTCAGGCTACTTAAAGTAAACTGAGACATTTGAAATGTTTGAAAATCCTCCAGGGATGTTCTGTCATCTAGTAGTTCTAGTTTTATAATCAAGAAAACTTAAATGCTATAAACTTGAGAAAGGTAGCAATATAATGAAATTTGGATGTAGCAGTAAAACTCAAGGATTTAATGCCTAATATTTCATTGTGTTTGAACATAATCACCTTCTAATTTGACTCAAAACTCCATTATTCGTGAAAGAACATTATTAGCAATAGATAAAATCAGTACTTTAAATTTCCAAGTGACATTTCACATGTAATTCTTGTCTCTTGGTGATCTCATTTTCACAGAGATGATAGAGGATGAGAAATGAGCATTAAACTTGTAAGCCAAGTTAGACCCCAATCATTGCCATACTCTGGCTGAGTCTTTCTGAAGACATTAATATCTTTGGATCCCTGCTTATTTATCTAGTTATAATCAATAATTAATATAGTTATCTATAAATTGACAGCATTGGACAACTCTGCAAGTTATTCCTTTTTCATGTGCAAATCTGGGTATAGACATCTCAGAATAGTACAATAGTTTTAGAAAAACAGGGTCCCAGGCGTGTCTTAGCATATTATTTCCCTTACAGGGTGTTGTCATCATCTAAATGGTTCACAATAGCCCACCACCTCCACATCTGCATTCGATCCAACAAATGAAGGATCGGGAAGGGGAGGGAACTTATTAGTTCTGCTCACATCTCATTAGTCAGAACTTAATTACCTGGTTCAAAGAGCTATAAGGGTAGCATGGGATACACATCTTTATGTTGGGTGGCTGCATGCCTAGCTAAACATTGTGACATCTATTAAGTAAAGAGAAGAAATGGAAAAAAAAATTGCAGGACAATTTGCGATGCTTAGCACAATGAAATAGACTGAGGTCTCACCTAGGACTACATTTTCTGTTCTAAATTGCCATTTTTGTTTTCCACTATATAGCCTTTGCAAGGTCTGCTTTTAGGAGTGTATTAACTCATTAGGAAATGAAGATATGCTATTATCAAATGAAAAGTTTTGTCTTATCTGCACACAACCAGATTTCCCATTGGTATTAGACTGAAA
Source organism: Oryctolagus cuniculus (assembly GCF_964237555.1). Classification (NCBI taxonomy): domain Eukaryota; kingdom Metazoa; phylum Chordata; class Mammalia; order Lagomorpha; family Leporidae; genus Oryctolagus; species Oryctolagus cuniculus. The sequence continues at coordinate 23,511,698 of NC_091453.1, forward strand.
CAATGTACCAGGCTTTCCCTCATATAGTCACTGATGCTGAGCCATATGAAACAGCCAATATTCAAACATTTTTATGAACAAAACAGGAACTCCATATAATTAAAACTTAGTATATTCATATACCTGTATTTCATATAGAAATAGTATGACAAATACATAAGGATACTTACTAAATATCATTACAAATTATCTTACTTAAGTTAGGTATGATCATTTCAAGAAAAATAACAAAGCTTAGTATTATTTTCCAAATCCCTAAATTTTTTTTTTTTTTTTGACAGGCAGAGTGGACTGTGAGAGAGAGAGACAGAGAGAAAGGTCTTCCTTTGCCGTTGGTTCACCCTCCAATGGCCGCCGTGGCCGGCACTCTGCGGCCGGCGCACCGCGCTGATCTGAAGCCAGGAGCCAGGTACTTATCCTGGTCTCCCATGGGGTGCAGAGCCCAAGGACTTGGGCCATCCTCCACTGCACTCCCTGGCCACAGCAGAGAGCTGGCCTGGAAGAGGGACAACCGGGACTAGAACCCGGTGGGCCGGCGCCACAAGGCAGAGGATTAGCCTAGTGAGCCGCGGCGCCGGCCCAAATCCCTAAATTTTTTAAAAGATTTATTTATTTATTTGAAAGAGTTACAGAGAGAGGAGAGGCAGAGAGAGAGAGAGAGACAGAGAGACAGAGAGAGAGGTTTTTCATCCACTGGTTCACTCCCAAATTGGCTACAACAGCCGAAGCTCTGCCGATCAGGAGCCAGGAGCCAGGAGCTTCCTCCAGGTCTCTCACGTGGGTGCAGGGGCCCAAGGTCTTGGGCCATCTTCTACTGCTTTCCCAGGCCATAGCAGAGAGCTGGATCAGAAGAGGAGCAGCCGGGACTAGAACCGGCGCCCATATGGGATGCCAGTGCTTCAGGCCAGGGCGTTAACCCGCTGCACCACAGCACCGGCCCCTCAAATCCCTAAATTTTAAGAATCACTCTGGGGGCCGGCACTGTAGAGGTAGAAGATGGCCCAAGTACTTGAGCCCCTGCACCAGTGTGGGAGACCTGGAAGAAGCTCCTGGCTTCTAGCTTCAGATCAGCTGAGCTCCACCCCTTGCAGCCATCTGAGGAGTGAATCAGCAGATGAAAGACCTCTCTCTCTGTCGCTACCTCTTTCTGTAACTCTGTCATTCAAATAAATAAATCTTAAAAAGAATCACTCTGATATAACTCTTTTGTACTTGGGGCACAATATGAAACTCTTTACGAAGCACTTTAGTACCTCCTTGTGTAATCCTGAAGTTTTATTTCCCCAGAGTTGAATGCATAGCGCATGACCTTTTGTTGATGGCAGCATGTGACTCTACAGAGCTGTATCTCATGTAACCACCAATTTACATGAAATGGTCTCTCTGCAACACTCACTCATCTGGGGCAAGGCACACATTCCTTCTGATAGCAACATGTTCTTATTTCAAAGTGATTATTTTGCCTTTCCAGTTATAAATAAAAAGCTTTAACAAGCACATTCATGTAATATTTTCTTTGACAAAGAGTTCTCATTTTTTAGAGTTACACACTAAAATATTAATGGCTGAAAAGATACAATGTCTTAGCCGGCACCTCGGCTCACTAGGCTAATCCTCCGCCTAGCGGCGCTGGCACACCGGGTTCTAATCCTGGTTGGGGCACCGGATTCTGTCCCGGTTGCCCCTCTTCCAGGCCAGCTCTCTGCTGTGGCCAGGGAGTGCAGTGGAGGATGGCCCAAGTGCCTGGGCCCTGCACCCCATGGGAGACCAGGATAAGTACCTGGCTCCTGGCTCCTGCCATCGGATCAGCGCGGTGCGCCGGCCGCAGCGCGCCAGCCGCGGCAGCCATTGGAGGGTGAACCAATGGCAAAGGAAGACCTTTCTCTCTGTCTCTCTCTCTCTCACTGTCCACTCTGCCTGTCAAAAAAAAAAAAAAGATACAATGTCTTGCAGTCTCTTCAAAATGGTAAGAAGTGGGAGGGAGAAATACCACCATAAGTTAAAAATTGCTGAAAGTGGCAGATGAGAACATGGGCATTTATTACAATACTGTGCCCACTTTTGTATACATTTAAAGTTATTCATAATTCATCCCTCTAAAAGCCATTTAGGTGGAACACAACATATTATTAAACATAGTTTTGTCACAAGGTATCACAAAAATATTAGCTGTAATTGTTTTAAATCTAGTTTTAAGTCTACACTACTGCACTGCTTTAATGTCAAAAAGTCTTGTTGATACTAATAAGCAAAATAACTTAAGAGTAAAATGTAGTTAGTTCTCCCTTACACTCATTGGTCTCATAATAAATGAATTTATACCATTTATACTGTTTTACAGTATATTCCAGAACCTTCCCTGATAACATTTTCTGATATTTAAATACTACCATTGCTGGGTAACTTAACTCTGAAAAACTATTGTTATGCTCCTAACAAAACAATAATATATAATTTTTATTGCACAAAAAATGCCATAAATATTTGAAGGAAATAGGAAAATGGGTAGTTTTGTTTCTATGTATGAGAAACACATGGCTATTCTTTTTTTAGAACTATTGATTGACAATATAAAAGATGACAATTTTAATTTCTGAAATTAACTTTATTCATAACAATTCCCTTTGGCAATCGAGACTTCAAAATCAGATAAGAGGCAATGAGTGGTTTGAGATCCCACTTACAAAATGTAGCTTTACAAGTTATTTCCTCAACCAACCCATGTAATATGTAGGTCATGGTCACTTAAACCACTTCTCAGTTCTACAAAGCAATGATTTTACTCAGCAAGATAAAAGAGTTAGCACTAAATTTGGAAACAATGAAATATGATTAGAAAATTATTTCCTAACAGAGAAGAATCTAGAAAAACGTGTTTTATTTCTCAACTGTAAAATATAATCTGGTAAAACGTGGACCGTGGCTTCAAACCTTAGAGGGCCATTTTCCCATGTGAAAAAATGTCTTCTCTCCCCAGAGACAATGTCACTCGCATCATTCATATTGCCCAGGGCTTTTCAGCCACCACCCCATCTCTTCCCTTGCATACAGACAGATACAGTTATGATGGTTTTCCTGTGCAACCTCAGACCAGAAGTTTGAATTCTATGGCACAGTTTGATGGTAATGTTTGAAAAGATGAGGAGCAATTAATACCAGGTATTTGGTATGTGACCCAATAATGTAACTCAGTTTAGCAACTGGAGCCACAGACTTAAAGCTACTATCAAAATGTCCTTAATTATGTGATCCTTTATGCATTGTTCATAGACTTTCATCACACCTGCCAAAAAGTGTGTATTGTGAATCACTTTCATCAAAATATAACAATATGATGTCCATATATGGCATTAATATCCTGATGGCATTGATGATACCAAATTGATGGGGTTTTTAAAGACTTATTCTATTTATTTGGAAGTCAGAGTGACAGAGGGAGAAACAGAGAAATAAAGAGACCTTACATTTACTGGTTCATTCTCCAAACGACCATGACCTGGTCAGGCCAAAGCCAGGACCAGAAACTCCATCCGTGGAGTGGCAGGAGTTCAGGTACTTGGGCCATCTTCTTCTGCTTTTTCCAGATGCATTAGCAGGGAGCTAGATCAGAAGCAGAGCAGCCAGGACCCAAACCAGAACTCGGATATGGGATGCCAGCATTGCAGGGGGTAGCTTAACCCTCTGCACCACTGTGCTGGCCCCACAAATGGATATTTTATCCTACTTAGTATTTTCTCTTTATTCATTTTAAAATCTAAGACCATCCCTGAAAACCACCCCCTTACTTATCTTACTGGTCTACCATCTTCTGCTTCTTCATCTAATATACCCATATATTTTGAGGCTATACACTCTGTTGTGGAAACACACCATTTACATATATTGTCTACCATGTAAATTATGAATTGCTGCCTTTAATTTGAATTGAACTATCTTTTTCAAGCTCTAAAGGACAACCTTTTATTCTAGACTGCATTTTTTTAAAGATTTATTTATTTTTTTATTTGAAAGGCAGAGTTACAGAGAGAGAGGGGCAGAGAAAGAGAGAGAGGGGTCTTACATCCGCTGGTTCACTCCCCAGATAGCCACAATGGATGGAGCTGTGCCAATCTGAAGCCCAGGAGTCCTCTCTGGGTCTCCCACATGGGTGCAGGGGCCCAAGGACTTGGGCCATCTTCTACTGCTTTCCCAGGCCATGGCAGAGAGCTGGATTGGAAGTGGAGCAGCCAGGACTCAAATCAGTGCCCCTATGGGATGCCAGCACTGCAGGCATCGGTTTTACCTGCTACAACACCATGCCGGGCCCCTTATTTTAGACTTTAAATAACAAGCAAATCAAAGCTAATTTTCTCTATACACATTCAAATTTTAGATTTCAATCTTATTCTCTTGTCATGGTCTGCCTTTAAAGAC